>NC_139974.1:41825360-41845360 GCF_963993115.1 Abramis brama
TCTTACATGTGAATATGCAATTTTTTATTTCTTTTAAGAAGCGTAAATTAAATGACTTTAAGTTTGAAGCAAATGTGTTCTCACTCATATTAAACATGCTCATTTTGGGAATGAGTGCTGACATTTTTAATGACGAATCAGTTATCTAATAAAATAATAATATAAAATATATTTTTAAAATGTACTGTTAATATTACATTTTAAGATGCACTTGGTCACTGATATATCTCAAATCTGGAACACAGACCTTTGACTTGATTGTGATAAAGAGCAAACACTCATGCTCTTTATCAGACTTTACTGGGTCTTTCCGGTCACTGGGTTCTTACGCAGTCATGCAAACGTGTGTAAAGGCCCAAAAGTCTTGTTAGGGGCCGGTCCGTAATTATAGGTGTCATTTCTGTTGAAATGGAGACTAAACTACACCTGAACTGACAAGAGACTGTACAGACGTACTCTAGCATGTGTAGGACTGAAATCTAAAGCATCTGAACTGCCAGAATCGATGTCGCTCCAGCAGACAGCTTGGAAGAACACTTGTTTTTATGCAATAGGGTTTTGTTTTAAGTTATTACATCTCTTGAGAGATCACATCTCCTGTGTGTTGAACACATGCACATAACCACAGAAGAGCCAGACACTACAATTCTCAGACAAAATACTAAAATCTCAACCCCGAATGTTCTACACAAGTTAGTGAGCTAGCTTAGGTAGTGTGCATATCTAATAATTGTTCATTAAAAGCTATCGATTATTCATTGCCACTTTAAAAAATGTCAACTGATATTTTTTGCATTGGTTTAACTTGCTCCTAAAAATTGAGATAGCTTTTTAAAATTTTGCCAATTCAAATGCATTAGACAGTGGGGGCCGAAGATGGAGGTGAGGCGCAGATTCACCACCAGGGGGCGTGATCTACTGTAGAGGATCCTGGAGAACTAGTTCTGCCAGCTGAGATAACTTGATACCTCTCCCTTTAAACATCTCAGGGCGAAATACAGTGAAAAACATGTATACTTCTAAAACATGTATACTTTCTTTAATATCAACGAAACCTCTGCTTGTGTTAAAGTGAGAGGAAACTATTAATGATATGTTCAAATGTATTTTGATGCATGTATATTTCTGCTAACTTGTGAAAGTTCAGTTTATACGATTTCTGTTTTCAGTCTGAATGTGGAATGTGTGTTAATCTCAACCCAGGGTCTCCTTGTTTAGATAATGTAACAGAATGAATGCTTACTGTATCTAACAGAGACAAACATGTCTGGTACTAGTTCCTTCTGAGGTCTATAAGTTAAAGCCAGATACATAGGTAACCTAGTTGTTTTTCATAATTCCAAATCGGTGGATCATATTTGCAATGACAGGTAAATATGCATTACTACAATGGTGATGAAAACGTGTCGCTTTTGATAATTGTGATCATTTATGTTGGTAATTGGCCCTTTACAGCACTATGTTTATTATATTTATGGTTATTGTTGCATGGTGAATGTTGTAAAGCATGTTGCATTATCTTTTCTCATCCACTCATCACTGTACTATTGTATGGCGAGATTGAAGCTTTTAGTGCTATGATTCATTTTAACGTGTCATTTCTCCAGAAACTCACCTACACACATTGCTATACACTCCCACATTTACACCTTTCATAACCTGTCATCTACACTCTTAGAAATGCAGGTGTATTTCTTTTCAAATATAAATGTATTTATTCAGGGAGTCAGAAACCAAACAGGCCTTAAATTACACATTACATGAACAGAATGTGTTCCTCAAACTAGAGAATATTTATTTCTCACAGACCTCAAGTGTATTCAGCTTTAAATTACCCTCTAATTGCGTTTTAATGCTTTCACTTGCAAGTCGTTATAATTAAAGGATTAATGTTTTCTTCTTCACTTTTATCTTTTGTCCTAGGATCTTTCATGCATCTGTTCTCAAGACAGTGATTGAGGAGTCTGATACAGAGAGCCAAGCTGAAACTGAGCCTGGATCAGATGCAGACATGAGCTCGAGTGTTGCAGTGCTCAGTACGAAACTCAGTCGACCGTCATCCGCTCGCGAGGGCCGAGACGAGGCCATGGTGGTCCACAAAGTGTCTCTGGTCAGTGACAAACAGGGCAGCTTCGGGAACCATGAAAGCCCGTTAGACGACTTTAGGCGTAGAGATCAAGCGGAGCCGAGCAAAGCCAGTCCTGAGCTCGAGAGAAGGTGGAAGAGTCAATACTCTGAAGAACAACAGACTGGCTTCACGGAGAACACACACCTGAGCTCCTCCTCTCAGCCGGCCCGCAGCTATGAAAGAGGAACCTACACATCTCATTTTCACTCTCAGACCCAGCCCACTTTCCCCTCAGGGACTGACGGTGGCCTTGGAAACACTAACTGGAAAGTTGTGGAGAGCGAAGTTCACGAGAGTGGGAGGATCCGGGAGGAGTTTAGCTCACCTGAAGAGAGAGAGAGAGAGAGAGAGACAAGGACAACAGTCTTTAGCTCACCTGAAGAGAGAGAGAGAGAGCGAGAGACAAGGACAACAGTCTTTAGCTCACAGGCACAGTTTGATTCCCGCTTGATGATTGTGGAGACGGATGATTTCTCCTCGGATGTTTTCCAAGCGACTCGGGTGGATCTGATTCCCTCGCCCACCGGCCTCGAGCCTGACGCTCTCTCTCCCTCATCCTTTACAGAAATGGATAACTTTGTAGATACGCTTAAAAGCATGGATCGACCGATCCGGCAAAGGCTTCAACGCACCCCATCCAACACTCCCTTCTCTTCACTGCCACCTATTGAAGAGGATTCACCGATCTCACCTCCTCTTCTCTCACCTCCTCTTCTCTCTCCTTTCTCGCCTGTTTCTGATCCAAAGATGGTCCTGAATGGCGTTTCCAGTTTTCCTCTAGACATGGGCTTCAGCTGGAGTTCTCCTAAAGACATGCGCTCTCCGATGACCATGATGAAGGAGCAGCAGTCCGGAGAGCCGGCGAGTCGAGGGCTTGCTCTGCCGTCACGAGCGTCGGCGCTGAACAGCATCGTGATGCGCAGGGGATCCCTCAACGATCTGGCTAGTCCTGAAGAAACTCCCGGGAAAGCCCTGGCGAACGGATCCGGATCCCGTCTGGAGAACAGCTTCTTCTTCCAGCCGACGGAGAACGGGAAGGCCTCGAGTCGCTCCATCTTTCGTGCAGCTTCTCTCCCGGAGATCGGACCTGGTGTCGAGCGGATGAGCTCTGCCAATAAGGGATCCGACACGCTCCTCGGCTCCCGGTTCGAGCGCTTCTCGTTCCTCACGTCTCAGTCAGGTTCCCTCAGTGGGCTCGCCGAAACCTCTCGCATGAGCGTGGCTCCGGGCCAGCAGGACTCGGCCGAGACCTTCAACCACAAGTCCACGATGGAGCTGTACCGCTCTCTTCCCTCCGAAACCCTCCTCAAGAACTCACAGTCTATGAGTCTTCCTCAGAGTCTTCCTCAGTCTTTGAGTCTTCCTCGCAGCTCCAGTCTTGACGGAGGTCTTCTGATCAACGACACCCGGGGTTTCCAATCCAATCCAAATCCAGAGCCAGAGCGGAACATGCCCCTCAAATACAGAGCCTTCCCTGATGCATATGTGAGTATTGCTTGTATGCATGTGTTGGTCATTTACTCTTGGCATGATGAAGTTCTCTCTGAGAATGAGGGCATGGAATCAATGAGAGTGTTGTTTTCATATTATGTCACTGCTCTGTTTCTCCCGGTCCTACTCAGACTCTGAGTGTAACCTGATATTAAGCCGCTCACTGCAAGCGTTGTGTAACAGAGTGTGCAGAGTGTTTTTGCCCTCAAACGTCTGATGCACTATTGCTGCGTATCCCAGCAAGCAATCTTGGCATTTAAAAGACGTCTAACAGCCGTTTAATAGCTAAATCCTGACTATAGATTGACCATGACACTGATATCTTGTAGATATTTTTGACATTGGTAACATGATGGGATATCAACCATCGCATGCGCTGCCTGGCCAAAAACTACAATGAATCAGTTTTGACTATAAGTGGGCAACAAATAGCATAGAACATGTCAAAGAAATGAAACCAAACGCCTTGTAATCACTGTTGACACTGTTAACATGATAGGACATCATACATCTCACAAGTTATTTTGGTATAAACGACATGTAATCAAATTCAAGGTTTTTTTGTCTAGAAGTGGGTGACTTTAGTCAGGCTATGAGTAACCCACTTCTAGACTAAATAAACTTGAATTTGTTTACATGTCGTTTATGCCAAAATAACTTGTGAGATGTATGATGTCCTATCATGTTAACAGTGTCAACAGTGATTACAAGGTGTTTGGTTTCATTTCCTTGACATGTGTTGTAATTGAAGACTAGTCTATTCTTGGGCTCAGGTTCGACGTCTGTTTAAATTTTCACTGACAGCCCAAATCTTGCCTTGTTTTAGCCTGGACTCTGGACTGTGAATGGACGGCTGTTAGACGTCTTTTAAATGCAAACTTGCTCACATGGCTTTGGCTACGTTCAGACTGTCAGTCCATATCCGATTTTTGTGCATATCCGATTGAAATCCGATCAGAATTAGCTAATGTGAGCAGCAAAAAAATCACATAAAATCAGTTTCAAGCTACATCCATATGTGGTTTGAAATCTGGTAAGCATTTCTGGTAATCCGTCTCAGTCCGAATGCTCTGATCGGATTTCACGTGGTTTATGTGACTTTCTCACGCTACGTAAAATTTACACGTCAGACGTTGTTGTCATATGAAACGTGCTGAAAGTCGCTGCCGAAACAATGCTGTGTTGATGCAAAGTGCCGACAATATAACGGAGACCTATTTTGAATTAATATTCAATATTCTCTATTGCAAACCCGTATTCCTACCAATGCAACATCATTGCCAGAAAACAATGCAGATATTCTGGAAAACCAAAGAGCTGCATGGACACATACATCGGATCTGAACAGTTGCGATACACAGTGTGGACGTCAATACTTTTAGATCAGATTCCAAACGGATACACAAATCAGATTTGGACTGACAGTGTGATTGTAGAACGTTTGTTTTTATATTGTTCACACCCTACCCAGTGCACTCAACTCCATTCCCAAATATCTTGCAGAGGTTTTTTACAACTCGTTCTCATGGACTGCTGTAATCTTGTCTGTGTCATTAGAGTTGGCACTAAACAGTGCAAGACTAGAGCTGGATTGGTGCTAAACCTCAGTGAACGAAAGCCTAGAAGGGGTGTAATGTCACCTCACGAGGAGGGTTTACAATAGAGGATATATTACCTCGGTGCTCATGCAAAATTCACGTTTCCTCTTGTCCTCCATAACAGACTCAGAGAAGCTCTTTAAAGCTGCTTCTCTCTACTGTGCAGAGACTAATGAGTTTGCAAGTCAAATTTAAATGTTAATCGAAAGCAGCTTTATCAAAACTTCTGGGTTTTTTAGATATTATGAGAAGATGTAACCTTCAGTCATGCTCACATTCATCTCCGAGGCATTTCTCAGATAATCATCATCTGCAAAAGATCTTTGAAAGCACTTGAGTGATTTTGCATATAAGGCTTTAAATGTCTCGCAGGTTTGATCATGCAGAGAGAGTTGGTACGTGACTAGTGATGTTAGTAAAGGCAAGAGTTTATGATTCTGATATATTGAGAGGTTTGACAGGCAAATGTCCGTCACTAGGGAGTAACTTCTGTTATCACACGTCCACTGTAAAACACACAGCTCCTTCACGTCATCCCGCTCTTCTCTGTGTTGACAGAGGTTAATGATGGCGACTTATCTGACAGTTCAACTTAACATTAAAATTTAATATGCAAAACACCTTTACAGATGCATTATATTTCCAGTCTCTAAAAAAAAAAATAGTTCAGGTTTTAGTGACGGAGAAAACTTTTTTGTTTCCTGTAAAAAAATATTGTTGGCTTTACTTAAAAAAGTAAGTTACCTGGTTGCCTTAAAATTTTGAGTTCATTGAAATTAAAAAAATTAGTTAATACAATAAAGGAGATTAGTTTAATAAATAGAAACTGAACATGAATTCACATGAATGCACTTATAATGGAGTCATTATGTTATCTGAGCCACGTTAATTACCTACCTTTGTTGATTTGACAAAAGATTAAAAGTTGTGATAACAGATCATGAAAATATTGTTTTACAGTATATGCATTGAACAACGTCTTTATTAAAATGATTTATAACACAAAATGAAAATTGATCTGTATAATTAGGCTGTTTTCCAGTTGAATGCATTTTTGCAGTTTAGTTTTCCCATTGGAAAGACCATCGTGTGTGATGAAGCTGAACTGTCAGGAATGGTGTTGTGAAACGGGTTTTCCCTGGAGCTTCTCCAGAGGCAGGGAACGAGGGAGAGGCTGATGGAATGTGAATCTTCATTATCTTAATGTTCACCTCGTCTCTAATCAGCGCTGATAATTTTCCTAGACAGGCTCAGGCACTCCCTGCTCTCAGTCTTGGCAACGACTTACTGTGTTTCTGCCAGCTGGAACAGACATGGAGAAAACGGAGAAAACGATTATGTGGCCTGTACGCTTCACACATGTCAGTGTAGGCTTATTTTCAGACATGCAATCAATAACACTTTTCCTACGGTAGTCTAGGAATATACAGCACACGTGTGTATATGTGAACGATAGAAGGGTCTCATACAACTCACATTTAAATCCAAGGCAGAATGATGGAAATATGTGTTAAATCACTACATGTGATGCCGCCTCTTTAGCTATAGTTAGCCTATTTTTTTTTTTAGATACTGATCAACTGTAGAGATACTGCGTCTCACACCCATTTCCACGATGCATATCGGATGCATATCTGATGCATATCTGCCCTTTTGAAAAATATTTCTTCACAGTGTCTGGCTGTGAGATTGACCTATGTGTAGTTTATAGAGGTCGCTTTATAAGATTATGTAAGCCTTGTATTTGGCTTGTCATTAAGAGCATCCCCTTATGCAAACAGAGGAATTTACACTTGTGTGTATTGTTGTCTCTCTGCTAACCTTGCCATGCCTCACTGCCAGAGTAAAGGCATGTCGACAGGCAGAGTTTTACTCATAACCTCCTACACACATACAAACCAGCAATCAGATCTGTCATTTAACACAGAAACTCAGAAGAAACTCTTGACCTCTGCTCCTGATCCGACCTCTGGATCTCCATCTTGAAAGCCGGCGTTTGGTCTGTGTGTTTCTCTTCATGTTTGAGGAGCTCGACGTGCAATGGCATTTCAAACATGTTCAGTGAATGTTTGAGACGAGACTGGTGACAGTAAAGCCTTTCACTTCTTCATGTGTGTGAGAGGTAGAAACATCAAGTGTTGTGTAAAGTGCATGTTCTTCTATTGTCAAAGGTTATGTAGGAATGTCGTGTTCTCTTAATATACCTGAACCTGTTTGAATGCTGATATGACCAGCTTTACGTCACCATTTTAAAGTACAAAGATGAGAAAATGAATAAAAAGGATGTTTTGCTGCATTCTGAACTTCAGGATTTTAATGTATCTGACTTCATTTAGCAGATTTTTAGTAAACAAGGCTTAATATCTTCAGTCATTTTGCTTCTCCTGTTAATGTATCTTGATTTAAGAATGTTTAGATATTTGTCAGCATCATTACTCCAGTCTTCAGTGTCACATGATCCTAATATGATGATTTGATGCTCAACAAACATTTATGATAATTATTAGTGTTGAAAACAGTGTAATCAAGTTGTTCTGCTTCAGATTTCTGTGAAAACTTTCATACATTTTATTTTTCAGGATTCTTTGATAAAAAGAAAGTTCAAAAGAACAGCATTTATCTGAAATATAATCTTTTCTAACATTATAAATGTCTGTAGTGTCATCAATTTAATGTTTTGAATGAAAGTATTTCTTTAAAATAAATCTTACTGACCCAAACCTTTGACCGGTAGTGTATAAATCACAAGTATTTCTATTGATATATATTAATTATTTAATTAATTAAAATTGAAATGGTTCATAAACATATGCATAATACATTTACATACATAATCTTGATTTAAGAATGTTTAGATATTTGTGCTGGAAAACAAGACAGAAACACTGAGGAAGAAAACCTGAAACTTTATGCTTCATGTCTGTGTTTCATCTCATTGAAATATTTCTTTTCTTTTCTTAGCTCACAAAGGAGAAGGAGCATGGCAAACTCAATCCTCGACCTGGAAAGGTGAGAAACTCCACAAGTGTTCCTTCTTCTGTCTTTAATGTTGTATTAATGCCTGATCGATCATCCACTGATGAGCTGGTTATATCAGAGAGAAATTTGATGTTTCACTTTCCAAACAAGGCCGTTTTATTCTGTAAAATCCAACTGAACGTTAAAGAAATGTTTTAGGTTTAATAAAAATGATGCACTATTCTGCTGACCACCAGAGAAAATCACTTCAACACGGATTGAAACAAAAACACACATTTACATGAATGTACTTATAATGGAGGTCTATGGAGCGTTGCACAAAGATGAACATTAAAATACAGTTTGAAATGAAGGATATTCTGTGAACTCCTGAGGAAAGCCTGAGGCTGGTGTGTGTGAAACAGCTGTTCTGACACACACACGTTTGGACAGAACGACAGAACTTTAAATGTCAGAATTTAAAGAAAGGATTTTAACAGAAGTAATGGGTTATAAATGAATAGCTAAGCCTGTGTTGACACCAGCACAAGTTGGCATGATTGAACTTGCCACTGACATTTACATTTCTACATCTCTTTTATTATATTTGACAACTCGTTTTGAAGTAGTTTTGGCTGACACTCCTGTTCTTCATCAGCAGCAAAGTAAGTGATTTAGAAAAGGTCACCAAAACTGGATTATTAAAGGTCCCATTGCATGAAAATTTCACTTTTTTTTAACCTTAATATGAGTTCCCCTAGCCTGCCTATGGTCCCCCAGTGGCTAGACGTTTTGATGGGTGTAAACCAAGCCCTGGGTATTTTTGAGAAAATGAAAGCTGGACGGGCGAATCTAGAAATCTTCCCCTTATGTCGTCATAAGGGGAAAGGTCACCTCCCCTTTCTCTTCTTTGCCCGCAAAAAGAATTTGGCCGCCCATGAGAAAATGAGCTGCGCGAGCGCGATATTGTTTTTTCCTCGAGAGACATCATGGCTTGCAAACGAGCGAAGCATGGCAGTTGCTCAATGTTTGGATGTACAAATGAACACAAAAGTATTTTTTTAGTTCCTTCATCCGAGCCTCTGAAGAACCAGTGGGTTATGTGAATTTCTGATGTTTAATTGTTCAAGTTCAGACAGATAATCTTTCTCTCAAAGTCGTTCAATACTGTTTATGCATCAGTAAATCAAGCCAGTGACTAAACGATCAACTTCACATCGTTTCTCTTAGTAGGATGAAAATAATCTTACTTAAACTGTGATTAATACAGAAAGCAATGAAATCAATGATGCTGTTACACTGCTCAACGAAGCTCTTACTGTACTTACCTCATGTTTGCATTGGTGAAATCATTAGTGAGAGTGCAGAAACTGTGTTGCAATGATAAGATCTTCATTCAGGCGATCAACAGGCTGGGTTCAACTTCACAAGGTTTAGTTGAAGGTGGTGGTCCTGAGGCACTCCAGTAGCTAGATGATAACAGTGATGGGAAAAGCCATGTTTCTGAGTGACAGATCCTAGTGATGGCATGTAGATGGAGAAGAGAAGTGGTCCCAGCACTGAACCCTGAGGCACTCCAGTAACTAGATGATAACAGTGATGGGAAAAGCCATGTTTCTGAGTGACAGATCCTAGTGATGACATGTAGATGGAGAAGAGAAGCGGTCCCAGCACTGAGCCTTGAGGCACTCCAGTAGCTAGATGTTGGGTCTTAGACACCTCACCCCTCCACGACACCCTGAAGGACCTACCTGAGAGGTATGACTTGAACCATTGGAGTGCGGTTCCCGAGATGCCCTTCATCTTTAGGATTGACAGGAGGATCTGATGGTTAACTGTGTCAAAGGCAGCAGATCCAGCAGGATGAGAACTGAGGATTTGGAAGCTGCTCTTGCCAGTCTCAGAGCTTCAGTTACTGAGAGCAGGGCAGTCTCAGTTGAGTGTCCACTTTTGAAACCAGACTGATTGTTGTCCAGGAGGTTGTTGTGTGTAAGAAAGGAAGAGATCTGGTTGAAAACAACTCGTTCAAGTGTTTTCGCGACGAATGGAAGAAGGGATACTTTAGGGTTAAGGGTAATTTAGATTGGGTTTCTTAAGCAGTGGGGTTACCCGAGCCTGCTTAAATGCTGTGGGAAAGGTACCAGTGTGAAGAGAGGTGTTTATGATGTGTGTGAGTGCGGGCACAACTGAGGATGAAATGGCTTGAAGTAGGTTAGTGGGAATAGGATCAAGCGGACAGGTGGTAGAGCGATTGGAAAGGAGGAGTTTGGAGACTTCTGCCTCTGAAAGCCGAGAGAAGGAGGGTAGAAAGTGTGTGTGAGCTGTGTGTGTCTAAGATGTGTGTGTTAGTTTGTGGTTTGGTAAATTGGCCGCTGATGGTGGTTGATGAAAGAGGAGGAGGAGGGTTGAGAAGAGAGGAGAAGGTTTTGAAAAGCATGCGAGAGTCAGAAGATAACAGAAATAATGTGTTATAAATTAATAGCTAAGCCTGTGTTGACTCCAGCACCAAGTTCTTTGTATGTTTTATACTTGGAAGTTGGAGAATCTGAATCTTGCAATGTGATATTTTATCTCTCCTGATTGTGACTTTATATCTCTTAGGTTTTTTTTTTTTTTTTTTTTTTCTCTGGTGGGAATATTAAACTACAATAAGGCTTTTCCAGAAGGCATGATTGAACTTGCCACTGACATTTACATCTCTTTTATTATATTTGACAACTCATTATTGGTTTACGTTAGTTGACGTTATATGTCAATTAGTTTTGGTTGACACCCCTGTGTCCTTCATCACCAGCAAAGTAAGTGATTTAGAAAAGGTCACCGAAACTGGATTATCAAGGCTTATTCTTATTTTTCCTCCCGTGACATTGACTGCATCAGTGTAATATTGCAGCCTGAAGGATCTGACACAATAAAAGTGCTTTTCTAAAGTAGGTCGTGATTCCCCGTCAGAGAAGATCGAGCCTCGTTCTGCAGTAACATCTAGAGTTCAGATGTCAGATACTAAACAATGCAGTCTTTGTAGAAAACACGAGCTGTTTGTGTTCTTCCTATCAGATGTTGATCTACGACAGGCCAGGAATGAGCGGCCAGAGGATCGAAGTGCGAGGGGATGTTGTGGACGCCACACCGTGGGAGTTTACAGACACCATCTCAGTGCGAGTGATCAGAGGAGGGTGAGAGACATTCACACACACACACACACACACACACATTCTTGTACATCTATGTTTATGAGGACATTCATTGACACAATGCAGTCTCTAGCCGCTTACCCTAACCTTACCCATCACAACTAAGTGCCTAACCCGACCCCTGACCCTAAACCAACCCTTGACCTCATTATAACCTTATCCCTAAAACCAAGTCTTGACCCTCAAACAGGCCTTTAAAGGCTCTCGGAAACTGAGGACCGGCCAACATGTCCTCACTTTACTCTCTTTGTCCTCACTCCAATGGTCTAAAACTCAAACTGGTCCTCACAAAGATAGTTGTACAAGTACACACACACACACACACACACACGCATCTTCATTCATCTTCACTGCTCATGTTCATGCTGTCAATCATTTCTAAGTGTGCACTTGGTTTGGAAGATGTATGTGTTTTAGAGAACATACACTAGTGTTCAAAAGTTTGGGGTTTCTGAAAGAGTCTCTTCTGCTCACCAAGGCTGCCTTTATTTGATCAAAAATACAGTAAAACAGTGAAACATTATTCCAGTGTAAATCATCTGTTTTCTATGTGAATATACAGTAAAGTGTAATTTATTCCTGTGATCAAAGCTGAATTTTCAGCATCATTACTCCAGTCTTCAGTGTCACATGATCCTTCAGAAATCACTCTAATATGATGATTTGATGCTCAACAAACATTTATGATTATTATCAATGTTGAAAAAAGATTTCTCAGGACTCTTTGATCAAAAGGACAGCATTTACTAATAATAATTTGTTACATTTATATAGTGTTTTGGGGTCCTCAAAGCGCTTTACATATGAATGTAACATATGGATATTTTGTAACATTATTAATGATTTTACTGTCACTTTTGATCAATTTTAATGTTGCCTTTTTGAATAAAAGGATTTCTTTTTTTTAAAACCTTTGACTGGTAGTTTATAAATCACAAACATTTCTATTATATATTAATTATGTAATTAATAAAAAAATGTAATAGTTCAGGTCATGCTTGTCTCATAAATATATGTGTTATACAGCACTAATGCATTTCACTGTGATGCAAAACATGACACGGGACAGTAAATATACAGGAGTAAATATGAGTGCACAGTAAATAATGTGTTCAGAAGGGAATCAGACACAGTGCACATCAGTTTAGACATGCAGACTCTCCCTGCCTCCCAGCAAAACATCCCGAATCCCTGAAGTTATCATCAACTGCAGGAACACGAATCTGCAACATCATAAATGTCTTTACTGTCACTTTTGATCAGTTTAATGCATCCTTGCGGAATTAAAGTGTTGAGCGTTTGTGTTTCTGTTCAGGAAAGATTAGTTCTGAGTGTTCTGTGTTCTTCAGTTGGGTGATGTACGAGAAGCCGGACTTTAAAGGGGAAAAGATCGCTCTGGACGAGGGCGACACCGAGCTCAACGACCCGTTCGGACCCGCAGAAGAACACGAGTCCCATCAGAACGAGGGAACGACACCGGATCGCGGGGAAGAAGACGAGGAGCCTCGGATGAAGAGGAGGTTCGTCATCGGATCCATACGGAGAGCAGTGAGGGTACGACATCTCTTTATTCACATTTACACTCTTAAAATAAAGCTTTTCTATTGGCATCGATGGTTCCATGAAGAACCTTTATCGTCCACCGGATCTTTCCATTGCACAAAAGGTTAGATTATTTTATGATGAATCTGAACTGAACACTGAAAGGTTCTTTAGATTATTTTATGATGAATCTGAACTGATCACTGAAAGGTTCTTTAGATTATTTTATGATGTATCTGAACTGATCACTGAAAGGTTCTTTAGATTATTTTATGATGAATCTGAACTGATCACTGAAAGGTTCTTTAGATTATTTTATCATGAATCTGAACTGATCACTGAAAGGTTCTTTAGATTATTTTATGATGAATCTGAACTGATCACTGAAAGGTTCTTTAGATTATTTTATCATGAATCTGAACTGATCACTGAAAGGTTCTTTAGATTATTTTATCATGAATCTGAACTGATCACTGAAAGGTTCTTTAGATTATTTTATGATGAATCTGAACTGATCACTGAAAGGTTCTTTAGATTATTTTATGATGTATCTGAACTGATCACTGAAAGGTTCTTTAGATTATTTTATGATGAATCTGAACTGATCACTGAAAGGTTCTTTAGATTATTTTATGATGTATCTGAACTGATCACTGAAAGGTTCTTTAGATTATTTTATGATGAATCTGAACTGATCACTGAAAGGTTCTTTAGATTATTTTATCATGAATCTGAACTGATCACTGAAAGGTTCTTTAGATTATTTTATGATGAATCTGAACTGATCACTGAAAGGTTCTTTAGATTATTTTATCATGAATCTGAACTGATCACTGAAAGGTTCTTTAGATTATTTTATGATGAATCTGAACTGATCACTGAAAGGTTCTTTAGATTATTTTATCATGAATCTGAACTGATCACTGAAAGGTTCTTTAGATTATTTTATCATGTTTCTGAACTGATCACTGAAAGGTTCTTTAGATTATTTTATCATGAATCTGAACTGATCACTGAAAGGTTCTTTAGATTATTTTATCATGAATCTGAACTGATCACTGAAAGGTTCTTTAGATTATTTTATGATGAATCTGAACTGATCACTGAAAGGTTCTTTAGATTATTTTATGATGAATCTGAACTGATCACTGAAAGGTTCTTTAGATTATTTTATCATGTTTCTGAACTGATCACTGAAAGGTTCTTTAGATTATTTTATCATGAATCTGAACTGATCACTGAAAGGTTCTTTAGATTATTTTATCATGAATCTGAACTGATCACTGAAAGGTTCTTTAGATTATTTTATTATGAATCTGAACTGATCACTGAAAGGTTCTTTAGATTATTTTATGATGAATCTGAACTGATCACTGAAAGGTTCTTTAGATTATTTTATGATGAATCTGAACTGATCACTGAAAGGTTCTTTAGATTATTTTATGATGAATCTGAACTGATCACTGAAAGGTTCTTTAGATTATTTTATCATGAATCTGAACTGATCACTGAAAGGTTCTTTAGATTATTTTATTATGAATCTGAACTGATCACTGAAAGGTTCTTTAGATTATTTTATCATGTTTCTGAACTGATCACTGAAAGGTTCTTTAGATTATTTTATTATGAATCTGAACTGATCACTGAAAGGTTCTTTAGATTATTTTATTATGAATCTGAACTGATCACTGAAAGGTTCTTTAGATTATTTTATCATGTTTCTGAACTGATCACTGAAAGGTTCTTTAGATTATTTTATTATGAATCTGAACTGATCACTGAAATGTTCTTTAGATTATTTTATGATGAATCTGAACTGATCACTGAAAGGTTCTTTAGATTATTTTATTATGAATCTGAACTGATCACTGAAAGGTTCTTTAGATTATTTTATTATGAATCTGAACTGATCACTGAAAGGTTCTTTAGATTATTTTATCATGTTTCTGAACTGATCACTGAAAGGTTCTTTAGATTATTTTATGATGTATCTGAACTGATCACTGAAAGGTTCTTTGAGGAACCAGAAATGATTCTTCAATGGCATCGCTGTGAAAAGCTTTATTTTTAAGAGTGTATAAACAGACAGACATGAGAGGTAACATTGTTTTAGCTCATAAATATGTCTGGAATGGATGGGAACATGATCACAGCCGTGTTTATGAAATGTCCTTGTGCGCCACCTTGTGTCCTGAAGAGGAATTGTGCTTATATTTGGCAGGATAACCTAAAGTACACAAATCAAGTATTAAAATATTACTCCAGCAAAAGTATGAGCATCTATGGATATTTTTTCTAGTCAGCAATAAGAAAGATTAGTGCATGCATTTTATATATATTGCAATTAAGTAAACTTTATTTTATCATCAACACTTAACATTCACCATCAAAACATTAAACTTTAATATACTAAAATATCAGTTAAAGTTACTAAGTCAAGTGTGCAAACAAATAGTATATGAGTATTTAAAAAAATGGGGGAAAATTAAATTTGTGCAAATATGTGATGACAAATACTATAAAAACATTGAAGCTCTTGTTGACTCACGAGCAGCTGCAGTTAGATCTGTCGAATTCACAAATGAATCTTTCAGTGAATCTTTCAGTGAATCGTTCAGTGAATCGTTCAGCAGGTTCATAGGAAAGGATCAACTCGTTTATGAATCGGACATCGCTCTGACGATTTCTTCATTTCGAAATAAAGAGGAATGTTTTTATGTAGTGATATTAAAACATAATATTATGCTTTGGAATGCAGTGAGGTAAAAGTAAAAGTTTCCTAAAATAAAAAATACAGATGCTTGAAAAATGAACTTAATTAGAAATAATTCGTTTCAGTTCACCGCCGCGTTTCACTTGCACAAGAAAAGTCTGTTTAATACTCTTCACAACACTTGTTGATGCTCAGCATAACTTTCCCGCCCTTCCAGGATTACAGCGTTCCTGAAATCAGCCTTTTCCCAGAGGAAAACGCGGAAGGCAAGAAGGTGACGTTCAGAGACACGTCAGACGACGCCAGAATCTTCGGCTTCCCGATCAAAGCCAACTCCATCATCATCAACGCCGGGCTGTGAGTGGCTCTCTGTGTTGCTTAATTTCATCTTTGTGGGTTTTTAAAGTAATATTTTCAAAGGTTGGTTTCATTTTGGGTTTCAAGTTTTGGGGGGAAAAGAGAAAAAAAAGGGCAGTTTGTTCATTTTTGTATTGGAAAAGTGAAAATGGCTCTTTATCTGACAAGAAAGTAAAAAATAGAAGGTAAAGTTGGTCGGGATGTAGAACAAGTTTTTAAGAGTTTAATAAAAGTAAGAATTAATTTAGATTTTTAATTTGATAAAACTCTTGTCTCTCTCCCTCTCTCTCTCTCTCTCTCTCTCTCTCTCTCTCTCCCTCCCTCTCTCTCTCTCTCTCTCTCTCCCTCCCTCTCTCTCTCTCTCTCTCTCTCTCTCCCTCTCCCTCTCTCTCCCTCTCTCTCTCTCCCTCTCTCTCTCTCTCTCTCTCCCTCTCTCTCTCTCTCTCTCTCTCTCTCTCTCCCTCTCCCTCTCTCTCCCTCTCTCTCTCTCCCTCTCTCTCTCTCTCCCTCTCCCTCTCTCCCTCTCTCTCCCTCTCTCTCTCCCTCTCTCTCTCTCTCTCTCTCTCTCTCTCTCTCTCTCTGCGCATGCGTGAGCGTTTGTTGAGCGAGCGAGTGAGAAGTGTGGTGAGTGTTTGACCTTCTTTTTTCTGGCCGCTGTGCCTAAAAAAGTTTCCTTTTCTCTATCTTTTGTCTCCTTACCTGTGGTATACGGGTTTAGAAGTATTAAGATAGTGTGTTGTTGTCTTTCTGCCAGTTTTTATAACTGGCAGGATGACTTCAGGTGTGAGGACGTTAGATTTCCTCACACGGCGTCATGCGGTGAAAATAAGTTTGAATGCTAGCGTGGAAGAGTGCAGTTTAGCTGTGGGAGAGGTGGTCGGCTGTGAGAATGTTCTGTCGGCGTCAAGAATGAACAACGCGGTTGTTGTTTTTTTGAAAACCGTTGAGTTAGCGAACGTTTTGGTTGAAAGTGGTGTTGTCATTGACAATGTGTTTGTTCCAGTGTTACCGTTATCTACTCCGTCCAAAAAGGTTATTTTGTCAAACGTGCCGCCTTTCATTAAAAATGAGAAGCTTGTTCAATTGTTGGAGCGACATGGTAGGTTGGTTTCCCCAATTAAGATGATACAAATCGGCTGTAAATCACCGTTACTGAAACACGTAGTGTCGTTCAGACGTTTTGTGTATATGGTTTTAAAGGATAACAAAGAGGAATTGGATTTGACGTTTAATTTCAATCACGATGACTTCAATTATGTGGTTTATGCCACAACCAACAGCATGAAATGCCTTGGTTGTGGTGAAATAGGACATCTCGTGAGGGTTTGTCCGAAAAAAGATGAGCAATCTAAGAAAACTGTTTCATCAGCACCGGTTGAAAAAGTTGGTGAGGGAGAAGAGGTAGCAACAGACGTTAGGAGTGAGGTGCCTTTAACAGTGGATGTAGTTGAGGTGCCTTCAACAGTGGATGTAGTTGAGGTGCCTTCAACAGTGGATGTAGTTGAGGTGCCTTCAACAGTGGATGTAGTTGAGGTAAACAATGTACAAGAACCTGTAGTCTTAACCGATTCATCAAGTGAAGCTGCAGCTTTGAAGCAAATGGGCAATGAGCAAATGGAAGCTTCTGTATCTGATGAAGGGCAGCAGTTAACTGTTGGTCTAGATATGCAGAGTTCTGAAAAGGTTCTGAACATGGAGCTGGAAGGAGACCAGTGTTCTGGGGGAGAACAAGATGAATGCGTTTTTAAAACACCACAAAAGAGGAGAATGAGGCAGAGCCATGGCAGTAAATCGAAAACAATGGAAAATAGTCAAACTGATACCGACAGTGAAACTGACCTTTCAGAATGCAGTTTTACTTACGATCAAACAAATATTGAGTTGCCAGAACAATCCTACAGCGCAGATGATATTAAGCTCTTTTTAAGAACAACAAAGAATGCAAGAAATGTGCGCATTACAGAGTATTTTCCTGATCTAGAGCAATTTGTAGAAAAAGCAAAGGTTTTTAAGAGTGAAGGTCTTTTTTCTGATCAAGAGGTTTACAGACTGAAAAAAATTCTCACTAAAGTGAATTCTCAAGTAGGAATTAATGTCGACAATGCCAAGCTTTAAAAACACACTTTTTTTGTGTGTCTTGATTATCCTTTTCTTCTCTTTAATGAGAGAATTTAACTTAGCCTCTCTTAATTTAAATGGGGCACGAGAGGAGAAGAAAAGGTTTGAATTATATGAGTTAATCAAGATAAAGAAAATAGATATTCTACTTGCACAGGAAACTCATAGTGATGTCTCCAATGAAGAAAATTGGGCAAGAGAATTTGATGGGTTACCCATTTTTAGTCATAACACATCTCTGAGTGGCGGTGTTGCTATCTTATTTTCTAAAAACTCCATTCCAATTTCATATGAAGTAGAAGAAGTGGTGAAAGGCAGATTTTTACAAGTAAGAGCTCAATTTGAAAATGCTTTCTATTGTTTTAGTTGTGTTTATGCTCCCACCAATGCAGTTGAAAGATTGGGATTTCTAAATATATTATGTAAAGCAGTAAGTAATTGCAATTCTGAAGATTTGCTCTTGATTGGAGGAGATTTTAATTGCACTGAATTTGCATCAGATAGAAATCATGTTGAGCCGCATATGGCTTCACGAAAAAGGCTAATTCAATTTATAGAAACACATGAGCTTGTAGATATTTGGTGGAACTTTCATAAGACACAGAGACATTATACATGGAGTCACACTTATAATAATATGTTGTCCTTAGCAAGATTAGACAGATTTTATGGTTTCAGCCATCAACTTAATCTTTTCAGAGATTGCTCTATTATTCCAGTTAGTTTTTCGGATCATAGTTTAGTTCAGTGCTTTTTAACTTTAGGATCCGTAAAACCAAAGAGCGCTATGTGGCATTTTAATAACAGACTCTTAATTGACATGGAATTTAGAGATATCTTTAGATTTTTTTGGAATGAGTTTAGAACCACCAAATCTGATTTTCAATCTTTGCAGCAGTGGTGGGATTTCGGAAAAACCCAAATCAAACAATTGAGTCAACAGTATGCTTACAACATCACTAAAGAATTAACTCGTTCAATGGTAAAGTTAGAAGATGATATAAAGAAACTTCAAGAATCTATTGGAACAGAACAGAATCAAGAGCTTATTGGAATTTTAAACAGAAAGAAGAAAGAATTGGCTGGAATTTTAGACCTGAAAGCACAGGGGGCTCTGATCAGATCTCGCTTTAAGAATATAGAGTGGATGGATATATCTTCCAAATTTTTTTTCAGTTTGGAGAGGAAAAATGGCCAAAAAAGATGTATTCATGTTTTGCGTTCTAAAGAGGGTGCTTTCTTGTCGGATCATACAGAAATTCGGAAGAGAGTGGTAGAATTTTATAAAGAGCTGTATAGCAGTGAACTTCTACACAGGCCAAACACTAATGTGTTTATTGAAGATCTTCCTCAGGTGACTGAAGAGGCAAACGCCGATCTCTGCAGAGAGATAACGCTAGAAGAGCTAGAGAAAGCTCTCCAAGGCATGGAATGCGGCAGAGCACCGGGAATAGATGGCCTATCTATAGACTTTTATAAGTCTTTTTGGCCTGAGATTGGTGCCGATCTGCTTGCAGTCATTAATGAAAGTATAAACAGTGGAAGGTTACCACTGAGCTGCCGTAGAGCAGTGCTGACTCTACTGCCAAAGAAGGGAGACCTGAGTGACATTAAAAATTGGAGGCCTGTGTCATTGTTGTGCAGTGATTATAAAATTTTATCCAAAGCATTAGCAAATAGATTGAGTGGGGTTATGGAAGAAGTCATCCACGCTGATCAGACCTATTGTGTACCAGGAAGGCAAATTTTTGATAATATTTCCTTTATTAGAGATATGTTTGATGTCAGTAAGCTCTTTGGTGTTGATTTTGGTCTGATTTCATTAGATCAAGAGAAAGCGTTCGACAGAATCGAACATAGCTATTTATGGGAGGTTTTAGACGCTTTTGGGTTCAATAGGA
>NC_139974.1:41852860-41877860 GCF_963993115.1 Abramis brama
CCCCATCGTAAGTACACATTGATGGCCTAAGACATGAAACGAGCGGTTTGTGTGAGAAAACGAACAGTATTTATATCTTTGTTACCTCTTGAACACAGCCGCGTCCAAATGATCTGAGGGCGCGGGCGGGTATAGATATATACACTAGACGTCGCCTTGGGTACGGTTTCGTTCCAATGAACTGCAGTACCCAAGGCGACGTCTAGTGTATATATCTATACCCGCCCGCGCCCTCAGATCATTTGGACGCGGCTGTGTTCAAGAGGTAACAACGATATAAATACTGTTCGTTTTCTCACACAAACCGCTCGTTTCATGTCTTAGGCCATCAATGTGTACTTACGATGGGGAATTGTTTTAATTTGGACTTTGTGCTTGTGTTTTGAGACAGTGACCATAGACCTGCATTATATGACTGACAGACAAGAACGGTTTGACCTAAAAATATCAAAATTGAAACTACTGCGGAAAAAAAGACACCTACATCTTGGATTCCCTTGAGGTAAGCTAAAACATACCAAAATTTAATTTCAAAGTGAACTATCCCTTTAACATTTTCATGGATTAATAATTTAAATTCTGCTCTGTACCTCATTCAAAACTATTATATACTGAAAGAGAGGACTGTGACTGCAACAAATCGTCATGTGAACGACTTTTGGTACCGGTTTTGACATTTTCGCAATAAATAAATTATTGTGATTACACATATGTTGTTTTTCTTCATAATTGTAGCCTATGTAGTTTTCTATCTTTGAAAATTACGTATTAATACTACGTATTAACAATGAGACCAGGCTGGAATGTTTTAGTTAAGTTGCAGAACACACACGGTAAAAGTTTGTGATTTCAAAAATGTTTAAGCAGTACCAAAGGATGTGGTAAGAGTCTGGTAATACAATAGAAATAAACAAGGCTTCCTTTTACAGTACAGTTGCACTTTACTTACTGAGTAAATTGTCATGTTTTCCTTGGTAACGTTGCAGGACATATGAGGTAAAAAATTGTGACTATATGGAAAAGGGAATGATCAAGTTATATGGTACAATTCCGGTAATACCATGGAAATAAACAAGGCTTCATTTTACAGTACAGTTGCACTTTACTTACTGAGTAAATTGTAAAAACATCTGCAAGAACATACCCAGTATTTAAGATGTGCCATGCCATTAGGGAAAACTGTTCCTGCGGGGTAGTTACCAGGTAAGTGTAAGGTAAATTATTTAATAAACCCTCTATAAATGGGTGTAGCAATGAACAACAACTATGTAAGACAAGGTAATTTATTGGAAACTACCGTCTTAATTTCAAGATAGTAATAAATAAACATGGACTGTTACCAACATAACCCTAGGATAACTACACACCTAACTTGAATTGATGGGTAATACTGGACGTGTTTCTAAAAATTGGCTGCCTACATTCTGAGGAAGTACACAATTAAATCTGAGTTATTACCAACCTAAACAGGAAACAAGTACACAGTACTTTGTTGAGTTGATATTTAACAGTGGTGTTTTTTTTCCCTGGTAGTTTCTCTGTAATTGCATACTAATCACCTTAAGTAATTACACACTAAAATACTATCATTTACCATATGCTTACCAGGTAAATACCTAGTAATTAGTTTGTAGTTTCTCTGCATTTACATACTTGTTACCTGTGGTAATTACCAATAACCAACTATAACTTACCATATATTTACCAGGTAAATACCTAGTAATTAGAGGACTGTAAAAGGAAGGGTTACCGAGTTGGGGTAGAGTTGGGGTAGAGTTGGGGTAGAGTTGGGGTAGAGTTGTCCGCTCAAGGCTTCTTATCTTCCATTTTCTAAACAGGGTGGCTGTTATTCGCTTGATGTGGTCTTGGGCCTACGCTACAATACGCTTAGAGCGCCCGCTACTGGATGAAACGGAAAACATTTACATTTAGACATTTACATTTAGTCACTTAGCAGATGCTTTTATCCAAAGCGACTTACAAATTAGGACTAAATTAAGCGAGTCATCATGAAGAGGCAAAAACAACAACAACGCAAGAAGTGCTCAAAATATGAAGTTCAGGCATTATTCAGAGTAGCATAAGCCTGATAAGTGATGTTTCAAAGGGAAAGAATTATTATTATTTTTTATTTTTTTTATGAGGTTAAGTGCTCACGGAATAGATAGGTTTTCAGCTGTCTTTTGAATGTTGTCAGAGATTCTGCATTCCGGATGAGGGTGGGGAGAGCGTTCCACCAGCATGGAACTGTGAATGAGAATGTTCTGGAAAGTGATTTTGTGGCTCTCTGTGATGGAACCACGAGACGTCGCTCGTTGACCGATCGTAGGCTTCTGGTAGGGATGTAGACTCGTAGGAGCGAGTGAAAGTAGGAGGGAGCTGAGCCTGTGATAGATCTGTAAGCAAGCGTCAATGCCTTGAACTTGATGCGAGCAGCGAGAGGTAGCCAGCAAAGAGATGAACAGAGGAGTGACGTGGGCCCTCTTGGGCTCGTTGAAGACAAGACGAGCTGCAGCATTCTGGATCATCTGTAGGGGTTTGGTTGCACATGCTGGAAGTCCGGCCAGAAGAGCATTACAGTAGTCAAGCCTAGAAATGACCAGGGCCTGGACGAGAAGTTGTGTTGCATGCTCAGTTAGGAAAGGCCTGATCTTCCTGATGGCTCAGTTAGGAAAGGCCTGATCTTCCTGATGTTGTGCAGTGCAAACCTGCATGATCGAGCTGTCTTTGAAATGTGATCTGTGAAGGTCAGCTGGTCATCAAACGTTACTCCAAGATTTCTGACCGACCTTGATGGGGTGATTGATGATGACTCTAGCTGGATAGTGAAGTCGTGCTGTAGAGACGGATTGGCAGGGAGGATGAGAAGCTCAGTCTTTGCCAGGTTGAGCTGCAGGTGATGTTCCTTCATCCATGTCGAGATGTCCGCCAGACAGCTTGAGACCCGTGCAGCTACTGTGGGATCATCTGGTTGAAATGAGAGGAAGAGCTGTGTGTCATCAGCATAGCAGTGGTAGGAGAAACCGTGTGCCTGTATGATGTGTCCCAGTGATGTGGTGTAGATGGAGAAGAGGAGGGGACCAAGAACTGAACCCTGGGGAACCCCTGTGGTCAGTTGATGTGCTCTGCTCTTGAAAACAATAAAATAAAAACAAACGGTCTAATCATAGACTGTAAAAAATGCGCTACACATGGCACTTTAAAAACCGCGTAGTTTATTTATAGTTCGATTACGGATATTTCACGTCATGTTCAAATGCATATTTGAATATCAAATAAAAAGTGAGAGCCCTATTACTCATGCATGATTACACAATCTCACGGGGATTCATAACATCTTTATTCACAGTGTGTGTGTGTGTGTGTTCCTCAGGATCTGTCGGAGCCGCTGCTGGTGTTGTACGGGATGCCGGAGGAAGAGAAGGATGAACGGGAGGAAGAGGAGGAGAGAACGTTCGAGGTGACGGAGGCGGTGCCGGATGTGGAGCTGTTCGGGTTCGGCATCAACACTCGCTCCATCCACGTGCTGAGCGGAGCGTACGTTACTCTCTCAATTCAATTCAATTCAATTCAATTCAGAAAGCTTTATTGGCATGACAAAAAAATACATTTTGTATTGCCAAAGCATCAAAAAACAACATAGAAATTGATTTTGAACATTAAGTACACAAAATTATAATAATAGTTCAATTAAATAAAAAAGATAATATTATAAGATTAATAAATAAAATAAAATAAAATAAAAAAGGATTATAATGCAGAAATCCTGTACGTAAAACACACAAAATCTAAAATAAACAAACACTGAACTTGGAATTTAACATTATATACATGTGTGTAGGTCTGATGGGGTGTGTTAGGCTGTGAGTGTGTGTGTGTGTGTAGGTCTGATGGGGTGTGTTAGGCTGTGAGTGTGTGTGTGTAGGTCTGATGGGGTGTGTTAGGCTGTGAGTGTGTGTGTGTGTAGGTCTGATGGGGTGTGTTAGGCTGTGAGTGTGTGTGTGTGTAGGTCTGATGGGGTGTGTTAGGCTGTGAGTGTGTGTGTGTGTAGGTCTGATTGGGTGTGTTAGGCTGTGAGTGAGTGTGTGTTTATTGGGTGTCTGCTGCTCTGCTCGTCCCTCAGGATGTGGAGAGATGCTACTAGTCTTGCTGCTAAATTGGAGCATTTGGCTTCTTCGCCAAGGATGAATCTGAGTTTTTGGGTTGGGTTACAGGTGTTAAATTGGGGAAATATCTCATTAATTTTGGGGTAATATTGGTCTCTGATGTGTTCATATTTTGGGCATTCTATGAGGAAGTGCAGCTCGGTCTCCGGCACTCCCAGCATGCAGTGCGAGCAGAGTCTGTCCTCCCGGGAGAGCCAGGTCTGTCTGCGCCGGCCGGTCTCGATGGCCAGGCTGTGCTCGCTGAGTCTCTCTCACACACACACACACACTCGATGGCCAGGCTGTGCTCGCTGAGTCTCTCTCACACACACACACACACTCGATGGCCAGGCTGTGCTCGCTGAGTCTGTACATCGTCAGGGTTTTCCTGAGCTTCACATCACTCTGCTGAGGTAGTTCGCAACAGTGTACTCTCGATTTAGTGCCGAATAACATTCCAGTTTGTGTTGGTTTTGAATGGTGTTCGTCCAATGGGTGATGTACTTGTCTTGTTCTGTGTTGATAATTTGTGCAGGCCGAATGTGTGTGAGTGTGTGTGTGTGCTGAGGCGTGCTGATCTCTGCAGGAGAGAGCTCAGTCAGTCTCAGCACCAGCTGACACAGGGGACTCCTCGCTACGCTCAGCTCTGGTGTGTGTGTGTGTGTGTGTGTGTGTGTGTGTGTGTGTGTGTGTGTGTGTGTGTGTGTGTGTGTGTGTGTGTGTGTGTGTGTGTGTGTGTGTGTGAGAGTGTGTGGCACAGGGGACTCCTCGCTACGCTCAGCTCTTGGTGTTTAAGGGCTCTGTAATGGTGTGTGTTGGGGTCGCTTGTTTTCAGGTGTTTCCAGAATTTGATGGCTCTTTTTTGGATGTTTAGGAGGAGAGGGTATTGGCCTAATTCTGCCCTGCATCCGTTGTTTGGTGTTTTTCTTTGGACTTTGAGTATTCTTTTACAGAAACCTAAATGTAGAGTTTCAATCGGATGTTTTTCCCAATTTAAAAAATCTAATTTTAAAGAAGGACCCCACACTTCACTGCCATATAGAACAATTGGTTCAATTATTGATTTGAAAAGTTTGAGCCAAATTTGGATTGGGATGTCAATTTTGATTGATCTTTTTATGGCATAGAAAGCCCTTTGAGCTTTCTCTTTGAGTTCATTCTCTCTCTCACACACACACACACACTCTCTCTCTCCATCCACATGCTTAGCGGAGCGTACGTTACTCTCTCTCTCTCTCTCACACACACACACACACTCTCTCTCTCCATCCACATGCTTAGCGGAGCGTACGTTACTCTCTCTCTCTCTCACACACACACACACACACACACTCTCTCTCTCTCTCTCTCTCCATCCACGTGCTGAGCAGAGCGTACGTTAATCTCTCTCTCACACACACACACACACACACACACACACACACACACACTCTCTCTCTCTCTCTCCATCCACATGCTTAGCGGAGCGTACGTTACTCTCTCTCTCTCACACACACTCTCTCTCTCTCTCTCTCTCAATTCAATTCAATTCAATTCAAATGAGCTTTATTGGCATGACTGTGTAAAATAGCACAATATTGCCAAAGCAATAGACATATACAAACATATACGCACAGGTAGATAAAAAAAAAAAAAAAAGTGAACAATAAAACATAACATTTCCATAAGCATAAATATATCACAATGAAAAAAATAAAATGAAAAAAAAAAAAAAATAAGTACAGAGAGCAGTTTAAGGGACTGTTCGTTTTTTATTTAAGGGGCCACCGGAGGAGTTTTGAGATCTGTTCTCAAAAAAGACATGACCCTCCCTTCGCCAGCAATACATTTTTCTATGACCCTCCAAAATGATTGTGAAAAAAGGCATGACCCTCCCCGATAATTTATTGATTAGCCTTCTGTGGTTTGCGCTTGGCAAAGATGTTCAGATAGCCATTGTTTTTTTGTTTTTGTTTTTTTTCAGCCATTCTCATCTTAGGGCTGTAACGATAGACCAAACCTACGATTCGGTTCGTATCACGATTTTTGATTTTAGATTTGAAAAAATCATGTTTTCGGTGCTGATGCGGTGTGACTCGTTCAATATTTTGCCACCTATAAAATTAAAAGATTTTTTGTGTCACGTCACATGTGTATTTCATTCATATTAAATATAAAACGCATGTGTAGACTGATTTTTAGCGCAATTTACCACCGGACAAAATTGCGATTGTTAACTCATGATTTCTGGTCTGTGCGCACCAATCTTGCACTTCTATCTACTCCTCAACCAGACCACCTAGAGACTTCGGGTTTTCGGCATTATGTTAAGGAAGGTCTAATCTCGGGAACGCACAAAAAAAATCCAGGAAAATATTTACTATCTCTTAGTGTTGTGATCCCATGACGTGAGAAAATTGCGCTAAAACACTCACCGAGTTTTTATTACTTGTTTTCTAATGTCTTGACTCCTTTCTTAAGGGAGTATGGATATATTAACAGATGTTTCAAAATATTGGTATTAAATGCATTTTATGAGAATTTATATTTCAAGTTTTGACTGCAAATGTCACGTCCATAACACTGGAATCGCCCAATTTTAACGAATTTATCCTCAACTAGTTTTTGTGGTGTAGGTCTACGTATTTTATTATGTTAACTTAAATAATACTAGTAATTTAAAGATGTGGTAGCCCTACATCTTACATATTGTGGGGTGGGAGATATTGACAAAAATGAATATCTCGATATTTTTTTCCAATATCTCGATATCGATATTCAGGCGATATTTTTGCCATCCTTCAAATAAATGTGTGCAAACTGGCAAAGAAGGTCCAGTTGGTCTTTTGACTTGCTGCATTTGACCTATTATTGTAGGCTTTAGAAAAAAAACAATAAAGGAGCTAACTAAACAGAATCTGAGGTAGCCCCTACTTTTTCCACTTACAAAAAAAAAAAAAAAAAAAAAAAAAAAACGGAACTAGGCACCTCTTGCAACAGTGATTATTAAATCAAACAACATTGTTGATGATAAATTAAAAGTAAAAAAAAATTTTTTCAAAACGCTATAAATCCAACCATTTTTTCCCCAAAACGCTATAAATCCATCATTTTTCCCCAAAAATTGATGGTTTGTCTTTTAAAAAAAGTATTTTGTCTTTTATTTTTCGTGTTTGCATTTATGAGGAAAAAACATTATTACGTGACAGTTCTCCATTATGGACACGAGCGCTCTGAAAGCGGCACTAAAAGACTTTCAAACTTTCACAGAGAGCTCAAAACAGAAAGCACAAAGCCTTTCTTTAAAACGAATTTCGTTTTGTATTAATTGTATCTTAATTTTAATATTTTTTTCATTAACCAATTTCCATTTAATACATAAAAAGTAAATAGGCTAGCAATCACAACATAAGGTGCTTGAACTGGAGATTATATCATCATGAACCGAACCGTAGCCTACTCGCCTCACAGGCCTAAAAAATGTGAAATATATTTACAGAAAGCTGGTTCTAAACATAACCATCCAAAACAAAATAAAACTAGCTTAATAAATGTGCATTTCTCCGCATTCACTAGCCTACTGCGAAGATCGCGAGTCAATAGCCTATCGTCAACTTTATCTTTGCAGCCGACACAGAAATTAATAAACAATTAAAATGTCTTATTGCAATATTTTACATATTCATAATCAATACTTTTGCTGGTTCTTTGAGGCAGCTTTTTAGGTTTATGGCGTTTTGGAAAAGAGCTCTTCACGTACAAACACCGTTTCACCAAGGCACAGCGGCCCTTCAGCACATAAGAACAAAAAGAGAAAAAGCACGAACTTACTAATTACGAAACTTTGATGTGGTTGAACAGGTGAAACAGTCACAAATTCTTCTGCAACTTAACCCTTCTCAGAGTTATGAAGGAAGAGAACAGCATTACAGTTTTCAGCGTGTCCTCCTCTGATTGCTGTGTTGTGACTGAAAAAGTGCGTGCAGGAGCACATGCGCAAAACGTAGGTTAGTAAATTGTCCTTTAGTAAAATGACATATGATAAAATACAAATAATTCATATATCATTTTACAAAACGGTTTTGCGCATACATGTGCTTCTGCGCGCACTATTTCGAATTTACGAATGTGCGTTTTTGACGACGCGGGACCATGGGCTGGGCCACTCGGAGGTTGCTTCCGGGAATAGTAGCCTACTGCCCTACAGTATTAAAAATCGCTACATATAATTGTTTAGAAGGTTAAAGTGTGCGTAATTTGTTTTCTCTTTAACTTCTTTCAGCTCTTTTCATGTTTGGGGGGTCGGATTGGAAAGTTCATTATTTGCTCGTGCTTTAAAGGTGAACTAAGTAACTTTTTTTACCTTAACTGAACAGCTTCGGAGTCATTGGAATGGTTATATGAATGGTGGTCGTTTCGCACCCCCCTGGTGCCCGTGAGCGGAAAATACGCACTTGCAACTTTGAGCCGGCGGGCCGCCGGCCGCCGCGTCAGGAAGTCTCGCGTGATATCAGGTCTCGCGATGTAAACAATTGCTTTACGGCCAAAAGAAATCTGCTAAAATGCTGTCATTATTGCGCTCCCTCACGCTGTCCGAACCCGAATGAAGAAGACGTTTTAAAGAATGTCCCATCTGCTTTGATGTCGTTGATCTATACAGCCTCTGGTGTCTGAGAATCACCAACGAGTTTTTACAACAGTGTTGTCAAATATCTATTCCGAAGCTGTGGGGGGAGCTCTAGAGAGAAACCTGCGAGCAAAAAGCGAGAATACAGCGAAGAAATCCCGAAGCTACTGAGTGCTGCTTTAAAGCTTTGCCGGGTAAACATTTCATTGGCATTCTGTTCTGACATGATGCACTTTTTCTGAGCGCGAACTGAAGTGCGCGCGCACTGTCAAACAGCGCCAAACTGGATTTGTGTTGGGTCAGACCCATCTGAAATCGAAGGGGGGCTGATAACACAACATGGAGCTAAATGGAAAAAAATAGCACCAAACAAGCCACTTTGAAATGCTGCTGTTTTCATGAATATAAAAGTTGGGTGACCCTCCCCCTAGACTAAAAAAAAGTTGGATGACCCTCCCCTCAACAAAGAATAAAAAGACATGACCCTCCCCTATTTTCCTCCGGTGGCCCCTTCCATAAATACCGAACGGTCCCTAAGGTAAAATAGGGTTCAGCCCTTGTCCCTCATATGATGGCAGGAAGACACACACTGCGCTGCCAGGAGAACACACTCTTCTTTCTCTCCCAGAATATAAGACAGTTTGTCTGTGAGGCTCGCTTGTTGGAATTGGGGTAAAATCTGAGCTATTAGTGTGAAATAAGTGTCTCTGATGTGTTTGTACTTGCTGCACTGGGTGAGGAAGTGCAGCTCGTCCTCTACGACTCCATCAGTGCAGTGTGAACACAGTCTGAGCTCTCTGGCTCTCCAGCGGCCCGTCTCCACACACAGACTGTGGTCACTGATGCGATACCTCGTCAGGAGCTTTCTCTGACCATAATTACTGATCTCGGTCAGGTATGGGGCCAATTTATAATCAGACTTTATTTAGTGGAAGTATTTTAATTTATTTACTTGTGTGACCTTTATCTGCCAATCTTGTATGTATTCTTCTTTGGTTATGTTCCCTATTTCTTTTACTTTTGAGTGTCTGAACTGAATTTGTTTTTCCACTAAATGTGTCATGGGGTCGCTCTCAGGGTGTCCTGCTCTGTGTCTGAGAGCGCAGTGATGGTAACTCTCTGTCTGCGCCTCTGATAGATGGAACCAGAACTTTGCGGCTCTCTTCTGGATCTCAGATAGGAGAGGGAATCTGCCTAATTCTGCCCGGCAACCCAGACTCGGAGCGTTTCTGTTCCGGAGCGTTTGAGTTCCCAGGATGTTCTTGCAGAACTCGAGGTGGAAAGTTTCAACAGGGGTTTTGTCCCAGGAATCGTAATTTAGTTTAAATTTGGGGCCCCAGATTTCACAGCCGTAGAGGAGGATGGGTTTGATAATGCTGTCAAAGATTTTCAGCCACAGTTTAATGGGTGGGTTAAATTTGAACAGGGGTTTTCTTATACTGTAATAAGCCCTACGTGCTTTATCAGTCAGATCTTTCATTGCAGTGTCAAACTTTCCAGAAGCTGAGATTGTCAGACCCAAATAATTATAACAGGTGACATGATTAAGAATGGTTCCCCCAAGTGTAAATGTGTATTTGTTGTCAGTAAGGCGAGGTTTCTTCTGGAAGATCATGATTTTGGACTTGTCCATGTTTATGGGTAAGGCCCAGTCGCTGCTGTACTCCTCCAGAAGCGAGAGGCTTTGGTGCAGACCCTCTTCATGAGGAGACAGCAGCAGGAGATCGTCAGCGTACAGGAGGCTTTTGATCTCTCTGTCCTCGAGGGGCAGACCAGGACAAGAGGACTTCTCAAGTGTTGATGCCAATTCATTAATATAGATATTAAATAGAGTCGGGCTGAGGCTGCAGCCTTGACGGACTCCTTTAGTTTGACTGAAATAATCAGTACGTTTGTCGTTAATCTTGACGCCGCATTTGTTCCCATTGTAAATGTCCTTTATGATGTCATATGTCCTTCCTCCTATTCCACTTTGAATTAGTTTTAGGAAAAGTCCATTATGCCAAACCGAATCGAAAGCTTTTTTTAAGTCAATGAAGCAGCCGAATATTTTCCCTTGTTTTGTTTGTTGGACGTGTTTTTGTATGAGTGTGTGGAGTGTGTAGATGTGATTTGATGTTCTCTGTTTAGGCATAAAGCCAATCTGACAGCTGTTGAGGATCTTGTGTTCTTGAATGAACTGGACTAGTCTGTCGTTGATGATGGAGCAGAAGAGTTTGCCCAGGTTGCTGCTCACTGTGATGCCCCTATAGTTATTTGGGTCGTACTTCTCACCTTGTTTAAAAATTGGTGTAATCAAATTTTCTTTCCAGATCTCAGGAAAGTGTCCTGATTTTAATAAAAGATTGAATAATTTCAGAATTGCCTCTTTCAGTTTGGGGCTGCTGTGTTTCAGCATCTCATTAGATATTAAATCCACACCACAGGATTTTTTATTTTTTAGGGATTTGATCTTGTCTGTCAGTTCGTGTAATAATATGGGCTGGTCTAACTGGTTGAGCTGGTCTTTTACAGTGCGTTCCAGGGTGTAGAGTTGGGAGGTCAGATGTTTTTGGGTGAGGGTTGGTTCGTTTTGTGAATAGAGTTTTCCAAAATGTTCTGTCCAGATGTTTGGGTCATAGATGGGAATGTGTTTCTCTCTCTCTCCATCCACGTGCTGAGCGGAGCGTACATTACTCTCTCTCTCACACACACACACACACACACACACACTCTCTCACTCCATCCATGTGCTGAGCGGAGCGTACGTTACTCTCTCTCCCTCTCACACACACACACACACACTCTCTCTCTCTCTCTCTCTCTCTCCATCCACATGCTTAGCGGAGCGTATGTTACTCTCTCGAACACACACACACACACACACACACACACTCTCTCTCTCTCTCTCTCTCTCTCTCTCTCTCTCTCTCTCTCTCTCTCTCTCTCTCTCTCTCTCTCTCTCTCACACTCTCTCTCTCTCTCTCTCACACACACACACACACACACACACACACACACTCACTCTCTCTCTCTCTCTCTCTCACACACACTCTCTCTCTCTCTCTCTCTCTCTCTCTCTCTCTCTCTCTCTCTCAGATGGGTGGCCTACTCTCACGTAGACTTCTCTGGGAGCCAGTATGTCCTGGAGAAAGGCTTCTACAACAACTGCAGCGACTGGGGCTCCGGAGACAATCGCATCTGCTCGCTTCAGCCCATCCTCGCCGTAAGAGATCGTTCCTCCTCATTCCTGAGTCTGACCCTGTGTGTGTGAGGAAACATTACAGGAGTTCACTCAGCAGTTCCTTTTACATCTGATATTCCATTGAGTATTACAGTATTTCATTTACATTATTTCATTTCAGTTCATGAATTGGGTGGCCGCTAAGTTATTAATTAATGATCTTTGCAAAGGAAGTGAATCAATCAAAACTAACTTTATCTGGTCAATAACTTTATTCTAGAGCTGCTGTAAAGACAAACAATCTCTGTTACTGTAATCTCCTGTTATCACTGTAAAGCTGCTGTGAAACTCTATATTGTTAAAGCGCTGTATAAATGAAGCTGACTTGACTTGATAAATCATTTTTATTCTTATTTTCATTTCTTATGCAGTTTTCAACCCTTCTCATGTAAAGCACTGTTAAATAGTGTTGTTGTGTTTCAGGCTCCCAGTGAAGGACCCGGCTTCAGGAACGAGGTGAGCCGATCATTTAACCACCATGTAATCACAGTGAAACACAGATTGCCGCACTAAAGCTGCTGCATTAAAGCAGTCTACTGTGTAAAGTGTTGTAACACTAAACGTGACGTGACTGGAGTCTGAGTCTCAGAAGATTTCCACATCACTGTGATCGGATGCTTTCTGAACGGCTGTTTTCTGCTGTGTGTTTGTTTTCTAAGCGCGCAAATCATATTTACATATTCATAGTCTCGATGTTCGCTAACGGTATTTCACTGGTCGCGTTTTTCAAACTTTTTTTTTACCTTTAAGTGAAGAACGAAAAAGAACTTTCTTTACTGTCACTTTTGATCAATGTTATGCATCCTTGCCATATAAAGGTGCTAATTTTAAGTCATCTCTGAAAATTAATCTTTTTTCTCAGGCCTATTTATAATGTTGGATATATTAATCTTAGTGAGTAAAATTCTTTACACTGAGTCTGAAATGTTCAGATGTCAGTATGCCAGGACCTTTAGTCTTGATTTCAAAATGCTTTATGGTTTAAGTTGCTAATTAAAAGTTTTATATTCCGTATTTTTGTGTGACTGATATTTTTAGTTTGGTCAGCAGAAATGTTGTTTTAAGTTCTATATAAATAAAAGTGACTTTGACCTTTCTTTTAAAACGGTTGTGACTGAAGTTCATGTTCATCTGGTCTGGTGGACCGCGTGTCCTCGCCGCAGTGCTAGCGCACACATTCATAGTCAGGATGTTCGCTAACGGTATTCGCTAGTCGCGTATCTCAATCCTTTGTTTACCCTTAAGCGAAGAACGGAAATAAACTTCCTTCACTGTCTCTTTTGATCAGTTTTATGCGTTCTTGTCACAGTGCTCGTGTGTTCTTCTGCAGGTGCTGCTGTACTCAGATCTGGACTTCCAGGGCTCGTGTCGAGTCTGTAGTCAGAACCAGAGCTGTCTTCCTGAAGGTCTGCCGGTCGGATCCGTCCGGGTCGTGGGAGGAAGGTCAGTGGCGCTCATTCTCTGTGTTCATGCTCAGATCTGCTCTCGGACTGTGGGAACTCAGGCGTATACCTCTGTTGATTCCAGCTGGGTGCTCTATGGAGGAGAGAAGTTCACGGGAAACACGTGTGTTTTATCTGAAGGACATTATCCCAACCTGACCAGCACGGGCTTCCCCCCCGGCTCCAGCGTTCGCTCCGTCAAAGCCGTTCCAGTGGTGAGGAAACTGAATGAATGAGGCATTTATATAGTGCTTACAATACACGATCACAGTGAACAGGAGCGGAAAGACTTTATTCTCATCTATTCCTCTCTGATCTAAGTGTGTGTGTGTGATGGAGACTGAAACAGCGATGGAGAACGGTCACAGTTTTAGTGCAGAAGAAACTGAGCTCATGTGAACATGTAATGCATTATATTGATGGTCGAAAACATCGAGATGAAGACAATTAGGTGCGTCACTGAGAAAAACTGTGCTTTCTTACTCAGCGTAATGATCTGAGCCTCGATCCCATGAGAAACCTGGAGACGAGAGTGTCTCTTTCACTGGCTGTGTTTAGATGTGCACTGATGAGTAGGGGAGCGCGGGGCTAGTTGTCACACACTTGTTTTAAACACTTCCACGCATGACGAAACTTTGTGTATTTACTAGTTGCCATATCAACACTATATAGAGAAAAAATTGCGGCAAATTTTTTTTTTTGGAAGATATCCATAGACATTTATTAAACCATAGCAAAAGTAAATTTCTTACTTAAGTTTATTTTTCATCTCTATTTTTTGTGTTTATTTAAAATTAGACAAATCTGTGATATTATTTTAATCTCCAATATGTTATTTAAAAGTTGAGATAGTTCTTTAATGCTTCGCTAACTAGCAGAAGACACTAGCCGGGTTTAAATCCCAGTTGTGCAAGCGGGGCATGTTGTCACACTGCGTTAGAATGAGCCCCGATTAGAAATATGATATTATATTCTATACTTTTATTAATTCTATTGAGAAAACATGAGAAAAAGGTGAATAAAGACTGAGAGTCAATGTTCAGAAATTACTAATTATTAATTTGTTTTGAACTATGTTGTATAGCTGTGTTTTCCTGTGTTCGTAGTCAAAAATGAGTTTATATTTAATTATTAAAAAATGCAATTTTTTTATATGCAAAAGTTAATAATTGTATGTTATTTTAGAAAATATTTTAGTTTGTCTTGTATTTTTTTTTTATTAGATCAGATAACATTTTAAGCTGTCATATGGTCATGTTGCAATGTACCCCGCCTATGGGGCATGTTGTCACATTTCACTTCCATTATTTCAGGGTATATCAAGAATAAGTATATACTGTATTAATAAAACAAAACCACATAATTGTACTAGACGTGTGAAATTAATGTGGGAAAAAATAAATACTCTGAACCATAAGTAGATTTACACAAACTGAGAAAGTCAAAAAGCGTTACTTTGTGCCCCGCTCTCCCCTAAGACACGAGAAACCTCTTCACTCCCGTATACATGCAATTCTCATTATTCTGATTATTATCAATTATTTCAATTTTCTGATTATTTTTATCACCATTGTTCACATATGCACAGCATAAATGATAAACTCACTGTGTGTTTCTGCCCACTCTTTTAATCCACTTACATTAAATGCAAAACATATTTCAATGGATGTATTGGATTAATTTTGATGTTTTCGACCATCAATATACAGCATTACATTCATGTTCACATGAGCTCAGTCTCTTCGGCACTCGTGTTTCAGTCTTCATCACATGCACACTTTGATCAGAGTGGAATAGATGAGAATATAGTCTTTCCGTTCCTGTTTATTGTGATTAAAATCGCCATACGGTGGATATTTTACTACGATTATGAGCTGACTTGCATGGATTTGAATGAGCTAAAGTTTATTGGCAGTATCTCATCATGAGGGTGATGATGATGCAGTCACTGATGTTGGTCGTTCTCTCTCAGAGCTTTTCGGTGCCGTCGATCTCCCTCTTTGGCCTGGAGTGTTTTGAAGGTCGAGAGGTCACTATCGATACGCTGGTTTCCAACATGCAGGAGGAAGGGTTTAACACACACTTCCTCTCTGTCAGGGTCAACAGCGGCTGGTGAGTTTGCAATGCTGATTATTATTGCTTCATATGGGATGATATTTTCACACATATACTTTTTTTTTAAAAGTCTCTTCTGCTCATCAAAGCTGCATTTATTTGATCAAAAATACAGTAAAAACAGTGAAATATTTTTCCAGTGTAAATCAGCTGTTTTCTATGTGAATATACAGTAAAGTGTAATTTATTCCTGTGATCAAAGCTGAATTTTCAGCATCATTACTCCAGTCTTCAGTGTCACATGATCCTTCAGAAATCACTCTAATATGATGATTTGATGCTCAAGAAACATTTATGATTATTATCAGTGTTGAAAACAGCTTTTTCAATGGAAAAGGTTTTTTTTTTTCAGGATTCTTTGATAAATAGAAAGTTCAGAAAAAACACATTTGAAATATAATCTTCTGTAACATTATAAATGTCTTAACTGTCACTTTGGATCAATTTAATGCATTCTTGATGAATAAGACTATTAATCTCCTTTAAAAAAATCAAATCTTAACCAACCCCAGTTGTGCACATGTCAAAAGCATGCCGATGTCTCCTCAGCTGGGTGTTGTGTGAGCACAGCAACTACAGGGGGCGCCAGTTCCTTCTGGAACCCACTGAAATCACGAACTGGCTCCAGTTCAGCTCAGTGTCCAGCGTCGGCTCCCTGTATCCCGTCAGACAAGTCAGTTCCACCTCCACACGACCTCTTCTCTTTCACTCTTTCAGAAACCTACCTGTTTTCTTTAGTGCATCGATTCTTTTCTTCGGTTGGTTTTACTAATTTATATTTGAGTTTGATAGTGTTTTGCTATTCGTGTTGTATAGTTACTCTTAGCTATGTTGCTCTTATTTTTTGTTTTATTTATTGTTATGCATGTTATGCATCTTCTTTTAATCTTGTTGTTCTGTAAAGCGCTCTGGTCCGCCTAGTGGCTGTTGTAAATGTGCTATATAAATAAAATTGAACTTGAACTTGAACAATGAAGGATGTTATTTACACAAGAGCATTTTGTATAATTGTTTGTTAATATCCCTGTAGAAGCAAAGACTGTTCCGCGTGAGGAATAAGGAGACGGGCCACTATATATCCGTGCAGGGAGGAGTGGAGGACATGAAGACGGGTCGCGTGGTCGTATCGGAGCAGGTCGAGGGAATGAGTGACGTGTGGCTCTATCAGGACGGGCTCATCAAGAACAAGGTGTGTCACATTTCATTTCATTTAATATTCAACAATATTATTGATCTGCATTGACACCATTATATGAGAACTGAACTGAGCTGGGCGATGACATCATGGTTTACTCTAAACTAAATTAAACTATAACTTTTTTACAACAAACATTAACCATCACTGAACAACTGAGCTGGACTGTGACGCTATTTTCTTCTGGAAACAAACTTTGTTGCATTATTTTCCTGTTGTCTCTGTAAAGCTGCTATATAAATAGTATATATAAATATATACAATATACAATATTATATATATATATATATATATATATATATATATATATATATATATATATATATATATATATATATATATATATAAAGTGCTATATAAATAAATGTGACTTGACTTACGCTTCCACTGTTTCAAACTCATTGTTGACGGTGTGTGTGTGTGTGTGTGTGTGTGTGTGTCAGCTGGCCCGAAGCACGAGTCTTCAGGTGATGGGGAACGTGGAGTCCGGTGCTAAAGTGGTGTTGTGGACAGAGACGCGTGTGCCGGTGCAAACCTGGAGCGCAGAGGTCAGAGGTCAAATCAAGAGCAACACCTTCCCTGGGATGGTGCTGGATATCAAGGGTGAGAACAAGCTTTAACACACTAGTCATTTATTTTATGATTTTGATATTATTTTATTATTAAAAATATTACATTTTATTAAAAAAATTATTAATATTGTTATTAATAAATAAAATATATAATTTTAGTTTAGAATGCAAAAATGTAAGAATGTCTAAAATTATATCTTTTCAGAAGTGTCATGCTATACTTCATACAAACTTTTGGTCATGTTTGTATTTCTGATCTTTGCATAATTATTATGCATGCAGTTTTTAATTATGTTAACTATGTTTGAGGAATACTTTACATTTTTATTTGTCACACTACATTATTACACTACACTAAATGTACAGCAATAAAGCTAAAAGAAAACAATTGGTGACCTGTAAAAACACATACAATAAACTGCTACTTGTTTTGTTTGTTTTTTTAAAAGAAAGAAATCAAGGATGTATTCACACTGTTTAAAATATATTTCAAGTGAATATATGGAGTTCAACTTATAATCTTGATATTGGAAACCAAAAGTTAATATCCTTGTTATTTGACAATCACTCAAAACTATATCTAAATTTATGAAATCTTGATTCCGCCACGGAATAAACGTAAAGAGCAAATGCAACTTTTCATCTCTCAATTCTGCAATTGCAAGTTTATATTAGAAAAAGTCGAAACTACCTTTTTTTATTTTTTATTTCATGGCAGAGACAAGCTTCCATAAAAACTACATTTTTGTAAAAACCATGTGGCAATCTAATTCCTCTGTTTTACAGGAGGCAAAACATATGACAGAGAGCATTTGGTGATCCGAGAGGAGAATGAGGAGCGAGAGAGCCAGCAGTGGGAGCTGGAGTTTGTCTAACCCCGCCCCCTCTCATGATCATGTGACCCACCTCTCCTTCTAACTCCACCCACTCTGACATACACTCATTCTCTCGCACAGATGAAGAGAATTTATCCTGTGCAGAAGAGATTAAACCGATACATTCACCAATGACCTCAGAGGTCAGAGGTCACCCGAGCTCACGCCTGCATCCAGTGTGTCTTATTTGCACATAAAACATGAATATTAACTACAGGTCATTTTACGATGTACACACTGAAGATGTTGCTGGTGGTTTAACCTTTATAAAGTCACTTAAAAACCAGATATTTTCCATATGCATCACATTGTTGAATATAGTGCTTTCTCTCAGATTTCATATATGAATCCAGTGACTTTCGAAGCATTCTTTCATTTCTGCTCATTTTGTTTGTTTACACACTAATGTTATTTTATTTTCCTACATGTTATTTGACATATTGGGTATATTCTGGTTTGTATGCTTTAATATCGTTATCTGCGATTAGTTTATAGCCGCTGCATATGCTGTTCGCTTGAATCCTGCCGGGTTTGTTTTTAATACCAAAACGTGTGTTGATGTCAGAGTCAGTATAAAATCACCATGTCTTTGGAAAACCAAGAAACTTTAATATGTGTAAATGTTATTTTTCAAAGGATAATGTGAAATATTATGTAACAGGGAGTGGCTTTAATTTTGTAATAAAACTGTAAAACAAAATCATGTCAGAATTCATTGTAGTTCTTGTTCTTCTTCATCTTCTCTTTGCAACCACATAGCAACACCCTAGCAACCACCTGAGGACCCTAGCAACAGCATAGCAAACTATTTATCTGAGAGACTTAAAACCTTCAAACTTTGACATTCAAACTTAAAACTACTTCAAGTTTAAATCCTTTAAACTTTTAAAACTCTGTCTGTCTGTCTAAACTATTACACACTTCAAGCTTTTACAATTACTTCTCGGGCATCTCGGGAACCGCACTCCAATGGTTCAAGTCTTACCTCTCAGGTAGGTCCTTCAGGGTGTCGTGGAGGGGTGAGGTGTCTAAGACCCAACATCTAGTTACTTACTGGTGTGCCTCAGGGCTCAGTGCTGGGACCGCTTCTCTTCTCCATCTACATGACATCACTAGGATCTGTCACTCGGAAACATGGCTTTTCCCATCACTGTTATCATCTAGTTACTGGAGTGCCTCAGGGCTCAGTGCTGGGACCGCTTCTCTTCTCCATCTACATGACATCACTAGGATCTGTGATTCAGAAACATGGAGAACATTCCATTCTTCAAACATTATGGTAACGTTACTTTTGAAAGTTCTCTGAACATTCCATGAATGATGTATAAATAATGTTTTTGTGCTAATGCATTGAGAACATTATTAAAGACCAGATAACTTTGAACAAATGTTCTATTAACATAACTAGAAGAATGTTTGTTCATAACATTGAGAGTACCTTGACACAACGTTCCCTGTTCTCTGTTCAGTGCTTATTTCTTCATTTTAACTTATCTGAGGAATCTGGACATTCTGCCAAGATCAGATCAGATGCGATCATTGAGATTCCAGCATATTTGTGATGTGTAAAGATGTCTGATAATGGATTGTGTGAATGAGAAGCATGCAGATGCCGTGAGATCTCCACAAACCCAAAGCCAATGTTGTTCTTTCAGGTGGAGAATTCTCCTGATCTTTCTTGTGTTTGACTTGAGCGTATTTACACGGTCAAGTTCAGCTCTGTTGACATTAACAACACCTTCTCACATTTCTCAAATTACAACCTGTTTTACGCCGCATCTTTACCACCGACACTGTAAATCGAAACATGTTCTTTTGAATTTTCATGTGAAGAATCTTTGTGATTCAGAAAAGGTTGTTTTGGGAGGAATCTAGTCGATTGAGTCTTCCAGTTCTGCAGGTTTTCAAGGTTTTTGTGCGTATGTCCAGGTTACACCCATGATGGGATATCTGATCTGATCTAATCTGAGCCATTGAGATCTTCTATTTGGTTTGAGACGTTCTGTGTTTTTTGCATCAGACGCGTCTGAGAACTACAGCGTATGGAAAGCAGGAGAGGTTTATTCCTTTTAAGCTTTTTAAAACATTGAGTTTTCATCCTGCGCTATTGAGTTTGATAAGATCCATCATCTATAAAAGAGCTGAAACTCGATCTCAGACTGAGATTCATACACACTTCAACAGGTAAAACAGTACTTCAGTATTTCAGATATGAAGCCTTGTTTTCTAAAAAACAATCATCAGTTTGTGCTTAAAACAAGAACAAATATCTGTTCTTTCAAAGGGAAAACTAGATTATTTTTCTGACTCCACTGACAGATATTTGTTCTTGTTTTAAGCACAAACTCACTTGATTTTTAGGATTTTTTTTTCAGACAACAAGACTTAATATCTTCAGTTATTTTACTTCTCCAGTAAATGTATCTTGATTTAAGAATGTTTAGATATTTGTGCTGGAAAACAAGACAGAAACACTGAGGAAGAGCATGATGTTTTGCGGTGTGGGACTGGTTTGCTGGTTTATGGGTGGGTGAAGAGGTCAACAGTGTAATTAGGAGATTTAATTAGAGAAATTAAAACATGCAGGTATTTTTTTAAATACAAGCACAAGAAGCATGCATCTACACATAAATACATTGTATCAAATGATTCATTTAAATGTTAGTACATGCTAGTTAACAACACTTGGACTGTTTTTCCTCCAGACTTCATAACTTCATTCACTGATAAGCTCTGCGATGGAGAAAGAGTCAAACTCACAGGATTCGTCTCCTCTGATGGTCAGTGTCTGTATCTGCACTCTTTTACTCTGTATCAGTTGTTGTGTCATACTTTAGGAGCATTGTTTGTCGTGATTCATCTTCTCAATACCATTTTTTCTAGGGATGCACCGATATGAAAATTTTGGCCGATGGCGATAACCGATAATTCTTTATATTTGAAAGCCGATAACCGATATATTGGCTGATACATCTAAATCCAAATTTTTATATAATTTTTGAGAGCCTGATTACAAAAACTAAAGTTTCATCATTAAAAGCCATGTCCCAAGCACACAATTATATATTTTATCCCATTATAATTTTATGTCGCCTTTATGACAACATGTTGCACTTAACTGTATTTTCCTTTTTTGAAGTGATTCCAATCATATTTCAAGCAATAAACCATCATGTTGAACTGTGCTCATCTGAAGCGTGTCAGCTGAAGGAAATAATGCATTATTTATCGGCTTTAATATATCGGACAAATTTTCTTATTAGGCCGATAAAGATAACATAAAAAATTAACATATATCGGCCGATACCGATGGTATATACACTTTCACCGTGTCATGTATGTTTCTCATCCCTCAGACTGAAGGCATGTGGTGGGGAACGCTGGGATCCGTTCGGCCCTTCCCAAATTTCCGTCCCGAGAGAGATGTTACCATCCTTTGCGCTGCTCTGGAGAAAAAAGGTTCATTAATAGGAATGACTATTGTGGTAGTAATTGTCCGACTGCTAGTATTCTATCATATTTAAATGTTTTAATTTCAAACTACCATATCTTTTTGTTAAAGATGTGAGCACCATTGTGAGAATAATAACCAGTCGCAGTAATGCTCAGAGACAATCTCTGGCACGCGTCTACAAGAACGTCTCACAAATGGTAAGCAAGAAACTAATTTATCACCAAACTAGTCCTTGTGCTTTATAGTGGCCAAAAAGTATAATAAGAGACCAAGTAATATAATACATCATAGTGACCAAATGGTCACTGGTGGTTGTCCTGCAGGCATGAATCAGTGCCTTGAATTTGATTCGAGTGGAAATTGGCCACCAGTGCAGGTTTATGAGGAGAGGAGTGATGTGCGTCTCTTTGGCTCGATAAACACACTCTTGCTGCAGCATCTGGACCAGTTGCAGAGGATTGACAGTGATGCTGGAAGGAGAGCATTACAATAGTCCAGTCTGGATAGAACAAGTGCTTGGACAAGGAGTTGTGTAGCTCTGATAGGAAGGGCCTGATCCTCCTAATGTTGTATAAGGCAAATCTGCAGGACTGGGCAGTTCTAGCAATGTGGTCTGTGGAGTTCAATTGATCATCAATCACAACTCCAAGGTTCCTGGCTGACCTTGATGGAGTTATGGATGATGAAACTTGCTGAATGGAGAAGTTATGATGAAGGTTTCTGAGTGACAGATCCTAGTGATGGCATGTAGATGGAGAAGAGAACCGGTCCCAGCACTGAGCCCTGAGGCACTCCAGTAGCTAGATGATAACAGTGACGGGAAAAGCCCCAGTAGACACTTGCTTGAGGTCAAATGAGGCGAGCAGAGTGTGGAAATCAGCAGCCGGAGGTTTTTCTAGGTGGATGTTGAAGTCTCCAAGGACTACAAGAGGAGTACCATCCTCAGGGAAGGATGAGAATAGCACATCCATCTCCTCCAAGAAAGTGCCTAGCTGACCTGGAGGACGATAAACCACTACAAAATGGATTTTAAAAGGACTGGTGATAGTAATTGCTTTGGGATGTCTCTGAGGATATCATTTAGGTTTAGGGAAGAGAAATTTTATTAACTCTGTGTAAAATCAATTGAAGTCAATGGATAATCCCCATAAAGACTATACGAAATTCATATCATGAGGAGTAGGCAAAATGTGTGTGTGTGTATGTGTGTGTGTTACAGGAACTGCAGGCGAGTCTGAAGAAGGTTCTTTCCGGTGATCTACAGTCTCTGATATTCGGTCTGATGATGATCCCGGAGCAGTTTGAGGCCCATCGCTTGCGCAAAGCCATGGAGGTTTAGCATTAATAGTGCCAGTGTGTGTGTGTGTGTGTGTGTTTGTGTGTGTGTGTGTGTGTGTGTGTGTGTGTGTGTGTGTGTGTGTGTGTGTTTGTGTGTGTGTTTGATCGCTATACATTTAACTACAGATCCACATCCATTCAGACTGTATCCGTGTGTGTGTGTGTGTGTGTGTGTGTGTGTTTAGGGTGCTGGTACAGATGAAGAAACTCTTTTAGAGGTTTTGTGCACCAGGACGCCACAGCAGCTCTCCGACATCAAGACTACATACAATCAAGGTGCTTTAAGAACAATTTACAAAAATGTAATTAATGCAATTAAAAGCCTTGTCTATTATTATTGTTGGTTTTCACAGTCAAACCACAAAAATGCTTTGAATGGAATTGACATTTTGAGAAAACTGATAATTCAGTCATTTTTAAATATATTTGTATGAACCTTTCCATTCAAAATATTGGGGTCAGATAGATTTTTTTTTAAATTTCTTCTGCTCAGCAAAGCTTCATTTATTAGATCAAAATACAGTAAAAACAGTGAAATATTATTCCAGTGTAAATCATCTGTTCTCTATGTGAATATATAGTAAAGTGTAATTTATTCCTGTGATCAAAGCTGAATTTTCAGCATCATTACTCCAGTCTTCAGTGTCACATGATCCTTCAGAAATCACTCTAATATGATGATTTGATGCTCAAGAAACATTTATGATTATTATCAATGTTGAAAACAGTTGTGCTGCTTCAGATTTCTGTGGAAACTGTCATACATTTTATTTTTCAGGATTATTTGATGAATAGAAAGTTCAAAATAACAGCATTTATTTTGAAGTAGAATCTTTTGTAACATTATTTTTACTGTCACTTTCTATCAATCCACTCTAAATAAAGTTATTAATTAGTTTTAAAAATAAATCTTACTGACCACAAACTTTTAGTTTAGTAGTGCATTTATTATATTATCCCTAAAACATTCCATTCAATAAGAACTGATAATTGCATAGCTTTTTCGTTAGTCTGAGTTTGAATGTTTCATCATTGTGACTTTAACAGAGTTCAAGCGGGATTTGGAGAAAGACTTGATCAGTGAATCCAGTGGAGATTTCTGCAAGCTCATTGTGGCGTTGTTGAAGGTGACTCACACTGTTAAACATTTACAACAAAACCTATTTCAATGTGTAGATGAATCATCACTATATCAACATCCCTTTTTATGATCTGTGTAAGTAATGGTGTTCACTCTGTCCTTTTTCAGAAAGAGAATGGGCCAGGAGTTATTGACCAGGACACAGCAGTGAGTCCATGTTTTATCAGATCCATCAGATTCCTCAGTTTGGGCAGAAACGTTCCTTTCAGTTGCTGCATTCCCAGTGTTAGGTCATATTCTGAGATGAAGCTGATAAAGGTTTAACTATCAAACCTGTGATGTTGACTTTGCTTTGTTTGATCCGCTTCACTGCGTCTGATGACCTCTAGATGACCTCTAGATGACCTCTAGATGACCTCAGAGATAGGATTCAGATTGTTGAAATTTCAGCTCAGTTCACAGGGAGACCGATATCAGTGTTCTAGAAAAACAGAAAAACTTTGTTCTTGTTTTAAGCTCAAACTCACTTCATTTTCATGATTTTTGTGTGTTTCTCCAGTAAGTGTATCTTGATTTAAGAATGTTTGGATATTTGTGCTGGAAAACAAGACAGAAACACTGAGGAAGAGGTTTATTACTGTATGTTGTTTTACAGACTTTATCTGAGGAGCTGAAAAACAAGAAACCTTCAGCTGATGTTTGGATCCAAATCCTCACCACGAGACACCCGGATCATCTCAGAATCGGTGTGTGTGTGTGTGTGTGTGTGTGTGTGTGCATGTGCGTGTGTGTGTGTTTCTGGTCTAGCTGTGGAAAATGTCTCCAAAAGAAGATATATCTGGAAAATCGTTGCTTTTCAACATTTCATCGAAAGGAAAATGATTCATAAAGACAGTAAATAATGCCTTTACTCTACAAATGTAAATGTGAAAGATTAGTATTAGTGAAGATGCC
>NC_139974.1:41882860-41907860 GCF_963993115.1 Abramis brama
TGGAGCACACTCTGTTAATCAACCCAATCAATGAGTCAAGAGGTGTATATACAGCAAACTTACCTCCGTTCGTTGACAGTTTAACAGCATATTGGTTCGCCCTTTTTGCTACCATGTCGCAACTCCAGCTCTTCCCATCTGACGACGAGTCTAACCTCTCTCCGGGTCCTCAGCCGCAATCTGCCGACCCTAGGACCACTCCTTCTCCGCCCGACATCGCAACCGAGCCCCAGGCTTCTTCGCGCGGCTGCCGACCTTCCCGTACAGCTACAGCTACACGCCGAGGTCAGCCCTCGCCTCCACCGGCGAGACATCAGAATTCCTCTCCGCCCTCTTCCTATCGCTCGGCCGTCCCAACTATTCCACCGATTGGGAAGTGGACAGTTATAGGATTGAGGCAAGCGCTGATCAATTCAGATGTTCAGTTCTCGTGAGGATGAATAAAGCGGAACTGTACGCCCTCATGCCCTCTATGTATCCTTGCAATCAGCTAACCTCTCTCCGAAGTCCACGCCGGCCCCCAAAACAACCAACAGGTAAAGCGAAGCCCGCAAAGCTCAGGATTCACCTCACTCGACAGCACCATCATCTCATCTTCAGCTCGCTTCCAGCATCAGGCCAGCGGCAGGCCTTCAGCGAGCTCCAGTTTCCTCCGCTGTCAGACCTCACCAGGCCCACCGCCCCCCCTCAGCATATCAGTCTGTTGCTCCCGCTGTTTCTATTCCTTTTTCTTTTCAGTGGCCTCCAGCACCCGTTCCAGACGCTAGCGTGAGGCTGTCTCCGCTAGCAACGGAGGCCCAATCATTTCACCCTTTTTTCGCGACGGCTACTAACACCTCTCCTTTTCAGTGGCCTGCAGCTCCAGCAGCTCAAGCTCTAATCCTCCGCTTGCAGCACAAGCCCACTCTTCACATTTTCAACCTTCTTTTCCTTCTCATGCTTCTTTTAATCTTCCTCCCCAAGCCCCAGAGGCCGATTCAAGCGCTGCCTCCGCTGACAATCGCAGCCCCGGCTTTGGTTCCTTCCAGCTCTCTTCTCCAGGGAAAATCTCAGCACTCTCTCTTCACAGCAACACAGATGCCCGTCCCATCAAACGCAGTCGCGGCGGAGCCGGCCCCAGTGTCTCCCAACATCCGAGCACAGATCCTGTCAGGTGCGGACGTAGATCTTTCATCTCTTCTATCTCTGTTACCCGTATCCGAATCAAACCGCCAAATAGATTCTGGGGATTTTTTTGTCACTTTAAAAAACTCAAATCCACATTCATCACGTTTACTTTCTTTTTCCGAGTTCACTATTGCTTTCAGCCGTTTCACAGAAGTAATCTGCTCAGCCTTCCCCCATAGGCGGCGCGAATTGAACAGTTACCTATTAATTGTACCTAGTAGTAGACAACCTGATTAAAGCCCTCCCGATCAGGCATTCCCAAATCTTCCTGCTCCTCATTCGTCAGCCAGTAGGGCTCACCCGTCCGATGTAGTGAGCTGCTCCCGCCAGAGGCAAAACGGCCCTCCTGGTCAGGCGGCTTAAATCACGCTGTTCCTCATTCATCGGCCGGCAGGGGGAGTACTCTGGGTTCGGGCAAAAATTCCGAGCTCGGAGCCCTCCCCCCGGACAGCACGTCAAATACGCATAATCGTTACTCTGTTTAATTGATGTAAGTGTGAATTCGTGAAAGGGAATGGGAGATGAGAATTTGATTGGTTTAACGCATGTAAATCCCAAAACACACCCATTACTCATTAGGAGAATAGGGACGACCCTTTCAGACCATGCGCCGGGAGTGCCAACCATTTTTCCCGTCGTTAAACTAGCAAAAGTGGATTCGGACACGCACTAAGTGAACTTGCGCCGTTCGCTTTAGACCATGCACTTACAGTCATGGCCTAGTGGTTAGGGAGTTGAACTGGTAACCCAAAGATTGCTGGTTCGATTCCAGAACCAGTGGGAAATGACTGAGGTGCCCTTGAGCAAGGCACCTAACCCCTAATCGCTCCCTGGGCGCCACACAAGGGCTGCCCGCTGCTCTGGATGTGTGTATCCACGTTTGCAGTGTGTGTGTTAACTACTCACTACTCTGCTCCTAATGTGTGTGCATTAACTTGGATGGGTTAAATGCAGAGGTCAAATTCCAAGTATGGGTTACCATACTTGGCCGTCACGTGTCACTTTCACTTACAGTAGATCGTTAAAATAGGGCCCACTAACTACATTTTGACATAATAAGTCATAATTATGACATACCAAGTTTAGACTTGGTATGTCATTATTTCAACATTTATCTCAAAATTATATGCTAGAGCACGCTTTGTTTTCTTATGTGGCCATACTTATAAAACTTTGAAGTGATTTAAATCAATAAGTTAAAGACCAACTATGATCAATAAAGGCCCCAAAAACCCATAATATTTCAATACCTGAAATTTTAGACATAGTTTATTTATAATGTATACAGTATTTACCGACCCTTGGGGTAAAAGGCCTTCCAGCTGCCTTTATATATACAGGATTTTAATCACAACAAACTTATTACCATTTTTTTTTTATCATCATATATTTTGGGACCAGAAAAACATTCATCTCTTCTGTCATATCAGATTATCAGGCCTAAAATTACAGTTTTTTACAATCACTTTGTTACTATTTTCAGAACCTTGATGTCATTTTTCACAACTCTAGACACAAAACTCACAACCAATGATCAAAATACATTTTTAAAAACTCTAACCCTTTTCTCAATTGCTTGGATACAATACACATAAAACTTAGATCATTTGTTCATTCAACAAAAATCACCTGTTGAATATGACACAACTTAACATCAAAGTACTACTATTTCAAAAGGCAATTCACACGTTACATTTCAAATGAGTGTCTATTAATTTCCTTACAATGATCTAACTATCAATTGATACAACTGCTCAAAATGATAAGTAACTGTTGCATTACTCTTAATGCATAGTTGTATGGAAACAGACAAACAATCTTCCATGTTTAAATCATGAAAGTTTCAAGATAACGAGATTCATTGTCACCAGTTAGCATGGAGCATGAACCAATTAGACTACAATATCCATGGATGTAGCCTAATATTTTATCATAATGCTTCATCAGACACTGTGTCTATGGTATTTCATAGCTAATTATTTTTGCTTTGATTCAAATAAACCTATGTTGTGATTGTACTGTAGTGTTTTGCATCAATATATTACAAACTTTGTTCACTGATTCCACTGTGTCTGTAGTATTCTCTCTATACTGCAGTACTTTTACAGAGATGTATTTACTGTACATGTAGTACCATAATGAAACCTGTATCACCTATTCTGTTCTACAATATTTAATGATTGTACGAACAATGACACAGTGAAACTATCGGTTGCTTGTGTGTGGGTGATCTATAGTTATGTTTCAATGGTATTTCACAGTAAATTTGTTGGTAACACTTTAGAATACTGTATCTTACTTACTGCATAACTTATCAGGAATTATTGAAGTACTAATAGGTAATTCTTCAGTAACTACTTCTTCACTATTGTTAACTACTAAGGAAGTTGTGTTAACTAATCAGTATGTAATATAATTTTATTGTTGTGATAAGTAACAGTTAGTTAATCAATAACTAATTAATTCTGTCATACCTCCCTATGAGCTATTATTAATTATCTACTAATTAAGGTTCAAGAAAAATAACTAAGAAGTAACTAACATACAATGCCGATATGGTGCATTTCTTCAGCGAAATAAAGGTTTGTGTACGTTTTAATGAATCTATAAAATCATTACTGTGCTGTAAATCATGTTATTTTATGCAAGGCAACATACAAGGACACAATGTCAGTTAGCTAGCTAACGAGTCTGTCTTTTTTGCGTGATGGAAACGCCTGATTCCTTGCATAAAACAAATGTTTTTATTTCTAAAGATCCTAAAACATCAGATGTTAAAATATGTTCTTAGAGCTGTGCACTGTTTGTTTATGGGCAGGTTATGGAGTCAGTAACAGCATATTTTGGCTATGAGTGAAACGCAGGGTGGCGGTCTGGTAATTCTTTATTAATTACTAATGAGTTCCCTATATTTTCACTTTAGAATACGGTTTCAGGTTCTAAGTAATTCCTGAAGAATGATCTAATAATTCTATATTAATTACTAATGAGTTCCCTATATTTTCACTTTAGAATACGGTTTCAGGTTAAAAGTAATTCCTGAAGAATGATCTAATAATTCTATATTAATTACTAATGAGTTCCCTATATTTTCACTTTAGAATACGGTTTCAGGTTAAAAGTAGGCTAATTCCTGGATAATTATTTGATAGTTCTTTATTAATTACTAATGGGTTCCCTATATTTTCACTTTAGAATACTGTATCAGGTTCTAAGTAATTCATGAAGAATTATCTAATAATTCTATATTAATTACTAATGAGTTCCCTATATTTTCACTTTAGAATACTGTATCAGGTTCTAAGTAATTCATGAAGAATTATCTAATAATTCTATATTAATTACTAATAAGTTCCCTATATTTTCACTTTAGAATACTGTTTCAGGTTAAAAGTAGCCTAATTCCTGGATAATTATTTGATAGTTCTTTATTAATTACTAATCCGGTTATAAGTAATTCCTGCAGAATTATTTGACAATTATTTATGAATTACTAATAAGCTCCCTTTCAGTTTCCCTCAGTCGTTGCCTCAAATACATGAATTTACTCAATGGCATATGCTGAGGAAAACAGACACACACAGTACTTTACAGGTATATTAAATATAAAAAAAACTAATCTGAGGTAAGTTGAGAGGGGTTCCTTTCTGAAGTTGATTTCTTACAGAACACACTCAAAAAACCACACAGATAAAACCCTCTTTAACATTGTATGCATTTGTTAAAATTGTATTTTCATAATACTACTTCTATTAATAACATTAGTAAATAAGGAAGGTCACAACTCAATGTAGTTTGTATGACTGTTCATTAGTTACTTCTTAATTATTCTTCTTGAACCTTAATTAGTAGATAATTAATAGTAGTTCTTCAGGCGGTATGACAGAGTTAATTAGTTATTGATTAACTAACTGTTACTTAACACAATCATAAAATTATTTTACATACTGATTAGTTAACACATCTTCCTTAGTAGTTAACAGTAGTGAATAACTAGTTAATGAAGAATTGCCTATTAGTTCTTCAATAATTCCTTATAAGTTATGCAGTAAGTAAGATACAGTATTCTAAAGTGTTACCAATTTGTTTTTTGAGCCAATGATTGTGCAAGATTTCTTTAAAGATGTGAATGCACAATGCAATGTTCTGAACATTAGACAGCCTGTGTTACAAGTGATAACCGTTTTGAGTTTTGTGTCTAGAGTTTTGAAAAATTACATCAAGGTTCTGAAAATAGTAGCAAAGTGATTGTAAAAAACGGTAAGACTTGCCAAACAACAAACAATAGTAAACATCTGTGTTGGCGAGTGTGTGTTGTGGGTTTAGTTGCTGACATTTTTATTAATTCTAACAATCCAGTGAGAACAGTGTGTGAAGAATGAATCGAGCTCTTTCACGTATTCTCGCGCTTGAACGGACAAACTCGCATAAAATATCATGTCAAAAATATCAATGCCATAAATGCCCGTTCCTACTAAACATAGTCAGTTATGGTTAAGTGAACATAAACAGTGGAGAACTTCAGTTTTGTAACTTTAATAAGGATTCATTTCTACAGTGAAGACTATCCAGTGTTATTATACATCTGATGACTTTATTCAGAGTCTCTGCCTGAGTTCGTGAGTTTATGACCTGCTGATAGTGAAGCCGAATAATAAAGTTTATTTGACTTTCTGATCATGTGAATTGTAGCATGACTCATTTGTTTGATATTTAGCTAAAGGCTTTAATAATGTTTTTTCCAGGATGTCATGAGACCATAAACCCAGTATAAGGAAATAAATGATTGTACATCAATTATTTTAATCCAGAAGAGTCTCGAACAATAAACAGTAAAACATGTACAAACCCATTACAGTGAAAAGAACAGGAGTGGCAACAGCGACGTTTGGATTAACCAGATTAAGGGGTTAATTACTGGATTAATGACTCTCCTCGTTAGTGATGCGTCAAGCCCTTTTCAATGAATGAAGATTCTTTATATCTGCTTCATTCTTTATGGAAACTTGTTCCTTACATTTCAATTAATTATTTTCAGTTCCTTACATTTCCCCTTAATTATTCAACAGAAATTCACAATTTATATTTGTCAAGCTAATTTCTAATTTCAAGCATTCAAGCATTCAAGCATTCGCCTTTATGTTTTTACAGTCATGAGAAACATATTCAGTAAACAAAACTAATATCTGTTGTTCAGTTTATGCTAGTGTAACTCCTTTACCTTCATTTACATTTACAGCCATGCATTTGGCAGAAGCTTTTTAGTCACAAAGTGAATTGTATTGCATTTGTATTGGTCTAGTTATGCTAAAGTTGTTTTCAGAAGTGTTCAGATCAGCAGCGCGAACAGCAGGACCGGCAGAGAACAGAAGAGGAACGAAACTCTCAGAGACTCGCTGGACGAAGGAGTCGTTCGAGTCGTGGCCTGAGTCGAGGTCTGAGTCGAGGTCTGTCCTGTGGTGATATTCCCAGGCTTCAGTGTGGTCGAGTTGCTCAGTTCAGGTGTTGGTGAAGATGAAGATGAAGATGAAGATGAAGGTGAAGATGTGGTGATATTCCCAGGCATCAGTGTGGTCGAGTTGCTCAGTTCAGGTGTTGGTGAAGGTGAAGATGTGGTGATATTCCCAGGCATCAGTGTGGTCGAGTTGCTCAGTTCAGGTGTTGGTGAAGATGAAGATGAAGATGAAGATGAAGGTGAAGATGTGGTGATATTCCCAGGCATCAGTGTGGTCGAGTTGCTCAGTTCAGGTGTTGGTGAAGATGAAGATGAAGATGAAGGTGAAGATGTGGTGATATTCCCAGGCATCAGTGTGGTCGAGTTGCTCAGTTCAGGTGTTGGTGAAGATGAAGATGAAGATGAAGATGAAGGTGAAGATGTGGTGATATTCCCAGGCATCAGTGTGGTCGAGTTGCTCAGTTCAGGTGTTGGTGAAGATGAAGATGAAGATGAAGGTGAAGATGTGGTGATATTCCCAGGCATCAGTGTGGTCGAGTTGCTCAGTTCAGGTGTTGGTGAAGATGAAGATGAAGATGAAGGTGAAGGTGAAGATGTGGTGATATTCCCAGGCATCAGTGTGGTCGAGTTGCTCAGTTCAGGTGAAGATGAAGATGAAGATGAAGATGTGGTGGTCGGAGCTTCACCCGCTGGTGTAACTGAAGTGTTCTGAGCTGTAGTTGAAGCATTATCTGCACTCGTTTGAACAGTGATTGCAGCTGTAGTTGTATTTGAAGGAGCATTAGTTGCTGGAATAGTGGATGTTGTCGTAGCATTATCCTTTTAGGGAACAGTTTAAACAACCATTAAGCAATCCAGTTATTTTAGATAATAAAATAAAACCCAATACATAGTTTGTTCCTCAGATTTCATTGGTGTGAAACTTCCTCTTCCCTAATATTCTGTAATCGGTGTAAATATTAAGTTGAAAATAATTTCCTCAATCATTATCTTTGTCTTGTCTCCTATTAAAAATATCTGAGTATACTTAAAACATGGATCGATATCATTCTTACTTCATTGACAATTTTTGGTAACACTTTATGATAAGGTTTCCTTTGTTAACTTAAACTAACATTGAAAAATACCTTTAAACTATTAATTTAATCATTTTCTAATACATTAATAAAATCAACTTAAAACATTGTTTAATTGAGCTGCACTAACATGCTATTTTTATTAATTTTTATTAATGTTTTAAATCACTAACATTAAGTGCTGCCTTTTTCTTCCTTGTTTTAAGCATAAATCTCATGATTTGTTAGAGTTATGATTAAAACAAGAACAGAAAATAATTCAAGATATTATAACAAGTCTCATTTTTCTTGTCAAATAATACGATTTTAGATTAAAGATGTTCGGACATCTACTGGAAAACCTAAAAAAAATACAGTTTTTTTCTGTATATTAATTATATTATATTACATTAAATTACATTACATTGCATCACATTACATTACATTACATTATTATAAATAGATGTAGTGTTTAGTGTTTGCTTTTAGTCTTTGTAAAACATTTCCCACTCAACATTTGCATTCTCATCTATAGCTTTGAAAACAACTTATCAAAATCAGTTTTTGGAACTCCATGTCAACTAACTCTCATTAGAGTATTACTAGACGGTTAGGTTATGGTTATGGTTATGGTTATGGTTATGTTAGTAGAAAAAGTTGACGTACTTGCAAAGTTACTTCTAGTCAGCAGAATGTCTAAAGTGGACTATAGAAATAAAGTGTTTCCATTTTTCTCCTAAAAACCGACTTTCCTTCGTGTGTGTGTGTGTGTGTGTGTGTGTGTGTGTGTGTGTGTACCTGCGCCAGAGAAGAAGAGCACAGCAGCAGCAGCGCACAGAAGCCTGTGATCAAACCCTTCATGATGATCCGTGAGTGTGTGTGTGTGTGTGTGTGTGTGAGCCTGCTCTTATATAGGCTGTACTGATGATGATGTTGTCAGGTGTGTGTGAGAGAGAGCTGAACACAGCCACTCCTGTTTTTTTTTGTGTGTTTTTTTAAGAGGTTAAATATTATTATGAAGGTAAATACAGTATTGGCAAAAAAATGAGGTCAGGTGGGGATATTTGTTTTTAATGACCCCACAAGTGTGAATAAACCATCAAAATATGAAGAAAAAAAAAGAAGAAAAAAAAAATATATATACATATACATATATTATATATATATATTAAATACGAGGGAAAAATAAAGCACTAAACTTGGTTACGGTATTCATCTGATAAGATTATAACTACAGCTTTTACTATGCAAAGAATAAAAGGGGAAAAACCACATTCAATGACTACAACTTAATCATTTATTAATATTTGGTTGGTTCTCTCTTTTTTTGGCATGTGTTCATAATTTCTTTGATTGACAGCCTGGACAAAATTTATGTCACACAATTTGTCATATCACAATCATATCACAAATAAAACAATCGACTACAAAATAGCCACTTCTGTCACTTCGCTCTTGTTTTTCTTATAATGAGTGTTTTGTGTTTTCCAGTTATAATGTAACACACTTAGAGCAGCTGCTAATCCCGTTTCTTAGAAATATTTCTCTGCTTCCTTGTTCCTCTACAGCATGTGTTGTAAAAACTATAAAAATAGTTTAAAGATAAGAATGTTCACTCCAAAACATCATTTAAACACAAATCACGTGAAAACTTATGATTGTATTATAATATATTATAATAGCGTTGCGTCCTGATCTCTGCTTCTGTTTTCCTCTTCTCTGAACTGCTTGTTTCCTCTATTTTGATTTGTTGGAACTGAACATGAATAATGCCGATGTGGGTCACATTGATTTGACCAGTAAATTATTTCTGGATATGAATGAAATGCTCCTCAACAGTGCTGTGAATTTGTCCATTATTCTGCAATCATTAATGTCGTGACATGAAAGATCTGTAGTTTCCTGGTGTTCTTGTGAAGCAGGTCATGTGACTCAGTCTGAAGCGTGATGATGATGATGATGATGATGATAATGATGATAATGATGATGACCTTCAGCAGAAGGAAGTCCAGCGACAGAAACAATAAAGACAATAAAGACACTAAATCCTTCAATAACAATCACTGAGCGGAAGATTAATGTGGAGATCAATGTGTGACACACACAGATGAAACTATCACTGAGGCATTAGTGTGTGTGTGTGTGTGTGTGTGTGTGTGTGTTTTCCTCTTTTCTGAACTGCTTGTTTCCTCTTTTGATTGTTTTGAAGTTTGAACTGAAAATGAATAATGCCAATGTGGGTCACATTGATTTGAACATTATTTATGGATATGAATGAAATGCTTGAATTCAGTGTGTGGAAATATACGTTTGCTTTAGGGTTAGGTGTCTGATTGTGTCAAGCATGACATGATAAAACAATTTGACATAACATTCAGACTTTATACTTACATGAAAAGTCATCATTAAAAAGATAAATAAAGATTATTAGTGAGAATAAAAGTATTTTATCACAATGTTCTCCAGGAAACTGATCTCAGTCGTTTCTAGCAACATTTCTAGCAATTATTCAATAGGATATATACAGTATATGTATTATTAACTATGCAGAAACATCTCATGGATGCACTGGGACGCATCCTCAGTGATGTATCCTGGGATCATTGGGTGTTTCGGGTCTCGCAACATCATACACCCTCACCCAGGCGACCCAGCCGGGATTGATCAAACCCCAACTTGCATCCCAGTAGCAGTCCACGGATCAGCCCTCTTAATCCAAAGCCACCTTGTGGCCTTCTCTGCGGCTTCGCTCGCGGATTAAATGGCCCTTTTCTTGGCCGCCCCTGTAATGCCCAAACGACTGAGGACCTTGCAAAGTGAACGTCCCGCAAAGCCTCTACAGCCAAGGTCTATAGGCTCATAGAAGGTTTTCCAGCCTCTTTCCCTGCACTCCTCAACCAGCTCCTGGTACTTAGCGCGTTTCCTTTCATTGGCTTCCTCAATACGCTCTTCCCAGGGCACCGTGAGTTCCAGCATGATCCGATGTTTTGAAACCTCGGAGGTAACTATCATGTCTGGGCGGAGCCTTGTTGTTGCAATGTTCTGAGGGAGCTTCAGCTGTTTTTCCAGGTCGACCTGCAGCTGCCAGTCCGAGGCTTTATGTAGGAGGCCTGTTGTTAATTGTGGGCACACCCGGGTTTTCTCTCCAGCTTTAATAAAGGGGACTGTCTTCTTTGGAGCATGATGGTGTTTGCTGGTGCTGATGGCTGAGGCCAAGCTCTCAGCAAGTGCCTTACGCACCCGGTCATGGCGCCAACGATAGCGACCATCAGCCAGTGCCTTTGGGCAGCTGCTGAGGAGATGTTCTAAAGAGCCTCTTCCAGAGCAAAGAAGGCAGGAAGGTGTCTCGCTCATCCCCCAGACATGAAGGTTCGCTGGGCTTGGCAGGACATTGTAGACAGCTTGTACCAGGAAACGGACCCGATGGAAATCTGCCTGCAAGATGTTTGCCCAGGTGATCCTGCGTTGCAATGTGCTCTCCCACCTAGTCCACGCTCCCTGCTGCGGGAGTCCCACCGCCCTGCTCACTCGCTCTTTCTCCACGCCTGCTCGGACCTCTTCCTGGAGTAGATGGTGCCTTTACTTGCCACGGGCCTGGCTGACCAGAGTCTTTGGGAAGTAGCCCAAGCCCGCTCTGCCTGTCGCCACAGTCCCCACCAGTGCCTTTTGTCTCAGGCGTGACTCTGCCTCCTCCACTGCTTTCCCAGCCTTCCATTACCTTCCTGTCCTCACCTCAATGCTGGCTTGTGACACCTTGCAGTCCCTGGAGTCCCTGTACTGTAGGGCTTCTCTGGTGCGTACCACCATGAGTTCTTCAGTGAGGCCACTGAAGGGCAGCTGCAGGATGTTACTCGTCCCATACAGTGCAGCGCTGGTTAGACTGCGTGGAAGACCCAGCCACTTCCGAAGAAAGCCACTGATCTTCCTTTCTAGGGACTCAACTGTTGTCATTGGGACTGCATAGACCAGCAGGGGCCACAGGACTCTGGGAAGAATGGAATGCTGGTAGATCCAGGCTTTGAATCTACCAGGCAGACCAGACTTGTCAACCTTGGTGAGCCAAGCGCCAAGTTCTTTGTTGGACTTCTGAATGGCAGCAGAGTCTGTCAGGCTGGAGTCAAAGACCTTCCCCAAACTCTTGACAGGTTGCTCCGTGATGGTTGGGATGACAGTTCCTGAGATGGAAAAACGGAAGTTGTCAACCACTTTCCCCTTCTTCAGCACCATGGACCTTGACTTGGATGGCTTAAAACTCATCCTTGCCCAGGTGATGAATCTCTCAAGTCCTTGTAAGATCCACCTGCTCCCTGGGACCGATGTCGTTGTAACAGTAATGTCATCCATATAGGCTCTTATAGGGGGCTGTCGGGCCCTCTGCATTCCACCTCGGCTGACTTGACCACCATATTCATGGCAAGAGCGAAAAGAATAACAGAGATGGTACAGCCTGTTATTATTCCTTTCCCAATACAATGCCAGTCTGATGTTTCTGACCCAGAAGTGACCCGCATCCTAAAATTATTATAGTAATCCAGGATCAGGTCCTTAATTTTACTGGGAACATGATGGAGGTGTAGGGCGAGTTCGACCAGCTTGTGTGGTATTGATCCATAGGCGTTGGCCAGGTCCAACCACAAGACAACTAGATCGCCTCTGTTCTCATGGGCCTCTATGAGGAGTTGTGTAACTACACCAGTGTGTTCCAAGCAGCCGGGAGCTCCAGGAATCCCCCCCTTCTGCACTGAGGGATCGATGTAGTTATTCTTGAGGAGAAGCTCTGTCAGTCTTCGTGAGACGATGCTGAAAAACACCTTCCCTTCAACACTCAATAGTGAGATGGATCTCCTCTTTGGGGATCCACACTCCCTCAGCACACCTCCACTGGTCCGCAACTCTTCCTCTTCGCCAAATCACCTTCAAGATCTTCCACAGGTGCCGGAGAAGCTCTGGGCAGCGCTTATATACCAAATAAGGTACGCCACTGGGGCCTGGGGTAGATGCTGAGCGGGATGCCTTGATGATCTCCTCAACCTCCTTCAGACTTGGCTCCCTTAGGTTGAACTCTGTTGTTGGGGGGGCTCTGTTGGGCTCCAGCTCTTGCTCTCTCAGGGAATCGCTCACTGTGTCCTGTAGGAAGCGATTCACTTCCTCTGTTGAGCACTCAAGCCGACCACTGCGCTTATCCCCAAGCAGTTGTTTTGTGAAACCGAAGGGATTGGCGATGAAGGCCGCTCGCTTCCTGGCTCTCTCTCTCCCCCGTCTCCGGTGCCACTCTGCTCCGCGTAGGATCATCAGCTTCTTCCGCAGGATGTTTTGCAGCTTTGCTAATGGTCGCTTCTCCTCCACCATAGCCATCCTATACTGTTTATTGAGGGTGCGAAGCTCCTGACGCAGGTGATGTATCTTGGTAGCCCTACGGTTCATGGTGTAGGAGGCAGGCTTGGTTTTTCCTTTCTCTACCCTGCCGAATCTCTCTGAGGCATAGCTGCTGTTGATACTGGTCATCATTTAGAGTCGGCTGTCAACATCTCCTTTGGCTGAGGCTTGGATGATGATGTTGGACACATCCTCGTCAAACTGCATCCACTCACTCCGTTTGCTGGCTGGGGGCCACTTAATCCGCTACTGCGGAACTACTCTGCTGGGATTGGGAGGCTCTGGTACGTGGAGGGACTGGGCTCTGTGGGTTGCCTCCTGGCCGGGCTCCTCCTGCGTCTCACCAGGATCAAGACCTGTGCATTGCACCTCACTCTCCCGCTCCAAACATTTCATTCTGGCCTGATGGATTTTTAGGCCACGATAATATTTGCACAGCTTTCCGCAAATGCATATCACATCTACCGTCTGTCCGTTTGCATGGGTTGTGAACCTTTGGTCCGTCCGATTGGAGATCTCATCCTCCCCCCTCTCGGGATCTCCTGGGGGTAGCTCGCAGCTCCTCGCAGCTCCGCCTCCTCGGGTCCACAACACACCATGCCGGAGCTCAGCTCCGTCTCCTTCAGCACCAAATATTGTTATTCCACTTGAATTATTTTTCATCTCCTGGTAAATACATGGCATATGAGACTGAATAATTAGCAAGACTACACAGAGACACCCAGGCTACATGGAATTATCAGACGTCATAATGCATTAATCCCTGCGTTCTCTGGTTCAGCACCCCGCCCACCATCGACGTTACCATGGAAACCCGCGAACGGCTAGCAAAATCAGTCTTTTAAATTCAACCGCCCGATGGACTCATTGTGCTGTCTAATTCTTTATCGAGCATACGTGAGTATTTGGTTTAATTTACCTCAGATAAATAAAATACGTAATTATTCAAACACAACCTACAACTTCATTTTCTGATGTGACTAATGTAGCCTCGCTCGCACTGTTTAGTTTTTCATTTGATTTGTCTGCTAAGGCCATAGCTGCCAACTCTCACGCATTCACGCTCTCACGTGACGCCACACATCAATTTTCTCACACACAGTAAAATCGCAAAGCAAAGAGGACACGGAGACCGACAGACAAGACAGAGCAGGATACTTATGTAATAATCTCATCTCTCAGATTCTGTCAATTTTATTTTGAAATTCAAGCAATAAATACCGTTTTGCCACTTGTAAATGTGACGTGACAGATCCCTATAGCGTCACGTGAACGGATGATCTCTAGCTAACGAACAATGTTAAATACAGTTGTTGTTATAATAAAAAAAACTGGTGGGAGACAAATAAAAATCAATCACGAAAAGTTTTTTCATGCACTCAGTTGTAGCATGCAGTCCAGGATGGTCCCAGAGCATGAGCTGGAGCTTTTTGATCAAATAAATGTGTTGTCACCTGACATCTGGCCCTCTCCAGTGCCACTGCTGTATGGAGAACAAGAATTGACCTATGGCTAAGCCACGCCCCCTCCACTCACTCGGACAAACAGTCAACATTCGGTAACAGGCGCTATGGCAGCTGTCACAGTTGGAGACATTTCACAGGAGGCAATTGATGATTTTTGGAGACAGAAAGATTATATATCATCTCAAAGTCACCAAAAGGGCCTTAACTATGCATTGGAGGGTTATATTAATCATTTTATTTTGAGAAGGTTGATGAAATGCTTCAGCTCCAGACAAAGATTTAACGTTACAGGTCAGTGTGTAAACGTTATAGTTTGGTGCTATTTCGCTTCAAACGCTAGCTTTATACGCGCGAATTTGACGCTCTATTCGCGTTTGGTGTGAACGCAGCATTATGAACAATGCTGGAATGCGTGTGTGTGTGTGTGTCAGAGAGAGAGAGGCGCGGGCGCGATCGCGATCGAACAGTGGAAACATAAAAACATACTCCATTTTGTTCATACAGTACATCATTAAAACTGCAAAGTGTTTAGCCTATTTATATTTGTGTAAAACACAACAATGTGCTTTTGTCAAACTGCAACGCAGCTAGAAGCTAGGCTAACGTTACTTTAGAGATGTTAAAGATAACGTTCAAATACGTTGTTGACTTACCTTAGAACAGATGTAGACATCCTTGTTTAATTTATCCACGTTTAGTTGGTGTTGTGGTCTAAGTTACCGCAAAATTAATCCAGAGCAGACACTTCTCGGTTGAGATGTGGTTTGGGAAAGGGTAAAAAATACACACCGTCGCACAGCCTCTAAGGATACCTAGTGTTGGAGTTGAATGTACCCCATGCACACCGTTTGACCATTTTAAACTTAAAATGACAAGAAAAAACAGATAAAAACGAATGAAAACTGACTAACTGCAATGCATTTCAATGGACGTGGAAGCAGAGAATGTCCGAGTGTATTGGGTTAGCTAGCTATGCGCACTGTGATTGGCTCATCGCATTTGGGGGCGTGGCTTAGCCATAGGTCAATTGAGGCAGCTGTGTGATAGTCTGGCAATGAACTACTGTAGTGTCAAACAAGGTTTCAGGGACTACAAGGAAAACCCAAACATGGCAATTAAAGGAACACTCCACCGTTTTTGAAATAGGACTTATTCACCTTCTTTCCTACGTTTAGATAGGTGGGCAAATGCATTTTTGTCTCAGTGCATGCATTGTTTTAGTTTGACAGGGTCGGCGCTAGCTTAGCTTAGCATAATGAATGGAATCCTTTGTTGCCAGCTAGCATGTCCTGAGTAAAAGTGATCAAAAAAAAACAAAAACACCTAATTACTTCTTGTGGCCTACGTATTCACAAGTACAAATAGAGATGCAGATTAACACTAGGCGATTTCCTAGACAGATATTGACTTGGGACTATATTAGGGGGAAGCACAGGCGAAGCACTGCTACTTGGGCGCAGAGATATCACGCAACACATGAAATGTGAATATGTGGTATAATATGTCAATGTGAATACAGGTATAATATGGGTCGATCTATACATGCGTCATGTTTAAAATAATCACTTACTCTGTGGACAGCTGTCCGTTTGGTCCATTCGGCGTGGGGCTTTTTTTCCAGTTCACTTTATCACACCGGGAAAAAAAATCGAGTACTGCCGGATGGAACGGCGTGAAATCCTCGGTAGCTGTGACACAACTGCGGGCACGGCACACTCATCTTGATCTGACGCGTTGAGCCTGGTCATCGATGGCAGTAACTTGTCCCACTCGCCACAGCACAGACACTCTATTTCAGTCGGCATAGATTGGCATATTCCCCCTCATTCACACCACCAGTTCATGTTGGCTCTCATCCTCACGTCCTCAGGCTGTTGAGCGATCGCAACCTGTCGTTCTATTTATTTTTTTATTTTTTTTATTAGCACAACAAATACAAACAAATCAGGTACAATGAAAAACCTTACTACAAACCTACAGTGCATGTCTTAGAAGATACATACATAAAGAACAGAAGAACATGGGGCAAGAAATTGACATATCAAAAAAAAAAAAACATTTACACATTCAAAAGACAATAAAACAAAAGGGCAATTATTCAATAAGAATGTTTATAAAAGAAGCCAGTTTCACTGCATTCTTGTTGTTAATCAATAATAAAGACTTATCAAAAAGTTTCAACTCATTCCTCCAATAAGTAATGTTAGGATTTATCTTAAAAAAACGACATTTATGTATGAAATGTTTACTTAACAGAATTACATTGTTAATGCCAAAATCATTATGATCATTGCGAAAAATACCAAATTTTATATCATTAATTGTTAGATTCACTATCTGAATTCTTTTGGATACAAGCAATTGTATAAGGTCCAGCCAAAACCTTTGTACAACTTCGCACAAACAAAAAAGATTATCCAAATCTTCAGGTTTATTATCACAAAAACTACAGTTTCCTACATCCATTTTAAACCTCTGTTTTAAGAAATCACTAGTTGGATAAATCCTATTCATAATTTTAAACTGCATTTCTTTCATCTTTGGCGGGACAGGAAATTTTAAATATTTACATCTAATCTTTCTTATTGTCTCCTTCCCAAAATCTTTGAGAATATAATCTCTTTTGAGAGAGCTTGTTTGGCAGTTAAGTAAACAGTTTCTTATGAATTTGTTGTTACATTTGTAATTCTGAAAATTAATACCATTAATACAAAGTTGTCTTAGGGTAGGAATGATTTTTGAGTATATTATATCCTGCTTAATCATAGCTACGAGTGATACAGGGAAAGCTTTCACCTTCTTTTGGGTACATCTAATTTGAAATTTGTCACAGAATTCCACATGTTGTAAAACATTTCCTTCCACATCCAAGAAGTGAGCAATTGACCAGACACCTTTAGAGAACCATTCTGGAATAAAAAGAGATTTTCTATTTACTAAAATATACCTATTATTTCAAATAGGTGTATTGTGTGGTGTGAAATTATGCTTGAATATTAATTTCCAATACAGAAGGACCTGTTGGTGAAAATCTGACAGTTTCATAGGAAGTTTCTTAAAATCAAAATCACATTTTAGAAGAAAACTAATGCCGCCTACTTTTTCAAAAATCCGATTGGGAATATAAGACCACAATGAATTTTGATTTTGAATATAATTTTTCAACCATCTAATTTTCAACATACCATTCATACATCCATCCATCCATCCATCTTCTACCGCTTATCCGGGGCCGGGTCGCGGGGGCAGCAGTCTAAGCAGAGATGCCCAGACTTCCCTCTCCCTAGACACTTCCTCCAGCTCTTCCGGGGGGACACCGAGGCGTTCCCAGGCCAGCCGGGAGACATAGTCTCTCCAGCGTGTCCTAGGTCTTCCCCAGGGTCTCCTCCCGGTGGGACATGCCCGGAACGCCTTCCCGGGAAGGCGTCCAGGAGGCATCCGGAAAAGATGCCCGAGACACCTCAGCTGACCCCTCTCAATGTGGAGGAGCAGCGGCTCTACTCTGAGCTCCTCCCGAGTGACCGAGCTTCTCACCCTATCTCTAAGGGATCGCCCAGCCACCCTGCGGAGAAAGCTAATTTCGGCCGCTTGTATCCGGGATCTTGTCCTTTCGGTCATGACCCAAAGCTCATGACCATAGATGAGAGTAGGAACGTAGATTGACCGGTAAATCGAGAGTTTTGCCTTGCGGCTCAGCTCCTTCTTCACCACGACAGACCGGTACATCGACCGCATTACTGCAGAAGCTGCACCGATCCGCCTGTCAATCTCCCGTTCCATCCTTCCCTCACTCGTGAACAAGACCCCGAGATACTTGAACTCCTCCACTTGAGGCAGGAGCTCTCCACCAACCTGAAGCGGGCAAACCACCCTTTTCCGACTGAGAACCATGTCCTCGGATTTGGAGGTGCTGATTTTCATCCCAGCCACTTCACACTCGGCTACAAACCGTCCCAGTGCATGCTGGAGGTCCTGGTTTGATGAGGCCAACACGACAACATCATCCGCAAAGAGCAGAGATGAAATCGTGTGGTCCCCAAACCTGACACCCTCCGGCCCCTGGCTGCGCCTAGAAATTCTGTCCATAAAAATTATGAACAGAACCGGCGACAAAGGGCAGCCCTGCCGGAGTCCAACACGCACCGGGAACAAGTCTGACTTACTGCTGGCAATACGAACCAAGCTCCTGCTCCGGTCGTACAGGGACTGGATAGCCCTTAGCAAAGGGCCGCGGACCCCATACTCCCAGAGCACCCTCCACAAGATGCCGCGAGGGACACAGTCGAATGCCTTCTCCAAATCCACAAAGCACATGTGGACTGGTTGGGCAAACTCCCATGAGCCCTCCAGCACCCTGTAGAGGGTAAAGAGCTGGTCCAGTGTTCCACGACCGGGACGAAAACCACACTGTTCCTCCTGAATCCGAGGTTCTACTATCGGCCGGATTCTCCTCTCCAGTACCCTGGCATAGACTTTCCCAGGGAGGCTGTACCATTCATACAATCAAAATCTATTGCATTACCACCTCCATCCTCATAAGTTCTAATTAAATCCTGCTTGGCTATATAATGACATTTATTCCGCCATATAAAATTGAAATTTAGTTTGTTGATAGTTTTAACTATTTGAGGTGCTATTGGAAGGGAGTAAGCTGGATATATTAATCTAGATAAACTATCCATTTTAGTTAACAATATTCTGCCAAAAATGGAGAGATCTCTTTGTAGCCATCTATTTAGATATGTTTTACAATTATCAACATTGTCTTTTATGTTTCATTTTTCAGAACTTGTTTTGTCTTTAGTCACCACAATACCCAAGTATTTGACTTCTTTTTTTTACCTTTATGTTATATAATGATTGCATGGATTGGTCTTTTAATGGCAATAATTCACATTTATTTAAATTTAACTGAAGTCCGGAGGCTTTTGCGAAAATATTGATAGCTTGTAATGCTATGGGAATTTGGAACTCATTTTTAAGAAACAAAGTTGTATCGTCAGCCAACTGACTTATAATTATTTGTTTGCCCATCAAATTCAGACCTTCAATCATGCTGTTCTTAATTAAAATAGACAGAATTTCTGCAACCATTATAAACAACAAGGGAGAGCTTCCACATCCTTGCCTTATTCCTCTACCAATATTAAATCCCAAAGACACACAGCTATTTATATCAGAATAAAGCATATGTATAGTATCTATGAATTTGTCGCCAAAACCAAAATAATGAAGTGTTTCTAAAATAAATTCATGCTCAACAGAGTCAAAGGCCTTATAAAAATCAAGGAAGAGTATAAAACCATCATCATCAATTAAATCACTATAGTCTAATAAATCCATAACAAGTCTTATATTGTTATGAATGACTTCCTTTTATAAAGCCTTTCTGTGTCTCACTTATTATGTCTGCTATCCCTTTTTTAAGTCTAGTTGCAATGGATCCTGAAAATATTTTATAGTCTGTATTTAATAATGTAATCGGTCTTAAATTGTCTAATTGCCGTTTGTCTTTCCCTACCTTTGGAATCAGAGTAATTACACCCTGTTTCATGCTAGTCATCAATTCTTTCCTAACTATACATTCTTTTAACGCTTCAAATAATATGATTCTCAAATCATCCCAAAAACCCGGGGATATATTTGAAGCCATTTTCTTAAGAACTGCGTCCAGTTCATCAATTCTAAGTTCAGAGTCACAGATCTTTTTAAAAGATAAATCAATCTGGGGGATTAGTGGACTAAGATTTTGAAAGAGATTATTACAGTCTCCTTTCGAGAACTGAGAAGAATATAATTTAGAATAAAACATGTAGACTTCATTTTCTATGATTTTAGAATCTTTCCTTTCCTCACCATTTACTAAAAGACTAGAGATGCAATTTTTTTGTTGTCGGCTTTTTTCTAGATTGAAAAAATAAGAGGAGTTCTTTTCACCTGATTCAATCCAGCTTGCTCTCGATCTCACAAACGCTCCCTGTGCTTTGTCAAGATAATGTTGATCTAACTTGTTCTGCAACTCGACTAGTCTGCTTTTTCCTTCAGAGGTTAAATTGGTGTTGCTACATTACTAGCATGTATTTCTTGTAATAATTTGCTTTCCAACTCTTTATTTTTTTTAACTAGTACTTTACTAAATTGAATACTTACTTCTCTAATTCGGAATTTGATGAATTCCCATTTATTACTATGAACAATAATCGCGTCATCATTTTGAATTTCAGAAATTGTTTCTCGGATTTTACTGCAATATTCTTCATTTTGTAATAATTTGGCATTAAACTTCCAAAAGCCTTTCCTATATGTTCATTTATTTGTAGGTTCTAAGATTAGTTCTATGAAACAGTGATCTGATAAAGGTGCATTTGACATAGTTATCTTTGTAACATGACTAATTTTACAATCAGTACCCAACCAATAATCAATCCTAGATTTACAACTACCATTTGGTCTAAACCATGAAAAACCTGTTATTCCTGGATATATTATTCTCCAAATGTCACTGACATTATTATCAGCCATAAAGTTATTAATTAGGATATTATATTGAGGTTTTCCAACTCTAGCTGGCCACCTATCAAGTCACTCATTTGGGGTCATGTTCCAATCTCCTCCACATAAAATATAATCTGTAAAATATCGACCTTTAAGCTCAGAGATCACCTTTGTTATATCATCTAACATTAACTTATTTTGGTTATCATTATTATATCCATATACGTTAATCAACATTAAGAAAGAACCTTCAGTTTTCACCACAGCTATCAACCAATGTCCTTCTGTGTCAGTCCGATGTGTGATAACTTCTCCTGGAAAGTTATTGAAGCAAATCGCTACTCCTCCGGATCTTGCAGAGCCATGACTGAACAGGATTTTTCCGCCCCATTGATTCAACCAGAACGATGCATCAGCTTCTGAGGAATGAGTTTCTTGTAAAAAAAAAACAATGAGATTTTTGCCCTTTACAAAATACATGGTAAATGGACTGCATTTATATAGCGCTTTCACAGACCTATGGCCACCAAAGCGCTTTACATTGCCTCACATTCACCCATTCACTCACTCATTCATACACCGACGGCGGTGTCAGCCATGCAAGGCGCCATCCAGCTCGTTGGGAGCAGCTGGGGTTAGGTGTCTTGCTCATGGACACCTCGACACTTGGTCAAGTGGAACCAGGGATTGAACCACCAACCTTTCGGTTTGTAGACAACCTACATGAACCACTGAGCCACTGCTGCCCTTTACAAAATAAAAACAATGCTTTTCGTTTAACAAGATCTTTCAAGCCCCTAACATTTAAAGAACCAAACGAGATTTTAACATTAAGCATGAACTAACAAGACAAGGAAAGAAAATAATTGTGTTATACAATACTTAATACTATGCTACTAGAAAGAAAATGCTACATGTTAGAGCTCTCAAACCGCTCATGAAATCTCCACTTTTAAAGACTTAACTGAAAAGGATTGTAGACCGTTGTCCTCAATACGACGTCCATCAAAGTAGGCTACACGTATGGACCCCGGAAAAGTGTCCACTTTCCAGCCCGAAATTATATCATCCTGACAAAGTCAACCCTAAATTATATCATCATGAAGAAGTTTGTAGTCCGTTGTCTTCAACACGACGTCCATTAATGTACGCGTAGGGCCCCCGGAAAAAGGCTCGCTTCCCCGCCTTTCTTGCTTGGTCAACCAACAGCCATAAACGCTCTCGTGCCTCCAAATCCTCTTTGGGTAACATCTCCGCAAAACTGATACCTTCCATCCTGCATATTGGCGAGTCTTTGGTTTTCAGCCATACTTCATCCTTCACATGTCTCAAAGCAAACAAGATAATGACTTGCCTGGTGCGGTTATCCTCTCGTTTGCCAAGTCTATGAACAACATCCACCGCGCGCTCCATGTCTGTCGCATATTCTGGGGCAATTTTCTTCAGTATGGGAATGATGGTCGCTCTGATATTTTCATCTTTCTTCTCCTTTAGTCCCCTCACTCAAAGACATGGTCTCATGCTATATCGTTTCTGTTCCATCACTTTCTTCTTCAATTCTTTATTTTCCTCCAGTAAATGACTATTAGCCCTCTCCACTTCCAACACTTTATTTTTAACCTCCTTTAGTTCTTCCGAGTTGAACTGCACAGTCTTGGTTAAACTAACAATCATGGCTGTGTTCTGTCGGTTTTGTTCTTTGATGTCTCCCAACTGCGACTCAATTCCAGTCACACGTTTACCCAACTCCAAGATTGCTTCCAAAATATCATTATTTGAAGCTTGGGGATGACCACTCTCAGTGTTTGGCTTGACTTTCTTTTCTTTTAAAGTCTTACTTGGAGTTGGCGGCGTCGAGTCTTGTCCGCGCTCCCGCTTTGATTGCATAGTTACGACGTCCATTGCACAAAAGTCATGCTTACCGTCCTTTGGCTTTTCTGGTAATGTAGGCTTTGACGAGGTCCGCATTTGCAGTATTGCTGGTTTAAGAATCTGCTGAATATTCATCGTTTCAATTCGGGTAGAGAAAATTAGTTAAATCGTGAAAATCTGCGGCCTTGAAGAGAGCTCTCAAAAATGCGACTGCCTACTCCATCGCCATCTTGGTACCCCCTGTCGTTCTATTTCCAAAGCACGCAGCTCATCTTCTGAAAACTCTGTATGGTTCTGTATCTTGACTGTCTGAGAACCCTCTTCGTCTCTCACAAAATTAGCCATGTTCATCGCCATTCATGTACTGTAGGAAAAATAGCCAGCTACTATTCACGCCGGTATGTTGACGGAAGTCGTGGGATTTCATGTGTTGCGTGATATCTCTGCGCCCAAGTAGCTGTGCTTCGCCTGTGCTTCCCCCTAATATAGTCCCAAGTCAATATCTGCCTAGGAAATCGCCTAGTGTTAATCTGCATCTCTATTTGTACTTGTGAATACGTAGGCCACAAGAAGTAATTAGGTGGGGTTTTTTTTTTTTATCACTTTTACTCAGGACATGCTAGCTGGCAACAAAGGATTCCATTCATTATGCTAAGCTAAGCTAGCGCCGACCCTGTCAAACTAAAACAATGCATGCACTGAGACAAAAATGCATTTGCCCACCTGTCTAAACGTAGGAAAGAAGGTGAATAAGCCCTATTTCAAAAAACGGTGGAGTGTTCCTTTAAAGAGGGTCTTCTGAAATGAAAACACACAGTAGATACACTGGCTGTGAGCACAGCTGAATGTGAAAGGGGATTTTCACCACTGAGAAATCAGCTGAAGATTGTCAATGTGTCCTCTTTGATGTTCGTAAAGTTAGTGGGTCTTTACCACTAGAGTTGTGGAACCCAACTAAGTTTGTTAGGAAGTGGGTGATGATGACAAGGAGGTCAGCAGACAAAGACAGCATAAACCAGAGGAGCCTGCATTTACTCCTATTTGGAAGCTGATGAATGCATGAATTAAATGCATGAATTGTAGTATGTGAATAAGTAAATGTGATGTATTTAAGTGTAAACTGTTATGTCTGCACACGTCACAAGTGTTGTTCGGGTGTTGTTTGGGTTGTTTCATAATGCATTGAGTTGAGTAATTACCTCCCGTGTCCCTGTGATTAAATCAAATATAACATAAACTGCCAAAGAAATTGGCCCTGATTCTCTTAAATCAACATAATTTTCTTGTTTAAAAAGATGTTTACATATTTGCCAACCAATATTTTCAAACATGTTCAATTTCATACGTTTTCCGAGGGTGAAATCCGTTGCCTGCTTGTTAACATTAAAGGTAATAAATAATAAAAAATTGTAAAGTATTTATCTTTGTTTGAATAACTACTCAACCTTACCTTACACATTAATACTGGAAAAATAGCCCCTTTGGTGTAAAACACATTAAGTCATTTTATGGCGCGGTTTTTAATGATGACCACCGTAAATAAGGGCTCCCCCTCCCTACAAAAGCCAATTTAACCACTGAGTATGTGTATTATTGAATAGGATATATACAGTATGTGTATTATTGAATAGGATATATACAGTATGTGTATTATTGAATAGGATATATACAGTATGTGTATTATTGAATAGGATATATACAGCATGTGTATTATTGAATAGGATATATACAGTATGTGTATTATTGAATAGGATATACAGCATGTGTATTATTGAATAGGATATATACAGTATGTGTATTATTGAATAGGATATATACAGCATGTGTATTATTGAATAGGATATATACAGTATGTGTATTATTGAATAGGATATACAGCATGTGTATTATTGAATAGGATATACAGCATGTGTATTTTTGAATAGGATATATACAGTATGTGTATTATTGAATAGGATATATACAGTATGTGTATTATTGAATAGGATATATACAGTATGTGTATTATTGAATAGGATATATACAGCATGTGTATTATTGAATAGGATATACAGCATGTGTATTATTGAATAGGATATACAGCATGTGTATTTTTGAATAGGATATATACAGTA
>NC_139974.1:41912860-41927860 GCF_963993115.1 Abramis brama
TTATCAGAGGGATCAGCAGAGGACTGAAGTGGATATACTGGCTTGAAGCAACAGAGACAGTGCTTTGGGCAGCAGTCAGCGCTGGGTTTGAGGAGGTCGTCGTTGGAGTTTTTGTGGTACCAATGCTTGAGTCGGTCGTCGTTGGAGTGTTTGTGGTATTAATGCTTGAGGAGGTCGTCGTTGGAGTTGTGGTATTAATGCTTGAGTAGGTCGTCGTTGGAGTTGTGGTACCAATGCTTGAGGAGGTCGTTGTTGGAGTTTTTGTGGTACCAATGCTTGAGTCGGTCGTCGTTGGAGTTGTGGTATTAATGCTTGAGTAGGTCGTCGTTGGAGTTGTGGTACCAATGCTTGAGGAGGTCGTTGTTGGAGTGTTTGTGGTATTAATGCTTGAGGAGGTCGTCGTTGGAGTTTTTGTGGTACCAATGCTTGAGGAGGTCGTCGTTGGAGTTGTTGTGGTACCAATGCTTGAGGAGGTCGTTGTTGGAGTTTTTGTGGTACCAATGCTTGAGTCGGTCGTCGTTGGAGTTGTGGTACCAATGCTTGAGGAGGTCGTCGTTGGAGTTGTGGTACCAATGCTTGAGTCGGTCGTCGTTGGAGTGTTTGTGGTACCAATGCTTGAGGAGGTCGTCGTTGGAGTTTTTGTGGTACCAATGCTTGAGTCGGTCGTCGTTGGAGTGTTTGTGGTACCAATGCTTGAGTCGGTCGTCGTTGGAGTGTTTGTGGTACCAATGCTTGAGTCGGTCGTCGTTGGAGTTGTGGTATTAATGCTTGAGTAGGTCGTCGTTGGAGTTGTGGTATTAATGCTTGAGTAGGTCGTCGTTGGAGTTGTGGTACCAATGCTTGAGTCGGTCGTCGTTGGAGTTTTTGTGGTACCAATGCTTGAGTCGGTCGTCGTTGGAGTGTTTGTGGTACCAATGCTTGAGTCGGTCGTCGTTGGAGTGTTTATGGTACCAATGCTTGAGTCGGTCGTCGTTGGAGTGTTTGTGGTACCAATGCTTGAGTCGGTCGTCGTTGGAGTTTTTGTGGTACCAATGCTTGAGTCGGTCGTCGTTGGAGTGTTTGTGGTACCAATGCTTGAGGAGGTCGTCGTTGGAGTTTTTGTGGTACCAATGCTTGAGGAGGTCGTCGTTGGAGTTTTTGTGGTACCAATGCTTGAGTCGGTCGTCGTTGGAGTGTTTGTGGTATCAATGCTTGAGGAGGTCGTGATTAGAGTCTGTCCCAATGTTTTCTGTTAGGAGGAGATAAAGCTCAGATGAGGTCTTTTCTATTGGTAAATTTGTCATTTGAAATACCCAACAGGATGACAGAAATTTCTGATGTGTTTTCTCCTTTTTATGAACAAGAAAAGAAGAAAAACAGCAACACTTCACAATAAGGTCTCATTGGTAACTCTAGTTACATAATACATAACACTAGTTAATGTATTAACTAACATGAACTAACTGTCAGGGGCTTTGTAGGCTGTGGTAAGCGCACAATCCCAAAGGATAACAAAAGGAGTCTTTAATAGGAAATTCCACTAGTAACACGTAGGAGAATCACAGGGAAGAAGCTCAGGAAATAACCACGCTTAACATAAACAATACCAGACCTTGAAACAAAGGAAACTGAGGGCTTAAACACAAGGGAGGGTAATCAATTGAACGGAAACAGGTGTGTATAACTAATTAACAACCAAGGAAACTGACTAGGGAACACAGGCAAACCAGAACAGGGAAAACAGAACCAAAGCACAATGAAACTAAACTAACGCAGAACATACATGTTACATTCAGTAGGGGTAGCCAAGAGTAATGGGAGCCAGAAGTAGGGATAGCCAGGAGTATGGATAGCCAAGAGTAATGGGAGCCAGAAGTAGGGATAGCCAGGAGTATGGATAGCCAGGAGTAGGGGGAGCCAGGAGTAATGGGAGCCAGAAGTAGGGATAGCCAGGAGTAGGGGGAGCCAGGAGTATGGATAGCCAGGAGTAGGGGGAGCCAGGAGTAATGGGAGCCAGAAGTAGGGATAGCCAGGAGTATGGATAGCCAGGAGTAGGGGGAGCCAGGAGTAATGGGAGCCAGAAGTAGGGATAGCCAGGAGTAGGGTTAGCCAGGTGTAGGGGTAGCCAGGAGTAGGGATAGCCAGGAGTAGGGGGAGCCAGGAGTAATGGGAGCCAGAAGTAGGGATAGCCAGGAGTAGGGATAGCCAGGAGTAGGGATAGCCAGGAGTAGGGGGAGCCAGGAGCAGGGGGAGCCAGGCGGGGACCTAGAGCACAGCCAGGATAATGGCCCACGGTGGAGTTGAGGGAGGGAGGAGCCATGGTGAAGGCTTGGCTGACGAAACCAGGGGAACGACCGATGGAGACGAAGCCGATGGAAGTGGAGGCCCATATGAAGACTGAGAGCTGATGAACCACATGACACCAATGCTCTGGAGACCGAGATGGAGCTGCAGCGACAAGCATTCGAGGTGGAGCCAGGGTGCCAGAGGACTGAGGTGGAGCCGGTGGATTGAGGACCAGGGAGGAGCGAGAGGAAAGGCAGAGCCTGACGAAGGGAGTGGAGGGTCGAGGTGTAGCAAGCGACCTGGAAGTCAGTGGCATAGGCAGAGCGACGTCTGACCCAGGTGGAGCTCGAGAGACAAAGGAGCCCGGTGGAGCTGTACTAACCCTAACCCATTCATTCACTCATTCATACAGTGACAGCGGTGTCAGCCATGCAAGGCGCCATCCAGCTCGTTGGGAGCAGCTGGGGTTAGCTGTCTTGCTCATGGACACCTCGACACTTGGTCAGGTGAAACCGGGGATGGAACCACCAACCTTCCGGTTTGTAGACAACCTTCATGATTGATGGACACAAAGGATACACTTAAGGCATCCTTAAAAACCGAGCTGAATGAAGGGCACGAAACAAAGGGTGTGTTCACATTTGTTGTTCGGATCTCCTAGTTCGTTTGGTCTGGATCAAAAGTAAAAAAAACATTTTTAGTCCTATTCTGCTTAGCGCTCAGATTGGCATCACCGAACCAAAAGATACCGAACCTAAAGGCACTGGGATATGTTCACACCCTGATTGGTCGCCTATTTTGAGACAGAACTTATTGAACTTCTAAAACAGTGCCGTGTTCTGGGATTAACGTATGATGGTATTATCAGCTGAGAACTCGTGACGACTATGTTGAGGAAAAAACAATATGTGTGAGCATTCCCTCCTTTTGGGTCTCATCTTCCTGTCTTTGGTCCGTGTTGCGTTTTCGAACCGCACTAGAGTTGAGTTGACGCAGCAGCTGAGATAGGCAGCCTTACGCTTGAGACACACCCAGTGTTGAACTTTCAAATTCTGCGTCCTGTTCTTCTGAAAGGTTTGTTTGAGCGTCGCCCTCTACTCTATTTGCATTTCATTTCACTTTTGGTGTGAAAGCACCTTTACATTTGCCAAAACTAGAACTTTTTTGTTATTAAGAAACAACCAATCAAGCCCAGGCCAGATGAAGAAAAAGTAACGCAAAAGTAACATAACGCATTACTTTCCATAAAGAGTAACTAAGTAGCTAAGCTGCTTAACTCATACAGAATATTCAATTAAAAGGAAATAAACTTCCCCTATATGCCATACCTGCCAAAGCGAAACCCAAGTATCCATATTTATATGCCATTGCAGAATTTAAATGAACAACTTAGGAAAATGAATATATACATTAGTTACTTTTTAGGGAGTAACTGCATTACTGTTAATGTTATTGTAATTCATAATTACAATTATTGTATTGTAACTGTACAATATTGTAATGCATTTTATATATTTATATTTCACAAACCTTTACAACCAGTTCTAAACCTGATTAAACCTACTTAACAAGTAATTTGATGTAGATTTGTTTAACTAAGGGATTTGCTTGGTATAGGAATGAAAATAATGAATGAAAAGATTAATTAAAATCTGAATAAATCAGATTTAAATTTTACTGTAATTTTTACTTTTGTGACAGTAATATTGTGACTTATTCCAATGTTTTCTATGTGAATATACAGTAAAGTGTAATTTATTCCTGTGATCAAAGCTGAATTTTCAGCATCATTACTCCAGTCTTCAGTGTCACATGATCCTTCAGAAATCACTCTAATATGATGATTTGATGATCAAGAAACATTTATGATTATTATCAAATCAAATCAAATCAAATCAAGTATATTTGTATAGCGCTTTTCACAATACAGATTGTATCAAAGCAGCTTCACAGTATTAAATTAAAATAAAATAATACAACAAGGTTTGTTTCTAGTGGAATTTATTGATTGATAGAATAAAATTAAATATCCCCAAAATATCAGTGTTGAACAGTTATGTCATGTTTGAGAGTAAACTCACCTGAGCCGTGAAGAGCATCAGGCAGGTGTAGAGGACAGCGGCGTGTTTCATCGTCACAGGTGTGTGGATATAAACAGTAACTGGTTGTTTAGGTCTACAGCAGAGCCCACCTTATCCACGCTTTATATACACACTTCCTCAAATACTGATTACTGGGGCCAGTGCAATATGCAAAATCACTTTTATGACACAAGTCTGAAGGATATTTTCATAGAAACACCTATTCATCATCAGTGATAGAGACACCCTGACAGAGCACTTGACTTTAGTTAGCATGACTGAAAATTAAATATAATCTCGCTTCATATTTTCCAGTTCTCGTTCACTGCACAGCTTCCATGGGAGTCAATATTTGTATATGCTTTTATTTTATTGTTTTGCAGCAAATCCTCCTCTCCCCCCCACCCCGAAATTCAATGTATGTTGTTTGCTTATTTTGTTATTTATTTATTTGTTATTTATTTCTTAAATGTTATCATGTTTATAAAAAAAAAATGTCTTGCTTTTCATCAAAAATATCTAAACATTCTTAAATCAAGACACATTTACTGGAGAAGCAAAATGAGGTTACACTTTATTTTAAGGTGTCATCGTTACAGTGTAATTATATATTTAAGTACTGAGTAATATTAAGCAACTACATGTACTTACTAGGGTTTGGTTGAGGGTTAGTTGCATGTAATTATACATAATTTACTGTTATTACTATGGTAAGTACATGTAACATGTAACAAGGACACTGTAAAATAAAGTGTTACCCAAAATGATTATGATATTACAGTTTTTCTTGATTGCTTGTACACTATAACCAGGCTTTTGAACTAACATTTCAAAACCATGAAATCCTCTGGCCTGACCCAGACCAAATACTGAGGCGGAATAATCTTTGGGTTGTGTGTGTGTGTGTGTGTGTGTGTGTGTGTGTGTGTGTGTGTGTGTGTGTGTGTGTGTGTGTGTGTGTGTGTGTGTGTGTGTGTGTGTGTGTGTGTGTGTGTGTTGTACTGTGTAGTACATGAATGAATAAAAATGTGGTTGTGTATTTTGTGTTCATCATGTGAAAAGGTTTGTGGGGTGGGGGGGGGGGGACCACAAGCAACATAAGTAACCAGTTTTAGAAATGTTGTTTTGAATTTATTGCACCAGTGTGTAAGAGTGTTGTAGTGTGTGTGTGTGTTTGTGAGGGCTTGTGTGTGTGTTCGTGAGGGCTTGTGTGTGTGTCTGAGGGCAACGTTTGGTTTTCAGTGTAGAGCTTCATTTTGACCTGAAAATTTGGGGAATTGGGTGAGACGTTGTGGATTTGTGTTTACAGTTTTGAGAATACGAGGCAGTTTCAAGAAATGTGTTTAAGCAATTGAGAAAAATCTTGTTTTCTGAAAAAAATCTGAAAAAACAAGTGCTTAAAACAAGTACATCTGTCAGTGGAGTCAGAAAACTAAACTAGATGATGTTTCCACTGACTCTGCTTCACAAATTAAACAATCACTTCTGAAATACAGTTTTAAGTAATTATAGTTTGAGGAAAATACTCCATTTAAGGAAATATACTAGGGAAAATTGTTCAGGTTTGCATAATCAAATGAACTGGAAAGCTGACATGACGTCACTGCGAGTGTTAATAAAGCATATTCTGTTCAGATCCAGACCAACAAACTCTTTCCTATACGACTCTTTTTAAATATCCTGAGAATGTTGTTCCTCTTCCTGTGCGTTTGACCCACTGATGATCGCTCCTGATGGCCAGATCTGCAGATGATCGCGTGTCGATGATGAGTTAAAGTTGCAGAAGTTTGCAGTAAATGATCTTTGAGAGGAAGTTTACAGTGTTTTCATAGTACAACAAACTCTAAGTTTGAAGACATTTTGTTTTGTCATGATTACAGTTTTGATCATCAATGATGGACAAAATAAATAATTTATTAAACATTTTGTTTCCACTAAAGTTTAAATATTAAGGCACGTGCAGGAATAAACATTCGAGAACATGTTTTCTGTGCTCAACATTATGAATTCATAGCATCATCAGATCATTAGGATATGCATTTTTGTACTGAGAACATCATATAAACAAAGAAATTAGCAGTTAAAAATACATTAATAAAAAACAGATTGGATCACATATCAAAGGAAAAGATTAAAGGACGTACATATTTCAATAGTTTTTAAAGCCTTATTGTACATGAGTTAGAGATAGTCACGAAGTAATGCTGCACTTCAGCGAGCAAAGCAGAGAAAAGTTGTTTCTGTCTTGAAATTTTGCATTTATGTATATGTAAACAAAATAAGATTATTAACTTTTTTCCTACAGTAAAGAAAAACCTTATAGAGTCAATGCTTTCAATAATAAATATTGTATAGGCCTAATCATTTAGACTTAGAAAGTCTGCGCATTTTTTAAAAAAAATTTAAATGCTTTAAGAAAATAAACGAAAAACAATTATCCTCATTGTCATAACATAATAATAACACATAACACAATATAGTGTCGGCGCAAAAAAAAAAAATTGTTATTAATGCCAAGGCATCAAAAATATAAGTACATAGTAAAAATGTTCAAATTACAACGATTCTTCGGGACTTTTTTTCCCTTACTCAGGACATATTGAGGATACAAAATCAGTTGAGTTTGCTTTTGTTGCAATTTGTTCAACCTTTTTTCATAAAATGACTATAAGGGATTCTTCTCATGAGTGTCGGCGCATGTTTAGGAATGTTTCTGATCCAAGCTCCAAGCTCCCGGGTGATGGCAGTAATGCACTGTTAAAGGGTTAGAACAACATGAGGGTAATTACTGACAGAATTTTCATTTTTGGGTGAACTAACCCTTTAAGTGCGGTTGCCAATAAAACGAAAAAGAAGAAGAAGAAGTGTCGGCGCATGTTATTTGTTTTTGACTGCAGATGACGTGTGAGCTAGTTGCGGAAGTGACGTGTGTTCCTCCAATCAGAGCTCGCAGCGCATGATTTCGAACATCAACGTCCCGACGGGAAATACGCCAGTGAAGAAACTCACATAAAATACACGATTTACGCACTATCCGTCCTAAAGTAGCCGTTCTTCCGTCTGTGGATCGCGGCGAACAGCAGTGCGGGGTGTGTGTCGAGTTTATGTGGAGCTCAGAGGCGTATGGAGGAGAAGTTTAACCCGTTAATCTCCTGAGAGACTCGCGTTCGGCCATGGCGCGCGAGCGGGTGCAGAAGAAGAGCTTCCAGCAGAGTCTGGACGAAATCAAGGACAAAATGAAGGAAAAGAGGAACAAACGCCTGGCTGGTGCTTTAGCTGTCAGCCGCGGCCTGTCGAAGATGAAGAACAGAAGCACAGGTGCGATAAATGCCGAGAAACCGACATATTCCTGCCTTTTGTTGTGTGTTTGTGTATATAAACGTCTAGGTTGTGTTTATGGTCTCGTTAGTGCCAGTACTGGGTCTATATTAACCGATCTCCCAGCTCTTAAAGGGACAGTTCACACAGACATGTACATTCTGTCATTGACGCACGTTGATCAAATCTATGACTGATGTTCCTCTGTGGAAAACAAACTGAGGTGTTCAGGAGTGACATCCTCATTCTGTCGTTTTCCATTCAGCCTAGCATCGCCTTTTGTGTTCCACAGAAGAAAGAAAGTCAGATTAAAGTCAGCATGAAACAGAAGTTGTGATGATATTATAACCGAATGAGTGAAACTTCTGGAACAAGAACAAATGAGGGCGGGGCTTGATTGTGTCCGTGGGGAATTGTACTGATGGTTGAGGTTTGCTATTGGCTGATCTCCTGTGAGTGACAGGTCGCCCCCCCCCCTCGTCATCAGAGAAGAGATGCTGCAAGAGGAACTTATTCTGATTCGAGATTATTAAAACACTGATAAATCACTTAAAATAAACTTCAATATTCCATTAAAAATAACAATCAATGACAGTTTATTTTCGGCGGATCGTGTGTTTACAGCGACGGTGCAGCCGTTTGTGCTGAAGAGCGTCCAGGTGAATAATAAAGCTCTCGCCGTGGCTCTGCAGACGGAGCGGGAGAAGGTACGGCAAGCGCAGGGGGTCATTCTGCAGCTGAAGAAGGAGAGGCAGGCGCTGGTCTTCCACCTGCTGATGCTGAAGAGGACCCTTCGAGACCGCGCTCAGGTGAGACTGCACACACACACACACACACACACACACTGCTGATATACAGGTGAGACTGCACACACACACACACACTGCTGATATACAGGTGAGACGTGCACACACACACACACACACTGCTGATATACAGGTGAGACGTGCACACACACACACAGGGACGGACTGGGGCTAAAAAACAGCCCTGGACTTTCTCCCAAATAGGCCCATCATCCGGCCATTCGCCTAGCCGTGTGCGACAGACACTATATGCCACTATATGTCTTGATACTATATGCCACAATACTGTAGCCTATCAGACAAGGTATTCACAGCAAGTAACATCTCAAAACCAATGATGATTATTGGGGTTGTGTTTATTAATGAAGCCTCAGCCTTAAAATAAAAACAAAAAATGTACAATGCCATAAAATACAAATAATGAAATGTCACTGGCTACAGAAACCCCAAATTACACAAACTTGTAATTATAAAACATATAGTTACTATACCAGGGGTCTCCAACCTTTTTGTGTGCGAGGGCTACCTCAAGGGATAAAATAATCTAGAAGGAATTTTTATTTTTTATACTCCAATATTTATTATACATAACATGGTGAAGCTTTTTTACTTTTCACCATCACCATTGTGACAGTACGGTTTCGGGAAGCAGTCGAGCCTAGAGTTGATGTCTGCAGTAGTGAAGCGGTGAGGTTACGGCGCTGGATGCTTCATCGATGCACAGATCTACTTCTGTATGAGCGTGTAACTCATGAAGTGTGTGTGCTGGTTCCTCTAATCCTGCTGGTCTAACTTCTCTTTGCTTCTTGTTTTTGCAGGTTTCCCCAGTCGAGTCGATTCCAGCTGCGCCCGTCAGCCCTCGGTGAGAAACACACGCTTTCTATACAGCAATTACACACATCAGTGTTTGTAGGCTTGAGTCTCTTCTGCTCACCAAAGCTGCAGAAACACAGAACAGTGGAATATTATTCCAGTGTAAAACAGCTGCTCTCTATGGAAACTACGCCACAGAATAAAACATTTTAAAAGATAATTGTGACGTTATATCACGCAATTCTGACATTATATCTCGCAATTGTGAGTTAATAACACTCTATGAGGATAAAAAGTCAGAATTTCAAGTTTATTTCTTGCAATTGCGACTTTATATCACGTAATTATAAGGAAAAAAGGTCAGAATTGTGAGATATCGTCATATGTGACTTCAGTTGCGGAGGGATTTGGTCCAGCGGTATCTATCGGACTCCACCATTGTAAAAAGCTAACCGGAAGAGTCGTATCCCTACTAAAGGACGTACTTCCGGTCTTCAATTTTTTCGTGACACAGGCCTATATGATGATTAGATGCTCAAGAAACATTTATGATTATTATGAGTGTAAGAAGTTTTTTGTTGATGATATTGTGACTGTGTCGCAGGCCGGTGGGTGTGTTTGAGACTGACGTGCAGGAGCCTCCTCCGACTGCAGGTGCGTGTGTGTGTGTGTGTGTGTGTGTGTGTGTGTGCGCGTGTGTGCGCGTGTGTGTCTCACATGCTCATTACACACGTTCGGGCTTCTACACTGTGTTCTGTGTGTGCAGAGGCTGCTCCGGGGAGCTGTGCGGACCGACTGGGTTCACTGCCGCCCACAGTGGGAACCAGGAGAAAGAGACGCTCCGATGCTGCGAGGAGACGGAGCTCACGCTTACACTCCATCGGGAAAACACCCGAGACTCCCGATGACCGGCGAGAGGAGGCGCTCAACACTCGCCCGGAGGAGGAGCGGATCGAACCGGAGGAGCAGAACCGGGAACAGAACTGTGAGTTTGAGCTGGAGGTTTCTGCGGTCCAGCACTCGACGCCGGAGCCTCCCGTCAGGCCGAGCAGAAGGAGGAAACCCACCCGGACCAAACCGGACCGGGGCCGCAGACCGGACCGGGCCCCGCTGAAGAAACCCTGGGAGAATCCCAAACCCCGAGCGCGCTCCAAAAGCCGTGAGCGTTCCCAGAGCCGATCCCGAGCGCCGGCCGAGGGCCTGAACTCCTCGCTGGGCGGCAACGACACCTTCGACTTCGACTGTGAGGAGGCCGTTCATCTGACACCCTTCCGAACCGGACACAAGCCTGCGGAGAGACCGGATAAGCCTGCGGAGAGACCGGATAAGCCTGCGGAGAGACCGGATAAGCCTGCGGAGAGACCGGATAAGCCTGCGGAGAGACCGGATAAGCCTGCGGATGAAGAGGACCAGGCCGACAGCAGCCTCTCTGATGATGATGATGATGATTCCCCGTACGTGCCGAAGAGGAAGACTAGAAGAACTCGAAGTCCTCCGGCCAGACGCGCTCGATCCAAGCGCCGCTCCGCTCAGGAGAAGAGCCTGAAGCAGCTCTCAGGTACCGCACCGCACCGCACTTTAAACATATCATGAAAGTCTGACTTTCCCCGTGTGTCAGTGCTATAATCGGGTCCCCGGCGCTTCTACCGACCCAGAGAACATGAGAAGTGAAGCCCAGTAACTGTGTTCTGGTGAGCCTTTCTCTGACAGCATGTTATAAAATAAGCCGATCAGATTTCGCTCTCCTTCTGACGAATGAAGAGGATCTTATTATAATATTAAGTAATTGGGTTTAGTTGCCGTGTGAACATGAGTTACTCATTATGAATAGCACGCATCTGAGGCGCGTTGGTGACTGGTAGTAGTCGTTATATTTGATGATTAACTAATGTTAATCTGTTCTGTTATTGCCGGAGTTTCTGAAGCTCGTGTAAAGGCTCCGCCCTCTTCTGAACAGAGGCGGAGCTAAAGCTCATTTGCATTTAAATGGAAACACAAAAACAACACGTTTATGCTCACACCCAAAAAGGAGCAAATTTGACAAGCTATAATAAATGATCTGGGAGTATTTGAGCTGAAATTTTAGACACATTCTGGGGACACCACAGATTTATATTACATCTTGTGAAAAGGGGCATAATATGTATCATATCACACTATCTAACATTTCATTCTTTTAATAATTTAATGATTCACAGATAAAAACAGGGCTGAAGTGGACGAAACTGACGTGCATCTCGACACACAGTCGCTGGTCTGTGTTCCTCTCCAGGATCCCAGCCAATCAGAGACGAGCCCAGGTAAACGCAGATGAGTGGGAGTAATGTGTGAATTCTTCATAGTTATTGCTTTCTGCTGCCGGGTTATGAATAGAGCTGTGGAATATAATCACCTTTACGGTGCTGAGCTATTATTGCTTACTTGAATGTTTCTGTCACACTTGTGCATCAGAGATAATCACACGCAGGTCCACAGTGGGCAGAAGCGTCATGAAACTGTTAAGCCTGGGAGCGCAGACACAGTAAAACACGTTTAAAAAGTAAAACAAAAAAAGTTACAAACGTTTTAGTTTATGAAAATTATTTATGAACATTATTTTATTTAAAATGTATATTTTATGAAACATGTTGAACTCTAAAACTGTAAAAAGCAAAGCCATAAATCTAAACAAGTTGTGTTCCAGGATCTCAGTGTGTTTGGCAGATCTTCCCCGTTACAGGGTTCGTACGGTCATGAAAAACCTGGAAAAGTCATGGAATTTTAAAATGGCAATTTCCAGGCCTGGAAAAGTTTTGGAAAATGAATAAACTCAGAAAGTTTTGGAAAAGTCATGGAAATTTGTTTTTCAAAATATCCGTGTACTTGAATTTGTTTAAATAATAATATTGGTGAAACAAATTGCAATACTTTTTTCGTTTTACTGTGCGTTCACACCGGACGCGAATAGCGCGTCAAATTCGCGCCTGCCGCGTCTATGCGCTTGACCACTTTTTGTGTTAATTCGCGCGTCAAGAGCGAAATGTACGCGCGTAAAAACAAAAGTTTGAAGCGAAATTTACGCGCGTCAGAGGCGAAAGCTTCGAAACCCGTTGGCGGCTATCTTTTTTAGATGTTTATTGAGCATAGCATTAATCGAGAGAGTCACCGCTCGTATATGCTCTGGAGAGTAGAAACAGCTGCGTAGGGGACATCGTCGCTGTACTCGGGTCCACCAGACCCTCTGGAGGGTTTCAGGAGTTTCACAAATTTGCTCCAGGAGCTAGGTTTGGTGGACCTAACGGTGAGGACGCTGACGAGGACATGCGTATAGGCCGTATATTATTATATTACATTTTTTTTCCTCTAGCGATCAATCATTTCAAAAATCATGGCAACGGAGGACGTTAGTAGGTTTATATCTCAGCCACCGCCCTACAAATTATTATTATTAATGGAAGGAGACGTGTCTTATCCAAGCATTAATGTCAGGGAAAGACCCTTATGCGAACGGCACATATAGGCTAAGTTTGTTCATGTTTCTCTCTTGATTGTGGCATTTCTTTGATAGTAGGCTATCCCTGTAATTATTGTTACTTTTATGAATTTATTAAAGAACCCTGGCTGTCATGTTTTCTTTCTGTTCGAAAGGTCCGTGTTTCTTTTGTGTCCACTCGTTTTTCCTTTAACCCCCAAATGAAAAACGAAAAATGAAGGGTTGTTGTAAGTAGGCGATTTTTAAAACGCAAAGTTGAACACCAACATTTAAATGCTGCGCGAAAAAAAAATATCGACGAATTTTCTGATTTTTGTTTGACTTTTTGCCTCTTTGTTAAACATTTAAATATATACAAATTAATATGGATGGGTTTTTTTCTTTTAAAAAATGTCTTTGGTCTTTTATTTTCCGTGTTCGCATTTATGAGGAAAAAACTATGTTACGTGACCGTTCTCCATTACGGTAATGAGTGCTCTGAAAGCGGCACTAAAAGACTTTAAAACTTACACAGAGACCTCAAACAGAAAGCACAAAGCCTTTCTAAACGAATTTCGTTTTGTATTAATTGTATCTTGATTTTAAAATGTTTCATTAACCAATTGCTTAATAAATAAAAAGTAAATAGCAGAAAATAGATAATCACGACACAGAGGCGCCGGAGTGAACTGGAGCATAAGCTATCATCCATGAACCGAAACTCAGCGTAAAAGGTAGCCTACTCGCCTCACAGACCTAAACAAAACTGAAATAGGCCTATATCTATTATCTACAGAAATCTCTACTTTTAAACAAAACCATTCAAAACAAAATAAAACGAGCCGGCTTCAGACTGCGCTCAGCAGGGGGGCATTTATTTTCAATGGGTGGGCACTAGCAGTTTTCACAGAATTGTAAATGCAACGCATATGTTTGTTCATTAAAATGTATTAATTTTTAGCATTTAGTCATTTATTTGTAATAAACACTTTAAGTGGGCTATTTAAAAATGGTTATTTATATGTTAAATTATCTTTTTAAAACATAAGCGCAGAGTGTTATGTAATATTGTGTGTGTGTGTGTGTGTGTGTGTGTCGAAAAAATTTGTCCGCAGCTGCTAAAAAAAAAAAAAAAACAGTCAAATACCCCACTGTCAGTATTTTGTAAGGAACAGGCAAATATGTCAAATATAGCAGGAGACATTTTAATTGTTTACTAATAAAACAGTTATTTTTTTATGTCATTGTCGGGTAGATGAAGTTGACGGCTCGCGATCTTCGCAGCGCCAGAGAGAAATGCACATTTCATACGAATTACATAAGCAGCGCAGTTTTCTTTCGTTTTGAATTGTTCTGCTTAAAAGTAGACATTTCAAGCTATCTATATGTCTCAGGTCTGTGAAGCAATAGGCTACCTTATAGGCCTACGCTGAGTTTCGGTTCATTTATGAGACGAGCTCCAGGTTCGCCAGCACCTCCGTGTCCTAATTATCTATTTTCTAATAGCCTATTTAGCTACTTCTTATTAAATCCAGACAATTTGTTGACAAAACATCGATTAAAATTAAGATACAATTAATACAAAACGAAATTAAATTTAAAGACAGGCTTTGTGCTTTCAGTTTGAGGTCTCAGTGAAAGTTGTGAAAGTAAAACATTATTTTAGTGCCGCTTTAGAGCGCTATAACGTCCGTTGCGAAAACTGTCTATAACTTTTTTTTGTGTGTGTGAAATACATTTATAAAAAAAAATGGAACTTAGTACAGTGCTATATATGTTTTTTTCTTCCTCGTGGCGCATTTTTTGACTGATATGCGTCTCCGGAGCGACTTATAAAATAGGCTATGGTAAGTTATTTATTCTTTCGCTACTAGGTCAAGCGCTACGAACTGGAAGTAGGGAACCGGAGTCGTCGTTATGGCAGCGCCCATTGTTTAGAGCAGAATAAGGTGGATATAACGTGCAAGTTATTGGGGGGGGCGGCAGGGGGGTAGGAAACCCCCCTACTGTGGTTTTATGTTGGCTAAGCTTTATTATATTTTCAGCTAATGAGCCGTTTGTAGACATATTTTTATTATTTCTCACTAAAATGTAAATTAAACTGATATTATTTTGTAAATTAGCCTATATCATAATTCAATTTGGGGGGGCATAAAAGACATTTGGGGGGGCATTGCCCCTGTACTTGGCACTGTGTAGCCTAATCCGTATGAAATGTGCATTTCTCTCCGGCGTGTTCACTAAGAAGATCGCGAGTCAGTCAACT
>NC_139974.1:41932860-41950360 GCF_963993115.1 Abramis brama
ACGTTGATCTGATTGGTTACAAGGTAGTTTGTGACGTCAGAAACACCAGCGATTTCAAAGCGTGTCTTTGGTTCACTGCAGTTTTAAGGAGGAAATACTCAGCAATGGTGTCGACTTATGAATTTACACATGGTTTGTCTTAAAGCAGATTAAAAACACCACATAGACACATAAACAACATTAAAAGCTGGATTTCCACCTCAGGGGGACTTTTAACTAATAATGAGTATTACATTCGTTATTAATCCTGGTTAATGTTAGTAAAATACAACTGTTCTTTAATTCATACTAGCTCATGTCTATTAAATATTGACAGATACTATTTATTTAACAATGGGTTAGTAAATGTTAATTAACATTACATTTCTCAAATGGTAATGAAGCGATTCAGCAACTGCATTATTTACAAGTATGGGGGATTTCCAAGATAAAAATATTTGTTAACTTTGTTCTTAACCTTTAATAATGATGCATGTCGGATGTTTCGGTTCAAAATGGTTAAAAACTGATCAGGTCATTCATAAGCACTTCATCACGTGGTCTCTGATAAGCAATGCGAACTTTTATTACTTTAACTCGCCGGTGTTTATTCTTTCTAAAGATAAAAAAGACCATGTCACAGCACGCGTTTGGCCTTGTATGATATAAACTGTTAAAACGTGAAAAGAAAGTGTGGCTTGTACATTATAACTGAATCCGCTCCCATTCCTGAACTTTTATTGACGCCGCGCATGCGCAGTGCTGAAACGGAAGCCTCTTCATTGTAGAGCGGAAGTGGATTCGTCCTTTTTCCACCACGGTCTGCCATCATGGTGAGTGAACTCACTGTCGCGGAGTCTAAAATCAAACAAATATGGTGTTTTTTGCAGTATTACTGACGAATAACGCATCGAAGACGCATTTTAATACCTTAATGCCCCTCTATATAGTAGTTTTGAAGTGTAAATGAGACTTTTAGCGCTATCGGTGAGAAAGAGCGTCAGATGTGCCTCGAAACAACGTGGTTGAGTGAGATAGAGAGCGAGAGAGAGAGTAAGGCCGGAGTCTGCAGACACTCGTGTTTCACAGGACCATCAAATGATGATAAATTACCGACACACTCGATATAAATGTGTTTTATAGCGGGAAACTTGTGTTATTCGGTCCTGTTCACACGGGCACGAGCAGAGAGAGCGCGCCCGAGAGCAACCGGCTGAAGCACGCGCTTAAAGAGACCGTTCACACTAAAATTACAATTCTGTCATAATTTACTCATGCTCATGTTGTTCATAACCTGTATGTAGTTCGTTCTTCTGCTGAACACAGATGTTTTAAAGAGTCGGTAATCGGACAGTTGCTCTGCCCAGGGGCGATTCTAGGATTTTCGTTTTAGGGGGGCTCAGCCCCCAATGAGGGTATGATTTAAAAAAAAAAAAAAAGTTAGTTTATGGTCTAATGCTCATTATTAACTAGTTTCATTAATTCATCCAGCAATATGCATATGGCACAGTTTTATAATCACTGAGGAACCGAATGTGAGGTATTTAGGGGGGTTTGGGGGCATGCTCCCCCGAGAAAATTTTGATTTCTCTGATCTACATATGTGCATTTTAAGATGTTTTGAAGGCCAAAGAAATTGGATAACAATAGCTTTAAAACCATGTGCGGGCAGCTGTTTATTTTCTCACCTCATCAGCATCACACTCTTTTTCTCTTTGTTTTTATCTTGCTCTGTCTCTTCCCCTCCTAAAGCTGCTTTGACTAATATAGGCTTTTCATTTTTGTCTGTCAGTGAAGAAAGTAAACATAGGGTCAACTGATAGGTTGATTTATGAATCATTTTTTCAGACAAAGCTACCAGGAAAGCTAGGTAACTAAGTTTATTAAATTCATTCACAATATGTACACATTCATTATTGATCTAGGCCTAATACATGGCCGTAGACAGGGCTTTATAATCAAAGAGGTCATAAACTTGAGGTTGTTATGGGGTTAAACATTTTTATTTCTCTGATATGTGCATTTCAAGACGTTTGAAGGCCAAAAAAGGATAAGAAATAGATTAAAAACCTGCTCTCTCCTCATCTCCATCACTCTGTCTTTTTCTCTCAGTCTCCTGATCTTGCCCTGTCTCTTCCCTTCCTAAAAGCTGAACTTTTTTAATTTACTGAAGGCTATAAATTGTATTATATTAATTCTCAACATGTACACATGCATTATTAATCTTGTGCCTATGAAAACGGCTTTGTTAATGTTTCTTGTCCCCTCACAATGACATAATTACACGTTATATAGGCCTATTTTCAGCTCAAAATGGCGAAATTAGACAAAAGTTTATTAGTTTTCTAATTATTTTTGTCATTCGTTTAACATTTATGACCTAAAAAACTGTCAAATATAAAATGTTTAGTTTAGCTACTTACATCTTCTTAACTCGCACTTGACCGTAAACTGAAGCGTCAGTCGTGCTGCTAAAATTCGCGCACAGCAGTTTCTGCGAACACGCATTTGTGTAGCCTACACTTAATCACAAATGTTTAGGGGGGCTAGGCAGAAGTTTAAAAAGGGCCTAGTGACGCCTTGGTTCTCACTCTGCGTGTGTTTCGCGCTGGATGACGGCCGTGCTGAGCGGTGCAGGTACAGAGGAGAAGTAGAAGAAGAGAGGATGACACCATTTGCTAAGCGGGGATGTTTTCATTTTCATCCTTACACATACATTTTAAACCACAAACTACGGAGTATGTTTTGGACATTATTTAACATTGTCAAAGACGAATTTTTTTTTTTATAATAACATTTCTTACTCCAAGTTTTAGGGGTGCTGAGCTCCTTTTTAGGGGTGCTGAAGCACCCCTAAAAAGGGGCTAGCCTCGCCCATGGCTCTGCCCATAGTAGGAAAAAAATACTGTTGAAGTGAATGGGGTCCAACAACCGTTCGGTTCCCGACAGCCTTTAAGACATCATCTCTTGGGTTAGGGTTAGGGTCAGGGTTAGGGTCAGCGGAAGAGAGAAACTCATACAGGTCTGGGGCAACTTGAGGGTGAGTAAATGACAGAATTAAAGTTAGATTGTTAACATTGCTGGAGACACAAGGCAGTGCCCGTCATTAATGAGATCTGCGTTTCTGTCACTGGGATGTTTTACACTGAAAATGCATTAATATTTTTATTTACTTTTTTCTTCAGGTTTTTAAGCGCTTTGTCGAAATCGGCCGCGTTGCATTCGTGGCTTTCGGGCCGTATGAGGGGAAGCTGGTGGCGATTGTAGATGTTATTGACCAAAACAGGGTGAGTTTAACACTACAGTGCCGCTAGTCCCGTTATAAAGCGTCATGAACACTGTGTGTCAGCTGAGTCACGTGTTGTGATTGTGTTCAGGCGCTGGTGGACGGCCCGTGCACTGGGGTCAAGAGGCAGGCCATGCCCTTCAAGTGCCTGCAGCTCACAGACTACGTCATCAAAGTCCCTCACAGGTGAGCCGTGTGTGTGTGTCCCATCATGCCCTGCTTCATCACTGTAGAGCAGGAGAAACCCTGTGTGTGTGTGTGTGTGTCCCATCATGCCCTGCTTCATCACTGTAGAGCAGGAGAAACGCTGTGTGTGTGTCCCATCATGCCCTGCTTCATCACTGTAGAGCAGGAGAAACGCTGTGTGTGTGTGTGTGTGTGTCCCATCATGCCCTGCTTCATCACTGTAGAGCAGGAGAAACGCTGTGTGTGTGTGTGTCCCATCATGCCCTGCTTCATCACTGTAGAGCAGGAGAAACGCTGTGTGTGTGTGTGTGTCCCATCATGCCCTGCTTCATCACTGTAGAGCAGGAGAAACGCTGTGTGTGTGTGTGTGTGTGTGTCCCATCATGCCCTGCTTCATCACTGTAGAGCAGGAGAAACGCTGTGTGTGTGTGTGTGTGTGTCCCATCATGCCCTGCTTCATCACTGTAGAGCAGGAGAAACGCTGTGTGTGTGTGTGTGTGTGTCCCATCATGCCCTGCTTCATCACTGTAGAGCAGGAGAAACGCTGTGTGTGTGTGTGTGTGTGTCCCATCATGCCCTGCTTCATCACTGTAGAGCAGGAGAAACGCTGTGTGTGTGTGTGAGTCAGGCGGTGTGTGTGGATTCAGAGAACACTAGGTGAATAGACCCGGATGAGAATTAGGGATGGACATTTTTGTCAGTTTCTCATGTCGATGATTGGCGGGTCTTAAACGAGGGGCGGGTCTTAAACGAGGGGCGTGTCCATCATGGAGATGTTTTAAGAAAATTAATGTTGACAAAACATTTCTATAAAAACATGAACATATGAGCAGAAAAGATAACGCTGCTAGATTATGACGAGGAGACGGGCGGTCTGGAGTAACCCAGTCGGGAATATCTGGCCTTGCGTTAGCGCTGGATAAACCGCAGCGGTTCACTAGCGGGATAATAAACGCAGCCTATATTAGATTATTCAGATGTACATCATCTACGACTCGCATCTGCACATCCCTATAGAGACTCAGCAGTGGCAGAGCGAGATTCAAACCCAAGGCTCGAAATTGCAACCATTGTGCTCCTGAAATCTAATCTGTGCGACTTAAAAATACGCGTGGGATCATTAGTGGGAATAACGGCTGTGGAGCCCGAGACCCGAGCGACTGCAGTGTGTGTGTGTGTGTGTGCCTCCTGTGCGCTGATCGTCACGCTCGGCTGAATAAGAGAAGATGAAGCGAAGGCTGACAGATTTCTACACCGTCGCCTAAACTCTCACACACTCCTGGAGTTGATGATGTGGAGCCTAAACTCTCACACACTCCTGGAGTTGATGATGTGGAGCCTAAACTCTCACACACTCCTGGAGTTGATGATGTGGAGCCTAAACTCTCACACACTCCTGGAGTTGATGATGTGGAGCAGAAGGCGTCCGGAGAGTCTCCGCTGTGCTGCTGGGTCACTGTATAGCCAGAGGTCACAGGTCACAGGTCACACGGCGTTCGCAACTGAATCGACACGCTCAGCGCGAGAGCTTGGTTACACACGGAGAGTGTGTGTGGCGAACAGGTCCGGTTCATCCGGTGCGATTAAGGCTTTACCGGCAGGATCCGCTGCACTAGCGTTCTGCGTTCTCTAGATCGTGTTTGTAACATTTACAACATGTCAAACTTTTCTATTAATATTTTTGATGAGAATTACGTTAAAGACCGATATATCTCTGAGTCTCGGCTGGCGTGGGTCTGTGTAACTGAGCTGTAGATGTGGAGAATACGAGGTGTGTGAGGAACAGATGTTGATCGTGTGTGTGTGTGTGTGTGTGTGTGTGTTCCCCAGCGCGCGTCAGAAGTACGTGAGGAGAGCCTGGGAGAAGGCCGAGGTCAGCAAGAAGTGGGAGGAGAGCAGCTGGGCCAAGAAGATCGAGGCCAGGAAGAAGGTGATCTGACGCTCAGAGACTCTGATGATGATGATGATGATTTATGAGTTTATGAATATATGAATATTAATGATCTGATTCATAATCATGATGCTTTTCTTCCAGAGGGCAAAAATGTCTGACTTCGATCGCTTCAAGGTGATGAAGGCCAAGAAGATGGTACGTTTGCTCTGAGTGTGTGTGGTGAACATGAGTATATGAACACGTGTGTGTGTGTGTGTGTGTGTGTGTGTGTGTGTGTGTGTGTGTGTGTGTAGTGAACATGAGTATATGAACACGTGTGTGTGTGTGTGTGTGTGTGTAGTGAACATGAGTATATGAACACGTGTGTGTGTGTGTGTGTGTGTAGTGAACATGAGTATATGAACACGTGTTGGACTGTGTGTGTGTGTAGTGAACATGAGTATATGAACACTTGTTGGACTGTGTGTGTGTAGTGAACATGAGTATATGAACACGTGTTGGACTGTGTGTGTGTGTAGTGAACATGAGTATATGAACACGTGTGAGTGTGTGTGTGTGTGTGTGTAGTGAACATGAGTATATGAACACGTGTTGGACTGTGAGTGTGTGTGTGTGTAGTGAGTATATGAACACGTGTGTGTGTGTAGTGAACATGAGTATATGAACACGTGTGTGTGTGTGTGTGTGTGTGTGTGTGTGTGTGTGTGTGTGTGTGTAGTGAACACGAGCTGATCAGTTTGTCTTCTCTCCGCAGAGGAACAAGATCATCAAGCACGAGATGAAGAAGCTCCAGAAAGCTGAACAGAAGAAAGCATAAACTATCATAAATAAACGTGTTTGACTTGTAAACATGACTCGTGTGTGTGTGTTGTGTGATCCGGAGTGTGTGTAGTTTTGATGAGTTTAGAGGAGTTGAGTTGATGTGAGGAACGCCGGCTAGACTTCAGCGCGGTCGAGCTGTAAAAGTATATTGTTTTCCTACTATGGAAGTCTATGAGACCAGAAGCTCTGGTTACTGACATTCTTCTAAATATCTTCCTTTCTGATCAGCAGAAGAAATAAATTCATACAGGTTTGAAACAACATGAGGGAGAGTATATGACGACAGAATTTTCATTTTAAAGTGAACTATCCCTTTAATGTTAGTTATTGTATGAACTAACAATGAGGAATATAAATCTGTAGAAGTGTTAAATCTCAGTTCATGTAATGAAACATTATTGTAAAGTATTTTCATTCAGCTTTAATGTTAGTTAAAATTCCAGGTGTTGAATAATGTTAAACTACAAGTTCTTATTTTTAAAAATAGTAAAATGTTTGACATGAACATTTGCTGTTAGTTCAGTTTAATGTATTGAAACAGTCTCATGATCTAACAATGTTTTATATATTTTATGACATTTATACAGAATGTTGATTTCTTCGGGGGTTTAGATTCATCAGTGCTGTAAAGCTGCTCGCTGTTGCTTCATGATGGTGTCGTGTTTAAAGCAGCTCTGCCTCAGTGGTGTTCTCGGTGCGGTCCGCTGGTCTGAGGTCTGGGGGGGTAATCAGCCTCTCTTTACAGTGGTCATGATGATGATTATATACTGACTCTTCATTCTTCAACTGTAGCTCGAGTTTCACACTTTCAGTCTGTGGTTTCACATCAACTCATCAAAGATCTGTTTCTGCCCCATGCGCGAGTAACCCTTCACTGTAATGCTGTATCTGTGGGACAGCTGGAGTTAGCCGAGGTAAAGCTGACAGCATCTGATCATCAGTGCTCGAGGCCGAAGCTGATCTGCAACACATTCACTGCTGATATAATAACAGCACAGCGACTAACACCAACTCTTGCTTGTGTTCTGCATGTTCATGATATGATGTTCTTGTATTTTCCTCGAAGCATTACTTTGATGGCTTCAGCTGTGATTGACAGATCATGATCCACGCTTGCATTTGTGGGCGGAGCAATGAAAAGAGGGGCGTGTCCGTACGGGTTCATATCAGACTCCTTATACTCCGCACTAAAAGTATGTACTATTTTTGCAAAGAACGAGTAAATACTTTTGAGTGTGTAGCAGAAGATTAGAGCAGGTGTGGGACATCACGTCATAAAACAGCGTATTTAACAGTTGCTCTCTCGCTTAGTTACACACATCCTGTCTCTTAAACTTGACCTGTCAATCATCTTGTCAAAGATAAAATCCTCCACATTTAATTTACTTTTATTTCCTGCTGTATCGGAGAGAAATGCAGAATCACGGTGATCTGCAGTCGCGTGTCTTTCATGCGGAGACTCTCATATTAATGCTGATGCATTTAAAGGGACACTCCACCCATTTGCATTAAGCTTTGCAATGTTAGAAACCCAGTCATACTATTGAATGGTCGTGCAACATTTTCTCATTTTCCCCTGAGACGGGAGAAATCTGTATTTACCTCTTTACACTTCATCCTACAATGATGCAAAAATCGTCATTTTGCATCATTGTCGGAGGAAGTGTAAGGGGGGGGATTTCTGTTAAGACTACAAGCACTAGTTCCCACCCTTTCAAACCCGCCCATAGGGGGTTGGACCTAATGCGCTAACAGACCTATCACAGATCAGTGCCAGTGCGTTTGATTTCACCGGTAGAAACCTGCATGTCCGGCCGTCGAGATCTCCCGCGGCCCTCGCCTCGTCCTGCTCGCCACAGTAAACATGATGAATGGCGACTGTAGAACGCAAAAGCCGAATCCCGGACATTTTGTGCGATATGCGATCTCAAAAACCCGGGCAGACTCACGGAGACTACTAGTAACTTAGCTTAGCTTTATCGTTTACAACTGCTCTCTAACCGGAAGGCGTGGCTTGGGAGTGGCCTCGTAGAGCAGCGAAGCAAGTGCATTCTGGGAGTTGTTGTCTTTCATCCACATGAGCCAAAAATACATTTTCTGGCTTTTCTCAGTCTAGAAAGCTCCAAATTCAAAAATAATTTCACATTTCTTCTACATAAATGACCCAATTTAAATACACATTCATCTTTCCAGAGGTGGAGTGTCCCTTTAAAATTGATTATTAGTCACTCAAACCTTCATCTAAATCTCTCACCGTCTGTCGCGCACATCCTCCATGTTTGTAGTATTCTGAACACTTTTAGCTCGTGTTTGTAGTTCTGAACTGGATCCTCCTTCAAAGCGCAGTGGATTGTGGGTAATATTAGCTGTTATAGTGAGCACGGATCCACACCTCGAAAATCCACCGGGAATAGTAGACCATCCGGGGACTTCTGGCACACTCTTTTCAACACACTGTGCTTTTGGACACACTTATTTTAATCTCACACACTGTTTAGGATGGATAGTATGAACACTGAGACGCGGCCAGGGAAAGTTTCTCTGAAATCGCTCACTGTGCAGAGCGAATGGGCGGAGCTTAAGTCTAGCTCCTCCTGTTAGATGTCCAGAGAGGAGGAGCCATTAACTGCACTTGGGTTTAAGGCGCTGTTTACACGACAACGTTTTCAACTAAAAACGTAAAACTTTTAATGCGTTTTGGTCGTTCGTTTACAGGACAATAGCGTTTTGGGTGCCCGAAAACGCAAACTTTTGAAAACGAACAAAAACGCGAATCTCTGAAGACGATGACATCATGCACATGCGCATTACATGTTCAGTCTGTAGTGTTTCGTCGCCATCTACTGGCCTGGCAGCAGAATGTAGCGTTTTTAGTTGTTTTCACGAACCTGTGAATGGGTCCCGGGACCGTCCTGTGCGCGGGAAACTCAAAGGAAAAACTCCGTTTTAAGCATATCGTTGTTGTGTAAACGTACCCTGAGGCTCGACTGTTTCTCTCTCTTTTGTGTGTTTCTACAAATTTTACAGTAAACACATCAGGTTTGTGCTTAAAAAAAAGTTCCATCAATGATGTATAAATGATGTTTTTGTGCTTACGTTCTGAGGACGTTATTAAAGACCAGGGGTCAGTGGCGGTTCTACATTGAATTACACCCTGGGCGAGACCCCCTTAGAGTGGGGGGAGACCCATTGGCAGTCATGTTTGAACAAAATGTATTTCCCCAGAAATCAAGACTTAATATCTTATGTCATTTTACCACTTTGTTAAAGAAATTTATGATATTTGGACTGGAAACAAGACAAAAATACTAAGTAAAAAAAGCATTTTTTGCAGTGTAATAACTGAACTTGTAACAGTTTTGTTGCAAAGAACAATATTATGGTGAAATTAGATCTCGTGTTTGAGTTAAAACCGAATTATTGTTAAGCATAGCAAGACTCATAACAAAAAGGCTAATAAGAGTTATTATTAATACCCAGGGTGCGATTTGCCGGGGGGGATGCGTGGGATTTCCCCCTTTCTGGTCAATGTATCCCTGCCTCTGCTTAATTATTTTTATCCCCGGTGGGGATAAATGTATCCCCCCCTCAAAGTGATCAGTGCTACTTCACTAGTGGCGAGGAGGATCACAAAACTTATCACGGATCCGTGGTTTGATTAAAGTCCATTTTATTTTAAAATGCGCTACTTTGACTGGCTCCCAGCCTCTCTGTAATCACCACTCTGCAGACTCGCTCAATGTCCCGCCCACGGCGCTATATGATTGGTTACACCTCACGAGTAATAGCCTATCAACACTTGCGAGACGGTTGCAGGTCTTTTTTTACGCCGCATATTCAGCATATTACTGAAGCGGGAGTAAACATCACAGTCTGATTATCTGTTTCTATGATGACAAGCAGCCCAGTCACACCACTAAGAATGGCCGAAGTTACAAATAGCCTACAGTGTTTTACTCAATTGAGGCTAAACGCAAAGGTTTTTTGATTACTCACTCACTCTTGAGTGACTTCAATGTTAAGTCAATGTAAAGACGCGTTTACGCGCGTCTAGAGGTCCTGCGGCGCGAAGGCGTTTCGCGCGGCGCGGTAGACGCGAAGCCCGAATGAGGCGAATTGACTTTGTCGGCCCGGCCCGACACATTAACTGTAATCATGAGCCCGAGCCCGATTTAAACCCAGGGGTGGCGCCAGGGAAGTTGAGATGAAGCAAAGATGAAGTTGACGATCGCCATCTCCGTAGTGAATGGCATATATGGATAAATGCATGGATTACATCAGAGTGTTGCCTATTTCTTTTCGTTTTGAATTGTTTCGTTTAAAGACATTTCAAGCTTTCTTTAGATATATTTCTTAATATTATCTTTGAGGCATACACTTAGTTTCGGTTAATTTATGATGAGATGCGCTCCAGTTAACGTGCACTGCAAGTGACCGCGGCGCGCCTCTATGATTATAGCCTATGTCTGCTATATTTGCTTCTTATTTATTAAATACATGCAATTCGTTGATGAAAAATGTATTAAAATTAATATACAATTTATACAAAACGAAATTCACTTTAAAGAAAGGTTTTCTACAAAACAAAACTTAATGAAGTGGTCAAAATCATGTCTGACCCACTCCGAGTCTCCCGATATACTGCACATCCTATCTTACTCCTGCTGTTCACTTTTCATAAATCAACATAGATGGAAAAAAATAACATTATAATATTTTAACAAATATGAAACTAAATGAGCTTATTTAATGGCTACAACACATATAGTAGGCCTACAGAATCTCTGTACAAATTGCTGCACATTCATTTACTGCTTCTGAATTTTGCACACATAAGTTGAAAGGCATTTGTTTGTGCATAGTAAAACATATCTGCAACATTTATCAAGTTCACAGATAATTGTACGTGCATTTATTAATTATTATCTTAATGAATAATGCAACAAGGACAAATCACGTAAACTGCCTTGTTTGTTTATTCAGAATGAAATGGATCGCAAATGTATCCGAATGAAGAAACGCAAAAAAAACAAAAACAAACGTGAACAATGATGAACACAGAAAATGAACAAGAATGAACTTTGGATGGCCTAGGAGGAGTAGGCCTAGTAGGCTACCACTCTAATTTAATTCAACAAGGTTTTAGAATATAGAATATTTTTTTAAACAAAATAAATATTTTTAAAGTTTATTATCCCGGGCCGGTGTGATGCGTGCGAGTGGAGGAGACGCTGAGCATGACATCACGTGTTGCATTTTGTAACACAAGTGCTGGATCAAGGGCCCGGCCCGGGTCGGGTCAAGTTCCGGCTCGGGCAGAGAATCTAAGCTCTGATTTATCTGATCCTGTCCATTAGCTTTGATCCATGTACTGCTTTTCAGAATGTCACCAAGTACAAATATTTATGTAATTTTTCAGCGCGAAAACTCTAGCTAGCTAGCTGGGAACAATGAAAAGCGTCCAGAGCAGCAAATGCAGTGAATGAAGTTCATGTTCTCATGATTTATTTTTATGAATAAAAATGTTTCAAAACATCCCCCCCTCTGTTTTTTTCACAAATCGCACCCTGTTAATACCAATTAATATTGCCCCTTCATTCATGACATGGATACGTAATCATACAGAGAAAACATAGTTGCATGCTTTTATCTTTCGCTCGTTTCTAAATTGGGCACCTGATGGCTTTGACCTTTCTTGTCCATCTCTTATTTGGCACTCGACATCGACAATCAACAGATTTCCCCTGATCCCCCCATACCAACTGTCACTCACGACGAGTCACGACCAGAAGTCAAGACTAAACCAATTCACCTTGGTGGTGGTGACCAAGTAATCGTTTTGCATTACCTATTTTTATTAGCCATTCAGACCATTCAGAAAAACAAAAATGTGCAGGAAATATAGAGGCCTGTATTTATAATATTATGAATGAAATGTGCGTTATTTGGAAGAAAGTCGAGGTGTGACTGACTTAGATAACTATATGGATATATATATAGTTCAACATACAGTTTTCAGATATATAGGGTAATATATATTTTATATATATTAAAATATAATATAAAATATTATACAAGGGGGGGGTCCGCGCCCCCTCCCTTTTCCCCTTCTCAAACAAACAGCTTCTGTGCACGGCATCTTCTCAGCAAGCAGGGGCGCAAATTTGCCAATTCCCCACACAGTGAAATGATAGATAATAGAAAACCGCTTCGCGGCGCAGATTTTTTTTTTCTACTCGCGCCGTCTCCTCCCCGAAATAGTCAAGTCAAGTGTATTTATATAGCGCTTTTCACAATACAGATTGCATCAAAGCAGCTTCACAGCATTAAACCAAAATAACACAACAAGGTTGTTTCTAGTGTAAATTTATTGATTGATAAAATTAAATTAATTTCCCCAAAATATCCCCAACTGAGCAAGCCAAAGGCAACAGTTTTAACCAAATAACCAAATATGAGTTTATAACGCCTCGTTTTGCTATGTATATCCTCATCTGCATATCATTTGCATATGCATATTCATCCACGTGATGCCATGTTTAACGGTGCAAGACATTAGGAAAATATGAGATACGGATGTGCATCACATTACATTGATAACAATCATTTAGTAGCCGATCCTTGCCTTGTTTTTGAAAAAAAGTTTTTCGTAATCTTTTCCACTGACCAAATAGTATTTTTAATTGCTTTAGATTTTGAATGTAAACAGATAGGTCTTATTGATCATTATTTGTGTGTAAATATTTCCTCAGATCACGAGTTCTGCTGTTATCATGCGCTAATCAAACATTAACACACAGCACGCCTCAGGAAAAGTGTTCAACAGCAGTGCATACACTACTAATATTTCCATTTATTAGAATATAACAATTTGTAACTTCTCGGTAATGATTTCATGTAAATTAACTCCATTAATGAGAATGGCATATTTAATCTAAATGTGTATATCAGATGTAAAACAGAGTTTAAATCATTCTTTTATGTATTTAAACTGTTATTGTGAACATGCACTGCATTTATGATTATGACTCATAATGAATATTAAAGGGGTTTTCCTTCATCAGTTCCTCAGATCACCATCGGCCTCCAGATGTTTGCTGTTGGCCGACACTGAAGACAGGAACTGGAGGAAGGGCATGACATGAAAAGCTCAGTTTCAGAATCCCACCTTCAGCGCTCCTGACGTCAAACACAAAACCGAAACTTCATCTCGTCTGGCTCTCGCTCTCGCTCCAGCTCAGAGTCAAAGATCATGGGCTCGTTTCTCACGGAGAAAGTCCAGATATAAACCAGAAAGCATGGGATGCTGGTCTTACATGTCAGGAATGACACGTGTGTGTGTGTGTGAGAGAGAGAGAGAATGTGTGTGTGTGTGTGTGTGTGTGTGGACTTCATCAAACCTCTGCTCCTCATGCAGTCTGTGGACGGAGCTGTAGTTGTCTTTTCCCTCTAAACCGAAACTTAAGTGTGTTGTTGAAACGAAGTCTTCCCTTCAGTGGCACCAGCGACCCCTCTGTGGTTTATGAGTGTAAGCCTGACCCGTCTAGTGTTGAACATGAGCGCTTATAAGCGAGACCCTCAGAGTCACACTCCATCTGACTGAGCGATGATCTTCAGACTGATTCTGTTAGTTAGTGAGTAAACGAGACGCTTTATAATGACTGACTCAGAGAACTTCTAGCTGAAGATCTGATGTGTTGTGTGTTGTGTGTTGTTGACCTCAGGTCTCGGTGTGGTGTGTGTTCCTGCTGAAGATCTGATGTGTTGTGTGTTGTTGACCTCAGGTCTCGGTGCGGTGTGTGTGGTGTGTGTTCCTGCGGTGAACATGAGTGTCCAGCTCCAGCAGAACGTCTCTCTGCCCTGTGACTCTCACAGTAACTCCAGCGCCGTCCTGGCCTGGTTCCGGCTGGGCTCCGGGGAGAACATGACTTTACTGGTGTCTGCGAGAAGAGGAGTCCTGCAGAGAAAAGCGTTTATAGTCGAACACAACGAGGAAAGCCGGTTTGAGCTTCAGGCCGACGGGCGACTGGAGTCTGTGAGTCTGAGGATCTTCAGCGTCAGAGACGAGGATCTCGGCCTTTACTTCTGCTCTACTGGAACCAGTCTGAGGAACCTGCGCTTCGGGACCGCGGTCAGACTCACACTCACAGGTCAGTGATGTTCACATCGATACACTGTATCATTATAGAGGACAGTGAAGATCACATCGATACACTGTATCATTATAGAGGACAGTGAAGATCACATTGATACACTGTATCATTATAGAGGACAGTGAGGATCACATCGATACACTGTATCATTATAGAGGACAGTGAAGATCACATCGATACACTGTATCATTATAGAGGACAGTGAAGATCACATCGATACACTGTATCATTATAGAGGACAGAAGCAGAGCAGAGATATGATGATGTCATAGGGTCGGGGGAATCACATCTTTAACCAGAACGGCTTCAAATATAGTAGAAATATAAAAATAAAAATAAATAGTGTATACTAGCCATACATCATAATAAATCACAATATTTATAATAAATATAAAACACTATATACACTGAACAAAATTATAAACGCAACACTTTTGTTTTTGCCCCCATTTTTCATGAGCTGAACTCAAAGATCTAAGACTTTTTCTACGTACACAAAAGGTCATTTCTCTCAAATATTGTTCACAAATCTGTCTAAATCTGTGTTAATGAGCACTTCTCCTTTGCCGAGATAATCTATCCACCTCACAGGTGTGGCATAACAAGATACTGATGATGAGACAGCATGATTATTGCACAGGTGTGCCTTAGGCTGGCCTCAAAATAATGTGTTTTAAATTAGCTTAAAATTAGCTTTTAATTAATTTCCACTGTATTTCAAGATTTTTTTAAAAAGCTTTATGTAATGATAACAACATACTGTGATATACACACAGTATGTATGTATATATATATATATAGAGAGAGAGAGAGAGAGAGAGAGAGAGAGAGAGATGTATATTTGTGTATGTGTACTTTATTATTTGTTTATTTATTTTTATTCAGTTAAAATTTGCTTTATGCTTTATTTGTTGACAACACAACAAATGCAATATGAATGCAATAAATGTCTCTTTATTCACACAATCTCCATCCTCAGTCAGTTGGTCATTATTTGACAAATCACAGAAGTGTGTGTGTGTGTGTGTGTGTGTGTGTGCAGCTCGTCTCTGTCATTCATGTGTTTCAGTGAATCTGCTGTAGTTTCCACTGCTGTTGATCGTGTGGTTTTGTTTGTTGTTTCAGACGCTTCACCATCAGGCGTGGGCTGTTCTGCGCTCTGGATCAGTGTGTGTGTGTGTGTGTTCTGCGGGTTTCTCTGCGCTTGTGTGCTCTGTTTCAGAAAAGGTGAGATAAACTTCATGAAACAAAACTCATTTGAAGGTAATTCCTCCTACATGCGTGAGTTACCCGAGTGCTTCTCTTTCAGACTCCCCGGCGGTCTCCTGCATCAGCTGTGTGCGAGACAACTCTAATGCCCAGGTCTGAGGTCGTGGACTCTGTGAAATACTCTTGTGTTGTTGGTCAGGGTAGCTTGTGCTCAACTGCTTTGAGAGTCAGATGAACTCAGATGATTGTTGTTGTTCTCCAGGCGGTTCCGGTCCAGTATTCCAGTGTCCGGTTCATCCAGCGCTCCAGAACTCCGGCTCCGGCTCCGGCTCCAGTGGACGTGACGTACGCAACCATCGCTAAACACACACCCTGAGTCCCTGCTTCACAACAACACACACCCTGAGTCCCTGCTTCATAACAACACACACAGCAGTTGTGCTGCTTCAGATTTTTGTGGAAACCGTCATACATTTTATTTTTCAAGATTCTTTAATGAATAGGAAGTTCAAAAGAACAGCATTTGTTTGAAATAGAATCTTTTGTAAAATTATAAATGTCTTTACTGTCACTTTTGATCAATTTATTGCATCTTTGCATCATTTCTTACTGAACCCAAGCTTTTGATCAGTAGTGTATATTATATATCTGATGTATTAATCTTCTATATTCTATGATTTCTTCTTTATTTGTTTGATTATATATAAGCTAGCATTGATAAAGGATATTAAATTTAAACATGATGGTAAATTAAGTGAAAAGTGATTTAGTTGCGGTTTAAGGTGTTTTATTAAGTATATTCTGTTTATATGTACGTATAATTGAAAATCAATCATATTGACAATGTTGCGCTTATCTACTGTACAGATTAATGCATTAAAAGGAGTGTGTTGTTTTCATGAACTCTTCGGTGTGTGAGAAGTGTGGAGTAAATGACATGTGGTGCTCATCTGCCTGTGTGTGTCTCTGCTGAGCTGAACACACACACACACACACACACACACTGGAAACCCACGGACACACTGTATCTCTGCAGAAGATCAGGAGTGAAGCAGATTCTGCAGGATTTGGTCCCATTTAAAAAAGACTTGAGGAAGTTTATTATTAAGTGTTTTATGCTATATAAATGAAATACAGCAAAGTTTACATTGATAGTAATGAAAATGTATTGCATGAAAGAAACTATTTCATTTATATAAAATACTCAAACAAACAAACATATGGTCTACTCTAGTCATAACTCTAAACAAGTTGAGAGATTTATATGAAAATAAGAATGAGTGTGTGTGTCAGTTTGTTGATGCGTTACACCTGAAAGGCCACTAGGTTTCATCCATGCTCCATTATAAGAGTCTGAATCCAGAGGAGACTCATGAAACTCATGACAATGATGGTTGGGCTGATCACTTTAATGCACAATAGTGCTTGAATAGGCAAATTTGAGTCTTTCACATGATATATGGGTTGACAAGATTTAATAATAAAACAGTGCAGCTTGAAACAACAAATGTTGAAACACTGAACTGTCCAGCGAAGGACAGAAGCGGATGACAGGATTGTTCATGACACCGTTTCACTCATATATCCGTCACTGATCCAGATATGATGTGTTTCTGCTGGCCAAAACCCAGAAACCAGCATCATGTTACAGTAACGGGCCCAGAACCACTGGCCCCGTCCATCGCTTCTCTCATTCATAATGAAATAATGGCTCCAAAAAGTGAAGTTAGTTCTTAGAACCATAGATATGTTTACGTAGATCCACATTCGACCACTCCAGACACATCAGTGCGTCGGCCATCTTGGAACAGTCAACATGTCGTCACTCACAGTTAGAGTCAATTATGAAACATTGCGCAGCTTCTGGTTGTGAAAACAACAAGATTTAAATTCCAGAAGAAACTGAATAACCTTTCACATGTGTGAGAATGTGTTAGTTTGTGTTTTTATATGTATTAAACTCAATATTTG
>NC_139974.1:41955360-41957860 GCF_963993115.1 Abramis brama
ACTAGTTAAAAGCTGTGAGACTAGTGCTAGAGAACTAGTTAAAGGCTGTGTGACTAGTTAGTGCTAGAGGACTAGTTAGTGCTGGAGAACTAGTTAAAAGCTTTGAGACTAGTGCTAGAGAACTAGTTAAAGGCTGTGTGAGTAGTGCTAGAGGACTAGTTAGTGCTAGAAAATTAGGGGTGGGGGAAAAAATCGATTCTTAGATGCATCGCGATGCGGACGTGGACGATTAAAGGCCGTGGGACTAGTGCTAGAGAACTAGTTAGTGCTGGAGAACTAGTTAAAGGCTGAGAGACTAGTGCTAGAGAACTAGTTAAAAGCTTTGAGACTAGTGCTAGAGAACTAGTTAAAGGCTGTGTGAGTAGTGCTAGAGGACTAGTTAGTGCTAGAAAATTAGGGGTGGGGGAAAAATTCGATTCTTAGATGCATCGCGATGCGGACGTGGACGATTAAAGGCCGTGGGACTAGTGCTAGAGAACTAGTTAGGGATGGAGAACTAGTTAAAGGCCGTGAGACTAGTGCTAGAGAACTTGTTAGGGATGGAGAACTAGTTAGGGATGGAGAACTAGTTAAAGGCTGTGTGACTTATGCTGGAGAATAAAGGTCTAGTAAATTCTTTAATAAACTCGCTTTTGCGCACTAAGTATTCTCGTCGCTTCTTAACATTAAGATTGAACCACTGTAGTCACATGGACTATTTTAACGATGTCTTAAGAGTAATGGGGTTAATGTAATGTAAACTGAATGACACTCATGATGTGTGTAGTTGTGCTGATGTGTGTGTTCTGAACACTGGTGTGTGTTAGAGATCATGAAGCCTGAGATCATCTTTCACTTCCTCTTGCTGGGACATTATTGTTGGAGAGGGTGTTGCTGTAGATAAAGGGCGTTATGAAGGAGCCGATGAGCTGGAACTGCTGTTACTGTCATCAGAGGAGGCATTATACACACACACACACACACACACACATATATATATAATATTTACATAATCTGTGTGTGTGTCTCTGTCTCTCAGATGCCTGTCTGTATCAGTGTGAGGATATGGAGGAGGATTTCACTGGAGAACTGAAGTATAACACATTGGTACGTGTACACACACACACACACACACACACACACACACACACACACTCTCACTCACACACACTCACACCCGCGACTCTCTCACACACACACTCACACTCGCACACACATACAGGCTCACACACACACGTTCACACTCGAGCACACATACAGACTCGCACACACTCACTCACACTCGCACACACATACAGACTCTCACACACACATACTCACTCACTCACTCATTAACACACACACACACACACATACTCACTCATACACACACATACTCACTCACTCACTCACTCATTCACACACACACACACAGACTCTCACACACACACACACTCACACACACACACACACACTCACACACACACCGCAGGTACTGAGCTGAGTAAGTGTGTGGCTTCTGAAAGGAAATGCTTGAGCTGTCAATCACCCACAGTGAGAGAGATGAGGGGAAGTTATTCTGAATCAAGATTACACGAACATGAATTCACTTATTTAGAATAAACACTGCAATGCTCCATTAAAACTAACGGCATCCTTTAGGCTTCTCCAGTCGACCACTAGACCTCCTCTCCTCAGTGCTGGAGATGATGATGACACCAGATGATCTGGCTGATAATTATGACATATGATTGACATTAGCAACAGATGTAATAACAGGAGATCAGATCTGATCTGTTCATCATGTCTCTCTCTCTCTCTCTCTCTCTCTCTCTCTCTCTCTCTCTCTCACACACACACAGCTGGACCGGGATCTGGTCCTCACACTCGACCCTGATGACCTCACGTCCCCATGGAAGAACCTGGACCTCAACCTCACAGGTACAGCTCTTACACACCAATATTATTATTGATGGTTTTGATGACTGAAGTTCTGGAGGTTCGATTGATTAGACATCCTTCTTGATTATTTATTACAATTTAATTTATCCATTAAAACGGAATCCGGAACAATTAAAGCGGAAAACAGAATTTGGGGGTAAAAATAAATAATTAATTTCAAGATAAACCCCAATATGCAATAATGACCTGCTCACCATGTTATCATTACATACTAATGTATATTTATAATAATATAACAACAGCACACTTACACATTTATAAATGTGCTGTCAGTCTGTCTCTGATCTGTGTGTGTGTGTGTGTGTGTGTGTGTGTGTGTGTGTGTGTGTGTGTGTGTGTGTGTGTGTGTGTTATGGAGAGCTTCAGAAGGACTCGCAAACATTAGTGTTTGATGAAGAGCTGAACTGTTTGTTTAATATATTGACTGTATAAACTCTGTCTTTAATTGTAGGTGAAATGTCGATCATGAAGGATGAGATGAGAATCACACAGCCTCTGCCAGTGGACATGTGTGAGTCTCTGCGTGGACATGTTTATGAGTATTAATATCCTCTATGTGGACATGTTTATGAGTATTAAT
>NC_139974.1:41962860-41965360 GCF_963993115.1 Abramis brama
ACACACACACTCCAGGAGGAAACACACACACACACACACACACTCCAGGAGGAAACACACACACACACACACACTCCAGGAGGACACACACACACACCCACACACACTCCAGGAGGAAACACACACACACCCACACACACTCCAGGAGGAAACACACACACACTCCAGGAGGAAACACACACACACACACACACTCCAGGAGGAAACACACACACACACACACACTCCAGGAGGAAACACACACACACACACTCCAGGAGGAAACACACACACACACACACACTCCAGGAGGAAACACACACACACACACACACTCCAGGAGGAAACACACACACACACACACACACTCCAGGAGGAAACACACACACACACACACACTCCAGGAGGAAACACACACACACACACTCCAGGAGGAAACACACACACACACACACACTCCAGGAGGAAACACACACACACACACTCCAGGAGGAAACACACACACACACACACACACACACACACTCCAGGAGGAAACACACACACACACACACACACTCCAGGAGGAAACACACACACACACACACACTCCAGGAGGAAACACACACACACACACTCCAGGAGGAAACACACACACACACACTCCAGGAGGAAACACACACACACACACACACACTCCAGGAGGAAACACACACACACACACACACTCCAGGAGGAAACACACACACACACACACACACTCCAGGAGGAAACACACACACACTCCAGGAGGAAAAACACACACAAACACACACACACACACTCCAGGAGGAAACACACACACACACACTCCAGGAGGAAACACACACACACACACTCCAGGAGGAAAAACACACACAAACACCTCCGCTTTATTCAGAAATATGCAGTTTAATGCAGATGCGGATATTTATGAAAGCTCATTTCTGCCACACAAGGAGAAAAAATCATGCTTTGGTAAATCTTAATTATGAGATAAAAAGTTATAATTATGGCATACTAAATCATAATTCTGAGATTAAACTGTCAAAATTATGATTAAATTATAATTGATATTAAAAAGTAAAAATTACGACTTTATATGCCAATTGCGACTTTTATGTTGTAATTGATTTACAAAAGCATGTTTTTTTTCTTATGTGGCCGAAATTTCCACAGATATTTATATGTTCAAAAAGTAAAATCAAACTCCGTTTCAGAAACATTAGAGACGCTGCGACGCCATTGGCCCACTGGTTACTCCAGTTATCCAATCACAGCCTCCGCTGAGGCAAAGTCACATGAGTTTATTGAGGGATTTATTCAGTAAATGTGTTTCCATCGTAGATTATGCTTGTTGTCTTATCAGACAAAAAATTATCGACTCAATTGGGCGTATATGTTCTTTAACGTGATGATTATGAGTTATTTATGTCACTTGTGAAACTGTGAGTATTTGTCTTCAGTGGTGTTCTCTCTGTGCTGCAGTGGTTCTGTCTCAGTCCGTGTGTCTGGGTTCTGCTCCCGCTGTCGTGAAGATGGAGCCGCTTTCTCCCAGCATGCCTCACTGCAGGAGCCCGTTAGCCCCGCCCCCGAGCAAACCCATCATCCCCGCCCCCGGCCCCCCCTCCAGCTGCGGAGACATCGACGTGAGTGAGCAGTCTCTGCGTCTCAGGTGTGTGTCTGAGGCCGGTGTGCTGAAGCGTGTGTGTGTGTGTGTTCCTCAGATGAAGGTTCTGAAGCGGCAGCAGCGCATGATCAAGAACCGCGAGTCGGCCTGTCAGAGCCGGAAGAAGAAGAAGGAGTACCTGCAGAACCTGGAGGCCCAGCTGAGAGAAGCTCACCAGGAGAACCAGCGGCTGCGCAGAGAGAACCAGGAGCTGAGGCTGAGACTCGCCGGGAGAGAGGTCTCTCTCACACACACACACACACACACACACACACACACACACACACACTCATTCACTCACTCACTCACTCTCTCACACACACACACACACACACACACTCATTCACTCACTCACTCACTCTCTCACACACACACACACACACACACACACTCACACACACACACACACACACTCACACACTCACACACACACACACACACACACACACACTCACACACTCACACACACACACACACACACATACACTCACTCAGACACACACACACTCACACACACACACACACACACACACACACTCAACTCACTCACTCTCTCACACACACACACTCATTCACTCACTCACTCACTCTCTCACACACACACACACACACACACACACTCACACACACACACACACACACTCACACACTCACACACACACACACACACATACACTCACTCAGACACACACACACACACACACACACACACACACACACTCAACTCACTCACTCTCTCACACACACACACTCATTCACTCACTCACTCACTCTCTCACACACACACACACACACACACACTCACACACTCATTCACTCACTCACTCACTCTCACACACACACACACACACACAC
>NC_139974.1:41975360-41987860 GCF_963993115.1 Abramis brama
GCGTCAGGAATCCAGGATTAGGGCTGGGACAGTATATCAGAGCGTCGGGAATCCAGGATTAGGACTGGGACAGTATATCAGAGCATCAGGAATCCAGGATTAGGGCTGGGACAGTATATCAGTGCATCAGGAATCCAGGATTAGGGCTGGGACAGTATATCAGTGCATCGGGAATCCAGGATTAGGGCTGGGACAGTATATCAGAGCGTCGGGAATCCAGGATTAGGACTGGGACAGTATATCAGAGCATCAGGAATCCAGGATTAGGGCTGGGACAGTATATCAGTGCATCGGGAATCCAGGATTAGGGCTGGGACAGTATATCAGAGCATCGGGAATCCAGAAATGATTCTGGATCGATTCCAATTTTTCCGAATGTATCGCAATTCTCTCTCGAATCGATTCTGAGTTTAGTTTTTGACAGAAGATGGCGCTGATTGCTCTAGAAACAGCCGTAATCTGCTAGTAATCTTCCAATGCCTTACACACACACACACACACACCTGAAGGGGTTTATTCTGAGATAACACACACACCTGAAGGGGTTTATTCTGAGATAACACACACACACACACCTGAAGGGGTTTATTCTGAGATAGCAATTTATTTTTAAAACTGAGAAAACATTTTATTCCGGCTGTACATTATCCCGCTTATTACACGCCTACTTGCCACAGAAGTAAATAATTAGACACGAAATATTGATCTGAGTTGAAATATTTTATTAGCTCTTTAAACGCAAAGTTTCCGCGGCAAGATCAAACTAGACGGACATTTAAGAGATTCATAACACTTATTACTCAGCATTTCAACACATAAATAATTATGGAGATTTGAGATATTGATTCCAGATTAAACTGTTTTAAAATCGTACCTGTTTGTATTTTATAATCCAACAGTGAACAAAACAATATAAACAAGAGAGAGCGAGTCCACGATACTGGATGGCGTAATTAAATAACTCTACACAAAATATTGATTCGACTGAGTTTTAATATTTTATTAGCTCACCAAAAGCAAAACAAAAGAAAACCCGTTCCTAGCGAGTGTGTAGCGCTGATGACTTCAGTGACCCGGATGAGCCTGTGTGTGTTCTCAGCGGCTGTTATCTGGGAATAATATCCCGCTGACCAATCAGAATCAAGTATTCCACAGAGCCGTGTAATAAGACAAAATATACCATGTTTAATTTATTTATTTCTCTCTGTGTTGTTGTTGTCTGCAGATTCTGTGTATAACTCGTCCCAGGCCGGTTATGAGATGATGATGCAGGTGGACTGTGAGGTGATGGACACCAGGATCATCCCAATCAAGTCCTCTGTAGTCCCGCCCTCTCTCAGAGACCCACCCCCGGCCCCGCCCCCTCACCACCATCACCACGGCAACCACACGTCTCTCCGCAGCCGCACCCAGCAACCGCACGGCAGGCGGAGGGGATCAGGATCAGGATACTTGATCAGCGGATCCGTGTGAGACTCGTCGTTCCCACATCAGACTCGGCGTTCCCACATCAGACTCGACGTTCCTACATCAGACTCGACGTTCCCACATCAGACGTTCCCGCATCAGACTCGACGTTCCCGCATCAGACTCGACGTTCCCTCATCAGACTCGACGTTCCCGCATCAGACTCGACGTTCCCTCATCAGACTCGACGTTCCCGCATCAGACTCGACGTTCCCTCATCAGACTCGAGGTTCCCACATCAGACTCGACGTTCCCGCATCAGACTCGACGTTCCCTCATCAGACTCAACGTTCCCTCATCAGGCTCGACGTTCCCGCATCAGGCTCGACGTTCCCGCATCAGACTCGACGTTCCCTCATCAGACTCGAGGTTCCCACATCAGACTCGACGTTCCCTCATCAGACTCGACGTTCCCGCATCAGGCTCGACGTTCCCGCATCAGGCTCGACGTTCCCGCATCAGGCTCGACGTTCCCGCATCAGGCTCGACGTTCCCGCATCAGGCTCGACGTTCCCGCATCAGATTCGAGGTTCCCGCATCAGACTCGACGTTCCCGCATCAGACTCGACGTTCCCTCATCAGACTCGACGTTCCCTCATCAGGCTCGACGTTCCCTCATCAGACTCGAGGTTCCCACATCAGACTCGACGTTCCCGCATCAGACTCGACGTTCCCTCATCAGACTCGACGTTCCCTCATCAGGCTCGACGTTCCCTCATCAGACTCGAGGTTCCCACATCAGACTCGACGTTCCCGCATCAGACTCGACGTTCCCTCATCAGACTCGACGTTCCCTCATCAGGCTCGACGTTCCTGCATCAGGCTCGACGTTCCCGCATCAGGCTCGACGTTCCCGCATCAGACTCGACGTTCCCGCATCAGACGTTCCCGCATCAGACGTTCCCACATCAGACGTTCCCACATCAGACTCGACGTTCCCACATCAGACTCGACGTTCCCACATCAGACGTTCCCACATCAGACTTGACGTTCCCACATCAGACGTTCCCACATCAGACGTTCCCGCATCAGACTTGACGTTCCCACATCAGACGTTCCCGCATCAGACGTTCCCGCATCAGACTCGAAGTTCCCTCGTCAGACTCGACGTTCCCCCGTCAGACTCGACGTTCCCACGTCAGACTTGACGTTCTCGCATCAGACTCGACGTTCCCGCATCAGACTCGTCGTTCCCGCTTTACTTCTCCCTCCTGTTTGAGTTCCTGTATGCAGTGCATCACCTGCTGTCTTTTTATACGTATGTTTTTTTGTTTTCTTTTTACAGATTTTTATTGAGATTATTTAAATAATGTGCTTCTACTAGAGGTGTGTGAAATAAATATTTGAGTATGAGAAATAATCTGTCGCAGTCACGTGTTTCTACCGGTGACTTTTTCAGGACGTTTGCTGAATATTCGGTCCGTTCTCATTGTTTCTGACTCTGAACCTGATGACAAAGCTTGTAGTATTTGATGTCAGTAATATCAGATTTTAGCATAACAAACTTCTGCCTTTAATGTTTTCATTTGCAGACGTGCTTCTGCTTTTGTTACAAACCACTATCATGATCCAGCAATACTTGTAATATTCAGCCTGTGCTGCTGCTGAAATCATGATTCATTTCACACAAGTTATTGTTGTAAAGACTTGATAAAATCCAACATGGATCTGTTTACCAGTCAATATGATTTATAAGTGAATGAGTTTGATTGACAGGTGCAGCGAGAGTTAGTTTTCCGATCCACCAGCAGTCCAACAGTTAAACTCTCTCTGTTAAACTCTCTCTGTAAAGGGAACAGGACGTGAGGCGCAACGTACATTTTCTTTCTGTGAATTTGTTTATCTTCTGATCTTCATGGCTTCTTTTCATGTGTATCTCACTTCATCTTATGATGATGATTTATGTGTCAGAATCTTTCCCATCATGCACTGCTCTAGCATGCTTCTGTTATCTGTGAAGGAGTGATGATTTATGTAAATTTAAACCTGCTTTTTTACTTTTTTATTTAAATGAGCTTGCACAAGGAAAACGCTGTACATTTTCTCCCTGTCTGTATGAGAGTTTTGAACTACTGTCTTCATTTGTAGAGGAGAAAATAAATTTGATAAATACTAAGTTATGGTGTTTTGAGAGTGTATGAGATTTCATATATAATCAAAAAATGATCTGACTCGATAGTTTCATATTATTTCTATATTAATTTTCATTTTTAGTAATTTCATTATGTGCTTTTGTCATTTTTTTATTTGTTTTTTGTTTGTTTTTAAATAAACAAATAGCATTAATTTATTTTTATTTCAGTTTTAGTTTGTTCTTATTTATTTGCAGGTAATAATTTTTACTGATTCAAATTCAACTTATTTCAGTTTATTGCCAAGGCAACATTTCTAATTTTCGTTTAGTTTTAAAGATAGTTTCGTATAGTTTTAAGTAAACAATTTGTTAAATTAGTTAAAGGTACACAATTTAAATTTTCGTTCAAAATAAAATTTAAATGAGTCAATAATTAATCAATCCTTCTTCCAAAGCGAGTTTTTGTCTTACCCTGATATATTTCACACCCGTCGGGATGGTTTTCGCACTAAATTGCGTACATGCGTCACTGACCCGTGTGTGTGTGTGTGTGTAAGACATGGAGTCTCTAAATCTCCACCTCCGGAGAATCAACTGTTCATTCTCTGAGAATCATCAAGCAAACACTGAACAGAGTCTTCTGGAGAAAAGAGAACGAGCTTGTAATAAAGCAAGAATCAGCATCAGCTCTGCTTTTGTTTCATTACTCAACAGGAGAGTGAGGTGTTTTATTGAACAGATGAACTCATATGTCTCTAACAGAGTTCACTGTAAATCAGTCATCGTGAAGATCATTTCATTAGTCTGAGCTTTCCTCCCCTCAGTTCTGGCGGATCCCGTGTGAATGTTCGTGACATCGGTCAGTCTCAGAGGTTTCCCTGTGGTCTCTCTGTCGGCTCAGAGCAGATGATGGAGTGATGATGGAGTGATGAAGAGGTTCAAGAGAACGAAGTCAGCGTTCCAGCGGAAGTGGATGAAGGTCATTTTATTTTGACCCCTTTTATGCAGAGTTAGTACTGAAAAAAAAATGCCTATCCTATGACCAAGAAATATGAAAATGAAAACCGTAAATGTACCGTAATCTTTCCAAAATCCCACTTTAGGAACATTGTTTGGTCAAAGTTCTCAGGAGTTTCTCTCTCTACTCCCAGATAGTGTAAGATTTCTCAATTTTCTGCTCAATTTGGTGATTTTTGTTGCAAATGCAATCAGTAGAAATATATGAGATCTCGATCTCGTGCAGCAAGAGGGCGCTAGAGATCTGCTATTTTGTAGAAACTTACCAACTAACCACATCTACTAATATTTAATTTATATATTTCATACAGAAGCGAGCAATCATAATCATTACATAGGCTATTAAGTTTTATAAGATATTAGATATGTTTAATACTAGTGATAAAAGTAAATATACTAATGATGGTATACCATAGCCTACTATATATATATATATATATATATATATACAGTGAGGAAAATAAGTATTTGAACACCCTGCTATTTTGCAAGTTCTCCCACTTGGAAATCATGGAGGGGTCTGAAATTGTCATCGTAGGTGCATGTCCACTGTGAGAGACATAATCTAAAAAAAAAAAATCCAGAAATCACAATATATGATTTTTTAACTATTTATTTGTATGATACAGCTGCAAATAAGTATTTGAACACCTGTCTATCAGCTAGAATTCTGACCCTCAAAGACCTGTTAGTCTGCCTTTAAAATGTCCACCTCCACTCCATTTATTATCCTAAATTAGATGCACCTGTTTGAGGTCGTTAGCTGCATAAAGACACCTGTCCACCCCATACAATCAGTAAGAATCCAACTACTAACATGGCCAAGACCAAAGAGCTGTCCAAAGACACTAGAGACAAAATTGTACACCTCCACAAGGCTGGAAAGGGCTACGGGGAAATTGCCAAGCAGCTTGGTGAAAAAAGGTCCACTGTTGGAGCAATCATTAGAAAATGGAAGAAGCTAAACATGACTGTCAATCTCCCTCGGACTGGGGCTCCATGCAAGATCTCACCTCGTGGGGTCTCAATGATCCTAAGAAAGGTGAGAAATCAGCCCAGAACTACACGGGAGGAGCTGGTCAATGACCTGAAAAGAGCTGGGACCACCGTTTCCAAGGTTACTGTTGGTAATACACTAAGACGTCATGGTTTGAAATCATGCATGGCACGGAAGGTTCCCCTGCTTAAACCAGCACATGTCAAGGCCCGTCTTAAGTTTGCCAATGACCATTTGGATGATCCAGAGGAGTCATGGGAGAAAGTCATGTGGTCAGATGAGACCAAAATAGAACTTTTTGGTCATAATTCCACTAAACGTGTTTGGAGGAAGAAGAATGATGAGTACCATCCCAAGAACACCATCCCTACTGTGAAGCATGGGTGTGGTAGCATCATGCTTTGGGGGTGTTTTTCTGCACATGGGACAGGGCGACTGCACTGTATTAAGGAGAGGATGACCGGGGCCATGTATTGCGAGATTTTGGGGAACAACCTCCTTCCCTCAGTTAGAGCATTGAAGATGGGTCGAGGCTGGGTCTTCCAACATGACAATGACCCGAAGCACACAGCCAGGATAACCAAGGAGTGGCTCTGTAAGAAGCATATCAAGGTTCTGGCGTGGCCTAGCCAGTCTCCAGACCTAAACCCAATAGAGAATCTTTGGAGGGAGCTTAAACTCCGTGTTTCTCAGCGACAGCCCAGAAACCTGACTGATCTAGAGAAGATCTGTGTGGAGGAGTGGGCCAAAATCCCTCCTGCAGTGTGTGCAAACCTGGTGAAAAACTACAGGAAACGTTTGACCTCTGTAATTGTAAACAAAGGCTACTGTACCAAATATTAACATTGATTTTCTCAGGTGTTCAAATACTTATTTGCAGCTGTATCATACAAATAAATAGTTAAAAAATCATACATTGTGATTTCTGGATTTTTTTTTTTAGATTATGTCTCTCACAGTGGACATGCACCTACGATGACAATTTCAGACCCCTCCATGATTTCTAAGTGGGAGAACTTGCAAAATAGCAGGGTGTTCAAATACTTATTTTCCTCACTGTATATATACATACATACATACACAGAGGTGGGCACAAATACATCAAAAACTATTTTGTTACAAACTACAAATACTGGCTCATGAAATGTAACAAAATAAAATACAAAATACTGATGTGAAAAATGTATTTAAATAAAATACAAGTAATTAGTATTTTGAAAATACAAAAATACTCCCACAATAATCTTAAAGGGTTAGTTCACCCAAAAATCGTTAGTGATCCAGCTCTCAGATTTAATCAAAAATATCTTAATTTGTGTTCCGAAGATGAACGAAGGTCTTACGCCTACGGGGTTGGAACAACATGAGGGTGAGTAATTACTGACATAATTTTCATTTTTGTGTGAACTAACCCTTTAATGCCGTTTTTAAGAGGAGCAGCGCCACTTCTTCTCCTGTGTTCAAAACTCATTCACTTCTTGGAGAGAGCCCGGTCTACAGGGTGTCACGTGATTTTCGTGCATCTAACCTGGACATTGCCATTGCCAACATCAGACCGAAAATATGGCAAAATCGTTTACTATGGTGATAAGCATATGGTGATTTTTCTTAAGTATTTAAGTATTTGAAATACTCTAAATACACTCCCTCAAAATATTTTGTTACAAACTACATTTTATTTTTTCCACACCTGCAAAATACAAATTACAAAATACACTAAAGTAATTAAATACGTATTTAAAATACATTTAATTGAAATACTGCCCATGTCTGTACATACATACATATATATAACTCTTTAAAATTGAGTCAAGAACCCTAGAGTTCTGTATAGAACCCCATTGAGCCTTTAAGGGTTAAGTAGCAAAGTAACTGCAAACATTTGACTCTAATTTGAAAGAAAAGAGTAAATGCAGTGAGATAATCAGGCCCATTATCTGAAGCGAAGTGAACCGATGGATTCTGACGGATTAAAGTGACGTTATTTCCGTGCGTTAGAGACTGAAGTCAGATCTCATCACTCCTATAGGCACTAGTTTTCCATTCAGTCGCAGTGTGGTTTTCTTTGTGCATATGAAATATCATTGTGTCTGATATGATTTTGATATGGGCATCAAATTATCATGTTTCAAGACATATAGGTGTCTGTTTCCAGTGTGTGTGTGTGTGTGTGTGTCAGTGTGAAAATAGAGTAAATAATAGCATTGTTGCATGTTGATTCAGAGTTTGCTTCATCTGAAGTCTTCATCCAAACTGAAGCTGACAAACTCTAGTTTCCTCGGCTGGCGTTCATCTAACGCAAGTGGAGAATAATAAGCGTAGATGCTGTTCATAACATTAAGCAGATAATCATGTGCATTTGATCTGATATAACAGTATGGGGTTATGAGATGGATTATATGAACGCTTGGATAAATATCCAGTATTGAGAATAGCAGAGGGCCGAGCACAGAGCCTTGAGGCACTCCATAATTTACTGACATTATCTTAGATTCTTCCCCGTTTAAATAGGCAAAGTGGTAACGGTCTGATAGATACGATCTAAACCAGGTTAATGCCTGTCCCTGAATACCAGTGTAATAGTAGTTGATCTAAGAGTATATCATGATCTAAAGTGTCGAACAAAGCAAGTAAAACTAGTATAGAGATACAGCCGTGGTCAGAAGCGAGAGGTCATGTGTAATTCTAGCGAGTGCAGTTTCTGCTGTGACGGGCCTCAATCCAGCCTGAAAAAAGAGCACAGTTGAGCAAACACAACTTTTCTAGTATTTTAGACATAAATGGAAGATTTGAAATGGGTCTGTAATTTGCGAATTCATTTGGATCTAATTGTGATTTCTTAATGAGAGGCTTAATAACCGCCGGCTTGAACCATCTTGGAACATAAGCTAGAGATGAAGACGAGTTACTAATGAGAAGAGGCTCTTCTACAGGGAACATCTCTATCAGGGGTTTAGTGGGTGTTGGATCTAATAAACATGTTGTTGGTTCAGATGCAAAGATAAGGTTATTTAGCTCTTCCTGTCCTACAGTTTACAAGCATTTACAGTTACAGTTGTATTTCTGATGCTTTCAATTTTCTCAGTGAATAAATTCATAAGTCATTACTACTAAACTGTACTGGAATATTTAGTTCAGGTGATGTGTGTTTACTTGTGAATCTCTAGACTTCTCTCGAGGCCAGCGATGTGTGTGAGGTCATGTGACGCTTGTAAACACTCAAGGAACCAATAAAATCAAACCACCTAGAACAGCAAACGCTTATTAAAACTGTGTGAGGTCAGAAAAATAAACTTAATTCACACGGAAAACAAGATTATTTTTCTGACTCCACTGACAGATATTTGTTATTATTTTACAAACTCACTTCAGTTTGATTATCAGTTAGTTAGTTACCTAACCCTAACCAGACTTAATATCTTCAGTCGTGTTGCTTCTCCAGTAAATGTCTTGATTTAAGAATGTTTAGATATTTATCCTGGAAAACAACCACAACTACACATTCAGAACAAATCAAGTGCATTTCTTCACTAGAGTATCGGAATCATGGAAGTCCCACATTGGCCTGTGTGTGTTGAATGTGTGTGAGTGATTCACTTGTGTTGTGATTTATGTAGCATGTGTGTGTGTGTGTGTGTGTGTGTGTGTGATTTACAGCAGTGCATCCGTGCGTGGAGTGTGTATGGATCGTTCAGATGCATGTGTTGTACATGAAACTCACATGTGTGTGCAGTGTTTACAGCTGAAGGAGACATGACCCGGTGTGTGTGTGCGTGCGTGCGTGTGAGTGTGTGTGTGCGTGTGCGCGTGTGCGTGTGAGTGTGTGTGTGCGTGTGTGTGTGTGTGTGCGTGTCATAAAAGAAAGAGGAATGATGTAAATAAGAAGCGCTGGTCTCTGCTGAGCTCTAATGTGTGTAATGACGCTCTTCCTCTTCAGTTTCAGACATACACTAAACATCTGCACATGTGGAAGCGCTCCACACTTCACTGTGCGTGCGTGAGTGTGTGTGTGCGTGTGTGTGTGTGCGTGTGCGTGTGTGTTTCCAGCCAACCTTCCCTAATTAACACGTCATATTGAAGTATATAAACCCAAATGTCTGCATTGTGTTTTTGTGGGATAACTGGGAGCTAATGGCCGTCATCAGTGTAATCAGTGCAATAACAGCTGCTAACTCTGCTATTAAACCCCAGAGGCCTCCAATCGTGAGCGGGAAACATGTTAATAGAAGCTCATGAAAAATAATAGACTTCACCTCCGGCGTTCAGTGTCTCACACTTTTACTTGCAGAAACTAGGAGTGTCAATATAAATTCATTTAATTAAATATTGAAATAGTTATACAAATATTCCAAATTGTGTATATTAATACAACATTTACTTAAAATAATTAAATAAAACATTATGTTTTACGATATAATATTTACATTTTATTCAAAATAAATTTACTTGACTTTTCTTGTCCTTTGAGATTTATGGGTTTTTTCAGCAATTTCTACCTGGTTAAATATTTAGGAGCTTGACAATAACTTATTTTAATACAACTTAACTTATTTACAATTTATTTTCTATAGAATTTATTTATTTAAGATTTTACAAATTGTCATGCCTTTTCCAGCTCTAAAAGTCACACTTTTAAAATGTATCATATATCCAGGTTTTCCAAGACTGTGTGAATCCTGGTCAAACGACAGATGTTGTGGGAATTCATTAAAATAACAGTTATTGAACTGAATCAACACTGAACTGAATTAATCTGAATAATGACTCTATTGTCTACTGCTGAATCTGAATTCGTCTCATATTTGATGTCGATTCTCCTTCATTTATACAGCGCTCTTTACAATACAGATTTTCTTCTAAGCAGCTTCACAGTGATAACAAACAAATAACAAGGTTTGTTTCCAGAAGAAAATAGCGTCACAGTCCAGCTTCAGTAAGTTCAGTGATGCTTCATTTTTTCTGAAAAAAAGTTGTTAATTTAGTTCATTTATAAATATATCCGCTCTGGAGAAAGCCGTGATGTCATCGTCCAGCTCAGTTCAGTTCTCATATAAGGGTGTCGATGCAGGAGATCAATAATAGTGATGAAGTTTGCATCATTGATTCTGTTATTCTGAAGCTGCTTTGAAACAATCTGTAAAGCACTGTTGAAATAAAGCTGACTTGACTTTGTGTTTTGGTAAAAATAGTTGTCCTCCTTGCTGAAAAGCTTCCAGGCTGGTTTATGGTGATTACTGGTGATTACTGGTGATTACTGCTGGCCTGTTCTCTCTGATGGAGTGGGTCGACCAGCACAAAGCAGGAGCAGCGATGGCTTAGAGAAGAGCTGTTGTTGTGTCGGGAAAGCCTTCCTGAGCTGCCAAACGTTACGCTCATCCTCGGATGGACTGCAGAACACATTACAGGTCAAACGGGTCTCTCTCTCTCTCTCTCCCTCTCTCTCCCTCTCTCTCTCTCTCTCTCTCTCCCTCTCTCTCCCTCTCTCTCTCTCTCTCTCTCTCTCTCTCTCTCTCTCTCTCAAATTCAAATTCAAATTCAAATTCAATGAGCTTTATTGGCATGACTTGTACAGTATTGCCAAAGCATTGGCCATTACATAAATGGACAATAAATACAATAAATACAATCAGTAAACAAATGTATGAATATATTTATATAAACAAGAAAAAAAAAAAAAAAACACCTTTGTACATTAGTACCAACATTCAGACGAGATAAGGATGATTCTGACTTTGGTTTTGTCCACTGGCTGACTCTCGTAGTTTGTGGCTGTCACATATTTTGCTGCTGTTGTGATTGAGCTGGAGTCCTCACCCAAAATATGATTTAATTTTTCTGAATTTGGTAGTGCCATAAAATTTGGTTCTAGTTGTTGGAATCTAGTGAAATAGTCTGATCTAATGCTGTGATAGTGATCACAGTGTATCAGGAAGTGTTCTTCTGTCTCCACCTCTCCCTGAGAGCACAGTGAACACAGCCTCTGCTCTCTCGGCTGCCATCTCTGCCTGTGCCGGCCTCTCTCTACAGCCAGACTGTGGTCACACACACACACACACACACACACACACACACACACACCTCTCTCTACAGCCAGACTGTGGTCACTCAGCCTGTACTTGGTCAGGGTCTTTCTCATTTTATGCTCTTTCAACAGCTCAGGTATTCTGCTGGTGTATAGTCTCTTTTCAGGTGTAAATAGAGTTCCATCTTCTTTTGTGATTTAGTAGCATCTTTCCAATAGGTAATGTAATTTTGTTTTTGTAATTTAATAATTTGGTTGGGCCAGATAGTGCAGTGCTGGTCTGGCTGTAGTTTCAGCATGAGCTGTGAGAGTGCGCTCCGGTGCCGGTTCTGCTCCTGACACCGCAGGGCCTCAGCCTGGTATGAGCTCGGGTCACTGCGCTCCGGTGCCGGTTCTGCTCCTGACACCGCAGGGCCTCAGCTGGTATGAGCTCGGGTCACTGCGCTCCGGTGCCGGTTCTGCTCCTGACACCGCAGGGCCTCAGCCTGGTATGAGCTCGGGTCACTGCGCTCCGGTGCCGGTTCTGCTCCTGACACCGCAGGGCCTCAGCCTGGTATGAGCTCGGGTCACTGCGCTCCGGTGCCGGTTCTGCTCCTGACACCGCAGGGCCTCAGCCTGGTATGAGCTCGGGTCACTGCGCTCCGGTGCCGGTTCTGCTCCTGACACCGCAGGGCCTCAGCCTGGTATGAGCTCGGGTCACTGCGCTCCGGTGCTGGTTCTGCTCCTGACACCGCAGGGCCTCAGCTGGTCTGAGCTCGGGTCACTGCGCTTCAGGTGCCGGTTCTGCTCCTGACACCGCAGGGCCTCAGACTGGTATGAGCTCGGGTCACTGCGCTTCAGGTGCCGGTTCTGCTCCTGACACCGCAGGGCCTCAGCCTGGTATGAGCTCGGGTCACTGCGCTTCAGGTGCTGGTAGAACTTCA
>NC_139974.1:41992860-42047860 GCF_963993115.1 Abramis brama
TTCGAGGCTCGTACACAGACTCATGTCCCCTATAAAGGGCTTCCCTCCAGGGCCAGATGTTCTGCACTCATGGCTTTTACAGCTGCTGAGAAATATGCATTGCTAATCTAACACAGACACACAACAATGTCTGAAGCGGCTCTCGGTCCAGCACAGGAACCGCTCTGAGCTTTTCACAAATCATTTATAATCATTTAACCTCTTCTGCACAATGTAGGACAGGACCCCTGTCTTTCTATTGGAAAATGGCTGTTTTTGAGGACTGGGTTTGACATGAACCCATGTCTTCTTCTTTTTTGCCTCATTGATATATTTTCTGGATGACATTGTGAACATGAAAAGCCAAATTGATTCGGACATTTTCACTTGTGGTCTAGACCACATGATACATTTTTGATAAGTATTTGATTTTTTGTAGTGTGACTTAAAAGGTTAGTTTATCCTGTAATTAATTAATCTACGAGTTTTCAGTCTACACATTGTGCTTACCAATAATAATTTCATTATTTATTATATTAATTATATAAACATTAACATGTATTGATTGATGTTGATGATGTTGTCGATGAAATTGGTGATTGTTATAGAAATCTTCCCCTGTCTTGCTATATTATTATTTTATGAGGAATTTTGTCAGATGTTTCTTTTAACATATGGCTGTTTGAAGGGGAGGCCTATTTATTTATTTATTTATTTTCTATTTCAGAAATGGAGCATTTTATTCTGTAGCGCTTAGGCCCACTTATTTATCTTCTCAATTCTCTTTTATACAATCAGAGCCTGTAACATTAAGTATTTTATGTATTTTCTGTTTTGCATTTGTGCATTTGTCTTATGTTTATGTCTTGCTGCAGAACCAATTGCCCTACGGGGACAAATAAAAGTCTAAAGTCTAAAGTCTAATTAGATTGTTCTCTTGAATAATCTGATTGGTCAATGGCAGTGATAGTGTAATATTGATTATATAATGTGTTTGTCATAGTTGTGCTTGTGTCATGTCTCGTCTCACCATCATAAAATCAAAAGTTCACTTCCAGATCAAGAGTCACACTTTTCTCTCGCTCTGTCGCTCCGAGCATCTCTTCCACCTCCGAGTCTCTCGTTCTCTCACTCCCTCTGTCCGCATTGCTGGGATATTTCTCCGCTTGTGTTATTCTCCTGAATGGTCAGCTCTGACGCATTTCTCCGACACAATGGTGGCCTTTTAGATTGTGAATGTTTCTCTGTGTTTGTCTGGCCGTAGAGAACATCGGCATCCCTCGCTCAAGATGACTTATTCCCAGATATACTGAAGCAAGTCACGTTACATGACAGATCTGGCAACGCTAAATACAACGCTAAATAAATGTCTTTTTCATCAGTATTTCAGCTAATTTGCATGTTCTGAATGTTGATTTTGCTGAAATTAAATATCAGACTTGTTTATGAAGCATATATAGATTTTTTATGTATTTTTTAAGGCAATGCAGAGATTGTCTTTGTTTCTAAGCTTTTTCTTGTTTCTTGTTTTGCAATAATCTGGTGTTGTGTAAGGATGCTTGTCTAGTTAATGCTGTTATTGCGCATTATATTGCTTTGAACTGACCTTCAGCTGTGAAGAGTTTAACCCTGAAGCAGGCACACAGTGATTTAAAAGAGATGTTATGGGTTATTAGTATATTTCCAAGTGAATTGATCAGTCAGAATTGAAACATTGTGGGAACATCCGCTCTTTTGTCCATTCAGAGCTCCTGTTTTTCTTCCAGGTTTTCCACTGGTTTATTAGATGAGCTCCAGCATATGGTGCGCTGAAGAAGAAACGTCAGGCCTTGTCTTGTAAAGTCAGACTGTCGGCCTTCTGTTCTCTCGGCTCTCTGAGGAGTGATAGCCAGCGCTCTGTCGTTTCTTGATGTTCTTCCAGTCTTTGCCTTCTGAAAATGGACAAAGCAGAATTTCCCCTACAGACCTTCATTTCATGTAGCGTGCGCCGCTTCTTCACGGCAGCCTCTGTTTGTTGGATGAATCTCATTGTTTCCCACCTTGAAATCCTGACAGTTGTTTTGCTCAATCCTCAGGAAAACAAGGCGAACACACAGGGATGTGCAGCATCCAGAACCGAGCTGAGGAACTGAATTGAAATCACATGATACGGAGTTATAATTCGAATGGTAATTTAATGAAGTCGAACTATAAACAAGTTATGATGCAAGCAACAAAATGGACAACATTAGATGATAATAATCATTATAATCAAAGTCACTTATTGAAAACTGTATTTAATTTAAACAGTGTGCCATCATTTAAACTAATGAAAGCTGTCAGTGATGCCAAATGGATCTAATACATGATATACAGAATCGTTTGAATTTACTATTTTTGTAATTCTTAGAGTTTAGGCCTCATTTCTGTCCACTTTCAGTTCACCAGCAGCGAGAACATTGTGCTAAACTGTGAATCACACATGTTTTGTATGTTAAATGATGTCAGAACTGGTCATTTTTACATTGGAAAACGTGCCACTGTTAAACGCTGTTTGTCTTGGACTTCCGATCATTGGAAGTCTAGTGTTGTTCTGTCGGGGGATTTACATCCATCGATCGGATCGCCGCTCAGTTTGTGTGTCTCTGCTAAACAAATATAAATCTGACCTTCGGTTCTTGTTGTCGTAGGTCATATACACACACACACACACACACAGCTGTGTGTTTACTGTGGCGTCTCCGTCGGTCAGTGTCTGTGAAGTTAAGCAGGCTTTTCAACATCGACTTCAGCACTGAAACTACACATAAGGTACAGTCATCAGAATCTGAAATCTCCCTCCTCCCCCCTCCTCCCCCCTCCTCCCCCTCCTCCTCCTCCTCCTCCACCCTCCTCCCCCTCCCCCTCCTCCCCCCTCCTCCTCCTCCTCCCCCCTCCTCCTCCCCCTCCTCCTCCTCCCTCCTCCTTCCCCCCTCCTCCTCCTCCTCCTCCCTCCTCCTTCCCCCCTCCTCCTCCTCCTCCTCCTCCTCCTCCTCCCTCCTCCTTCCCCCCTCCTCCTCCTCCTCCTCCTCCTCCCCCTCCCCCTCCTCCTCCTCCTCCTCCTCCCTCCTCCTTCCCCCCTCCTCCTCCACGGACTCCACTCGCTCTCAACAACACCTGCGCAAGAGTCGCCTGTGAAGGAAAGGCTGGTATTAAAGTTGAGCTAATGATGCTAGCTGACGAAATGTTTGGTGTCCGTCTTCGTGATGATGATGTATTAATTGAAAAAATGGTCTTCTCTGCAGAGCCGAATCTGGAGAACGTCAGCAACACTTAGTCCTGTTTCCATTCTGAGCTATTGATTTTCAAGATGCTGAGAGTCTACAGAGACTTTCATGCTCCAAAATACTCCAGATCAACATAAACCATCGAGTGTGCTTCAGACCTGCTGCGTTTCACTGTATGATCATGAAAGTGTGTCTATCTGAGACAGCATGGAGAATCAGATTAACCTCCTTCGACAAATGACAGTGTCAAGTTTCTTTGTGATCATTTTCCTCCTGCGTGACAAATACAGACTTCCAGTTGTGAAAACATTTAACATCCACAGAACCTTTCCAGGTTCATTATAGTGGAGAAGGTTCTTAAGATTATTATAATGTTCACTGAGAATAACATGGAAAACCCCTTATGGAAGCTTTATTTTTAAGGGTTATGTAAACGGATCGTACATGTATTGTATGTCAAGTCTCCTGCATTTATACTGAGCTTTTTACAACACAGATTGTTTCAAAGCAGCTTTACAGTGATAACAGGAGATTACAGTAACAGAGATTGTTTTGGCTTTACAGCAGATCTAGATTAAAGTTATTGTCCAGTTTAAATACGTTTTTGATTGATACATTTCTGTTGTAAAAATCATTAGTTATTATCTTAGGGCCGCTTACACAACACCGTCTTCAACTGAAAACAGAAAACTTTATTGTGTGGAAGATAAACAGCTCTAACCGCTCAGACAGAAATAATGATTCCTGTAATGAGTCACACATTAAACCGGGATTCAGGAAAGTGTTGAAACATCTGAACACTGACCGCCATTGAAAACCTGACCTTTCACTCGTTCTGTAGGTGTAGATGAGCATCAGTGACTGACGTCAGACTCCGATGAAGAAGCTGCCATTGAGAAATAGTCTCTGCGTGTGGAAAAGATGAACTGAGTGAAGAGAAGAAAGAGGATGGAAAGATCCATAAACTGATGTGACTCTTTCGGACAGCTGAAGTCTGGATCGATTTGCAAAGCAGAATATTTATTAAATGGAAACAACTCTGAAACACAAGAAAACCGCAGGAGTGCACCAAACCAAACCTGACATGGAAATACCCTGAATGAGGGAGAAAACAAGGAACAGGTGGGACTAACCGGTCAACAAATGAGTAACTATGGCAACTAAACACAGGTAAGGAAACTAAACTACAGATACATGTTGTTAGAAATCTACAGGGAGAGGAAAGTCACTTCTGATAAAAGGTTTTGACAAATATGTGAATGTGAGTATTTGATTTTAGCACTTTATAGCACATGATCGAAAAATACTCAAACTGCAAAAACTGATGCTCTTCCTCAGTATTTTGTTTTCCAGCACAAATATCTAAACATTCTTAAATCAAGATATATTTACTGGAGAAGCAACATGAGTTAAGATATCAAGTCTTGTTTACTGGAAAAAAACATGAAAATGAAGTGAGTTTGTGCTTAAAACTAGAACAAATATCTGTCAGTGGAGTCAGAAAACTTCTGAGTTTAGAACTTCATTCAAAGAGAAAACTAGATGATTCTTCTGACTCCACTGACTGATATTTGTTCTAGTTTTAAGCACAAACTCACTTCATTTTAATTAATTTTAATATCTTAACTCATGTTGCTTCTCCAGTAAATGTATCTTGATTTAAGAATGTTTAGATATTTGTAATGAAAAGCAAGACTAAGAATTTATTTATTTTATTTTTTATTATTTTTTTTTGCAATGCATGTGCTGCACTTTTAAATGCATTATTGTTAATGATGTATTTATATAATTTAAATGAAACGTTAAACACATATTTTGCAGCGTTGTGATTCTGTCGTGGTGTGGTGTGACATTTCTTTTTTTCATGCTGGGTTATTATGTATTTATTTGCCATTTTGTTCACACAGCTGCAGTTTAAGAGAAGCATGTAAATATTGAAAGATGTTTCTGTCCTGAAGCAAACTGAGATCAGGAATAATCAGGACCGTGTGTTCGTGTGAGACGATTGTAAATTAACACACAAATAGGATTTAAAAAGGCCAAGCGATGGAGGAATATCCAGAGATGAGTTCAAAGGCATAAAACATTCGACTGGTCATTCAAAATATCTAAAAAATCAGATGTTTTCCATCGAAATGATCCGCCCAGCAGGGACCAGTAAAGCACATAGAATTACATCAGTGAAGCTGAGGAGAGAGAGAGAGAGAGAGAGAGAGAGAGAGAGAGAGAGAGAGAGAGAGAGAGAGAGAGAGAGGAAACATTCTTCAAGTATGAGGAAATTTTACTGCTTTCTCTCTCTCTCTCTCCTCTTTCTCTCTCCTCTTTCTTCCCCGTCAGTCAGGAGTTTCCCAGATCCGTGAGGAACAGCGACTGACAGGAGTGTGTGAAGAAGCATCAGCGAATCTGCAGGTAAAACCTTCTACTCTGTCCATCATCTAATAATACTTACACTTGATATTAACCCTCTGATGCCTGCGTAAATACATCACTAACTTCAGTAACTAATCGTTAGCATCAGAATGGTTTAGAAGAGAGTTGCACATCTGCTCATATTCCAACGTGTTGAATTTACATTCGCTTCTAAAGTTTGGCGTCAGTGGAGTTTGTGACAGTAAAGACATTTATAATGTTACAAAATATTCTATTTCAAATAAATGCTGTTCTTTTGAACTTTTTATTCATCAAAGAATCCTGAAAAATAAAATGTATCAGTTTACACAAAAATCTGAAGCTGTTTTCAACACTGATAATAATCATAAATGTTTCTTGATCATCAAATCATCATATTAGAGTGATTTCTGAAGGATCATGTGACACTGAAGACTGGAGTAATGATGCTGAAAATTCAGCTTTGATCACAGGAATAAATTACACTTTACTGTATATTCACATAGAAAACAGCTGATTTACATTACAATAATATTTCACTGTTTTTACTGTATTTTTGATAAAATAAATGCAGCTTTGATGAGCAGAAGAGACTCTTTCAGAAACATTAAACCTTTTACCAACCCTCGAACTTTTAAATGGCAGTATATGTTGTTACCGATAAAATAAAAAATGCACACAATGACATAAGTATAGTTATGTTGAATTGGTTTGGCTGTAATCTGGCTAAAATTGCTCTGAGAGATGATGTGCATCAGAGAGTTTGCAGACGCTCTTCTGAGGTTTGGATTGAATCTCAATCACAGTTTTCATCTTTTCAGGGAATCGTGATCATGTGATCTCTGGCTATTACACTTTTATTACCAAAATGTGCAGCTTATTACAGTCTGTCTAGACTGTTCATATGAATTCTGGGGCTTCTGACTTCTGGAGAGATAAAGAGCAGTCCAGAAGAGAAACTGTTTTAAGAGATTTGAGAGATTGAGCTCATTTGAGGGTAAATTGATGATGACGTTTGTTAATGAAGGGAAATGATGAGATGGGAAGGAAGAATCATCAAAGACGCAACAGCTGAAATATTCGACAGTCCAGTCAGTTTTATGTGTATTTCACAATACATGCTGTTTAAAAGCAGTTTTACAGAAGCTGAACCGTAAAAACATTCAGCAAACAAACCACAGGCGAAAACCTCTGTGTGAAGAACGACGGATGATGAACGTGGAGAGAGAATCAGTGCATGAACCGATCAAATGTTTGATCAAACGCTTTGGATAAAAATATTAACGTGTATTTCAATTAGTGAAAATAATTTTTAACATTTTCTGTAACAATACTGTAACACAAATGATGTAATAGTCTGTTTGTGAAATCACACAGATTAATGTTTATGAATATTCTAATCTGCTTTTATAGATGGTTTTGAAACAGTGATAATCACAATAGCAGACATGAATCCTCTGCCAGTTCCAGTCAAACTTCACAGCTCGTTTCCTATCATGTCTTAATATCTTTATGATTCTCGTTCAGTCCTGAGGCGTAATGTGATATTTCCCTTCAGCTCCACGCTTGTTTTTCATCATCATCATCATCATCATCATCACTGAGAAAAGGCCTGCAGATTGTCCTTTATCTGACCTGCGCCTGACGACCGTCTCTAAGCACAGGCAGATGCCACCAGGCAGGTGTTAGCGGGGTTTTATTGATGTTTAAACTGACCATGAAGAGAGACATGCGTCTGACTTAAACCACACAGGAGTAACCGTAACTTAACTGTAGTATTTTCTCCTTTCTCAGCTGAAGACTCAGAGACAAATATAGGCTTTTGGTAGGATGAAAAGTGTAGCACCATCTGAGCTTCCCGATGCGGGATGTGTTTCCCAAAATCACTGTTAGCAAACTTCCGTCGTTATCAACATAGATCAGAGTTCAGTGTTTCCCGAAACCACAGCATGTTCTCCAGCTCTGATAAGAGTTTCTTCTTATGATAACACGTGCTCAAACACAATCTGTTAAAAATGTCTTTTAAAGATCTCAGTTCTATATTGGAGAATCAACGTGGTTGAGATGCATGATGGTTAAGCACTAGAACGTTGTTGTATGGAAAGACTCAACCAATGACGTGAACTATCTGGCCAGACAGAGATTTTACATTTCACCTTATCAAGTACATTTTGAGTATCAACTTTATCTCAGATGTTTGTTCTTGACTTCCTTTGGAGGAAAAAGCAATTAAAAGTCCATTAAGCAATTAACAGCAATTAAAAGCAATTAAAGCAATTAAAAGTCCTGTAAAAAAAATTGTTCTTCCTCAGTGTTTCTGTCTTGTTTTCCAGCACAAATATCTAAACATTCTTAAGATATAAGATTCTCAAGATAAATTACTGGAGAATAAAAATTATTGAAGATCATCAAAAAAAATCATGAAAATGAAGTGAGTTTGTGCTTTAAACAAGAACAACTGTCTCTCAGTGGAGTCAGACAAATAATCTTCATTCAAAGGGAAAACGAGATGATTTTTCTGACTCCACTGACAGATATTTTTCTTGTTTTTAGCAAAAACTCACTTCATTTTCATAATTTTTTCAGAAAGCAAGGCTTAATATCTTCAGTCATGTTGCTTCTCCAGAAATTTATCTTGATTTAAGAATGTTTAGATATTTGTGCTGGAAAACAAGACAGAAACACTGAGGCAGAACATCATGTTTTGTAGTGTATGGTATGAAATCATGTCCAAACGCAACAGTTTCATAGTTTAACGTGACATCAAAACCTTGTTTCCCTCTTTATGTTCACAGGTAAAGTCACTGATATCAGAACTGCGGCTCACTGGCATTTTCAGCTGTTTAAATTAATTTTAGCAGGAAAGGATCGTGATATTTACTTTCCTTGGTTTGATCTGGCAGACACTGGAACTTCTCTGGACACTGACAGTGTTTTTAAAGTCATCATGGAATTAACGTACACTGTTTACTCTCTTAATACACGTTCCTGCTCTCATTATGTGTCATTCATCGAAAAGACGTTTGTCTTTGAAATCTTACATCAAAATGAAATCTGCTCTGAAATGACTTTCAACAGAACCTTCGCCTCAAACCATCCTGAAACTGGGAAATAAAATGGGTTGCAAATGCTGCTTTTATATCAACTTCAACTGTACATACATGTATGATGAATGTCTAACCTGAAATTCTGTTTGTTTGAAACAGGTCGGACAGACACTTGAAGAGAAGAAGAGTTAGACATCAGCGGTTCATCTGCAAAAACTGAATCTAAATGTTTTGAGTGCTGATCTGAATATAATAAAAGACCTTGTCATTTACGAACAACACATCATCCATTGATTTTGGAGATGTTCCTCTTAAACATGGCGTTTGTGTTGGCGTTCCTGCTCCTGCCTCCTCCGGTCCTCTCATCGGGAGTTCAGGATCTCAGATCCCAGCCGATGCAGGTCATTGTCTCGGACACATGTGTTCAGGATGGGTCCGGAGAGAAAGAGATGCTCCTGGAGCCTGGGTCTCCTCTGATCCTGACCCATCGGATCAGGCTGGTGTCTGGCTCTGGCTCCGGCTGTCAGTGTGAGCTGGACTTTGCAGTGTTGCGGGAGCGTATGGAAAGACTGGAGAAGGAGGTGTCAGTTCTGAGGGAGAAATGTGGAGGTCCGGACGGATGCTGTTCCTCCCAGCAGAGCAAAGGTGAAGCCTTCCTGAAGGAGACCAATCCCAGACCCATCCCAGACCATTCCCAGACCGATCCCAGACCTTTCCCAGACCGTTCCCAGACTGTTCCCAGACCGATCCCAGACCTTTCCCAGACCTTTCCCAGACGATCCCAGACCTATCTCAGACCTATCTCAAACCCATCCCAGACCCATCCCAGACCGATCTCAGACCGATCTCAGACCGATCCCAGATCGATCCCAGACCGATCCCAGACCTATCTCAGACCGATCCCAGACCTATCTCAGACCCATCTCAGACCCATCCCAGACCCATCCCAGACTGATCTCAGACCGATCCCAGACCTATCTCAGACCCATCCCAGACCTATCTCAGACCCATCTCAGACCCATCCCAGACCCATCCCAGACCTATCCCAGACCCATCCCAGACCCATCCCAGACCGATCTCAGACCCATCCCAGACCCATCCCAGACCTATCTCAGACCTATCCCAGACCTATCTCAGACATATCCCAGACCCATCCCAGACCCATCCCAGACCGATCTCAGACCAATCCCAGACCGATCCCAGACCTATCTCAGACCCATCCCAGACCTATCTCAGACCTATCTCAGACCAATAATGGCAAACTATTCCAATCTTTAGGGCCCGCAATGGCAAAGGCACGATGACCTCTTTGTTTTAGTCTGAACCGTGAGATAGATAAAAGTTTCTGTGTCCCTGATCTAAGACCTCTGGAAGGATTGTATTGCACTAAAAGCTCAGAGAGGTAGAGGAGAGACAGGTTATTTAAGCACTTGTAAACAAATAGGAGAATTAGGACAAGCTTAAAGCGAACTGGCAGCCAGTGAAGTGATGCAAGGATTGGCGTAATATGATCATGTTTGCGAAGACTGTCAAGGAATCCAATCCTAAAGGATCCCAATAGGAGATATTCAGTTCTAATCAAATGAGATCCTCCCAGATAAACTGACTTACCTAATTTTTTTGTTAACTTTTCAGAATAGGATTCCAGATTCATTCATTATTCAGCATTGGTTCTGTAATGTGCTGTTGTTGCTCCACAGGTTCGGTCTGCACCACCAGTCGTCCCGAGACTGACGAGTGTCCCGATGACTGCAGTGACCAGGGCCGATGTGTGGACGGGAAGTGTGTGTGTTTCCCAGGATTCAGCGGGCCAGACTGCAGTGTCCCGGACTGTCCTGAAGACTGCAGTAACAGGGGCCGGTGTGTGAACGGACAGTGTGTGTGTGACCCGGGCTTCTCTGGGCCAGACTGCTCTGGGAAAACATGTCCGGAGAACTGCAACAACCGCGGCCGGTGTGTGAATGGGAAGTGTGTGTGTGACTCTGGATTCGCGGGTCAGGACTGCTCTGTGAAAACATGTCCTGATGACTGCAGCAATCGAGGACAGTGTGTCGATGGGAAGTGTGTGTGTGAGAGCGGCTTCACGGGTCAGGACTGCTCGTTTAGATCGTGTCCTGGAGACTGCAGTGACCGGGGCCGGTGTGTGAACGGACAGTGTGTGTGTGAGAGCGGCTTCACGGGTCCGGACTGCTCGTCCCAGGCCTGTCCCAGTAACTGCAATAGCAAAGGCAGGTGTGTGAACGGCAGGTGTGTGTGTGAGAGCGGGTTCACGGGTCCAGACTGCTCGTCTAGATCGTGTCCTGGAGACTGCAGTGACCGGGGCCGGTGTGTGAACGGACAGTGTGTGTGTGAGAGCGGGTTCACGGGTCCGGACTGCTCGTCTAGATCGTGTCCTGGAGACTGCAGTGACCGGGGCCGGTGTGTGAACGGACAGTGTGTGTGTGAGAGCGGGTTCACGGGTCCGGACTGCTCGTCTAGATCGTGTCCTGGAGACTGCAGTGACCGGGGCCGGTGTGTGAACGGACAGTGTGTGTGTGAGAGCGGGTTCACGGGTCCGGACTGCTCGTCTAGATCGTGTCCTGGAGACTGCAGTGACCAGGGCCGGTGTGTGAACGGACAGTGTGTGTGTGAGAGCGGGTTCACGGGGCCCGACTGCTCGTCCCAAGCCTGTCCCAGTAACTGCAATAGCAAAGGCAGGTGTGTGGATGGGAAGTGTGTGTGTGACGTGGGCTTCTCCGGTCAGGACTGCTCCAGCAAAACCTGCCCGAATAGCTGCAGTGACCGGGGCCGGTGTGTGAGGGGCCGGTGTGTGTGTCGACGGGGCTTCACGGGGCCCGACTGCAGCGAGTGCCAGTCTGGGTTTACAGGGGAGAACTGTGACACCGGTGAGTGATGCACTGTGAATATTACTGTTTTAGTACTGAAATTATAGCAAAATCTCTCAGCGTGTCTGGCCAGACAGAGGCCTGCTCAGAAATAACATTTTCAGAAATAACGTTTTTATAACTTACCTTAGTTATGGAACATTAGCAAAACATTATTAGAACATTTTTTGCTAGCTGGGTTTATAGTAGTTTTTCTTTCAACATCACAGTATGTGACAACTTTTCTTGTTTATGTAAAGGTTAGCAAAAAACATGGGAGTTTCCATTTTATCATTTTACAAACTGGAACATTACTTTTTGAATGGCGCACATTTTAAAAACAACTAGTAAGTATAAACATACATACATACAGTGCATCCTGAAAGTATTCACAGCACTTCACTTTTTCCACAATTTGTTATGTTACAGCCTTATTCCAAAATGGATTGAATGAATTATTTTCCTCAAAATTCTACAAGCAATACCCCATACTGACAACTTGAAAGAAGTTTGTTTGAAATCTTTGCAAATTTATTAAAAAATAAAAAACAAAAATCTAAAAATTTGAGCTCAGGTGGATCCTGTTTCCACTGATAATCCTTGAGAAGTTTCTACAACTTGATTGGAGTCCACCTGTGGTAAATTAAGTTGATTGGACATGATTTGGAAAGGCACACATCTGTCTATATAAGGTCCCACAGTTAACAGTGCATGTCAGAGCACAAACCAAGCCATGAAGTCCAAGGAATTGTCTGTAGACCTCCGAGACAGGATAGTATCGAGGCACAGATCTGGGGAAGGGTACAGAAAACTTTCTGCAGCATTGAAGTTCCCCATGAGCACAGTGGCCTCCATCATCCGTAAATGGAAGAAGTGTGAAACCACCAGGACTCTTCCTAGAGCTGAGCGATCGGGGGAGAAGGGCTTTTCCAAGGTTGGATTTGGCCAGGCTCTAACTGTAAACTGGAGTCCTCTCAAAACATCAAGATAATATGATTTTTCTCTCAAGGACAGGACACTTTAATATAACACAGTAAAGTAAAGCTTTAACAAAGAAATGGTCCCTTAAACTATTGGTTCCAATGACCCTTATACGTTTCAACACATGTTGGAGACCTTTCTCAAACAAAACAAGTCCATATTTCATTTCTGGAAGCCAGGCTAAATAAGCAAGCAACCTAACCTTACTGAATTCAGATATCAAATACATCACACTGGTAACTTCTATTACAAAGTAAAATCTCATAAGCATAGAGAAGTCATTCAACTCATGTAATATTTAGAAGGAAAATATTGATTAATCCCTTGATTATAATTACTCATTAGATATACATTGAAGCAGCAGTGGATTCCAGAACCCACACCCTTCAACACCAACATCAGGCCTGTATGGTAGAGTGGCCAGACGGAAGCCACTCCTCAGTAAAGGCACATGACAGTCCGTCTGGAGTTTGCCAAAAGCACCTGAAGGTCTCTCAGACCATGAGAAACAAAATTGAACTGAACTCTTTGGCCTGAATGGTAAGCGTCATGTCTGGAGGAAACAGGCACCGCTCATCACCTGGCCAATACCATCCCTACAGTGAAGCAGCATCAGCTGTGGTGGTGTTTAACAGCAGCAGGGACTAGGAGACTCGTCAGGATTGAGGAAAAGATGAGGAACTGAGAGACTCGTCAGGATTGAGGAAAAGATGTGGAACTGGGAGACTCGTAAGGATTGAGGGAAAGATGGGGAACAGGGAGACTCGTCAGGATCGAGGGAAAGATGAGGAACCGGGAGACTCATCAGGATTGGGGGAAAGATGAGGAACCGGGAGACTCGTCAGGATTGGGGGAAAGATGAGGAACCGGGAGACTCGTCAGGATCGAGGAAAAGATGAGGAACCGGGAGACTCGTCAGGATCGAGGGAAAGATGAGGAACCGGGAGACTCGTCAGGATCAAGGGAAAGATGAGGAACCGGGAGACTCGTCAGGATCGAAGGAAAGATGAGGAACCGGGAGACTCGTCAGGATCAAAGGAAAGATGAGGAACTGGGAGACTCGTCAGGATCGAGGAAAAGATGAGGAACTGGGAAACTCGTCAGGATCGAGGGAAAGATGAGGAACTGGGAGACTCATCAGGATCGGGGGAAAGATGAGGAACTGGGAGATGAGGAACTGGGAGACTCGTCAGGAATGAGGGAAAGATGAGGAACTGGGAGACTCATCACGATTGAGGGAAAGATGGGGAACAGGGAGACTCGTCAGGATTGAGGGAAAGATGGGGAACAGGGAGACTCGTCAGGATCGAGGAAAAGATGAGGAACTGGGAGACTCGTCAGGATTGAGGGAAAGATGAGGAACTGGGAGACTCGTCAGGATTGAGGGAAAGATGGGGAACAGGGAGACTCGTCAGGATCGAGGAAAAGATGAGGAACTGGGAGACTCGTAAGGATTGAGGGAAAGATGGAGAACAGGGAGACTCGTCAGGATCGAGGGAAAGATGAGGAACCGGGAGACTCGTCAGGATCGAAGGAAAGATGAGGAACTGGGAGACTCGTCAGGATCGAGGAAAAGATGAGGAACTGGGAAACTCGTCAGGATCGAGGGAAAGATGAGGAACTGGGAGACTTGTCAGGATCGAGGGAAAGATGAGGAACTGGGAGACTCGTCAGGATCGGGGGAAAGATGAGGAACTGGGAGATGAGGAACTGGGAGACTCTTCAGGATCGAGGGGATAGATGAGGAACCGGGAGACTCGTCAGGATCGAGGGAAAGATGAGGAACCGGGAGACTCGTCAAGATCGAGGGAAAGATGAAGAACTGGGAGACTCGTCAGGATCGATGGAAAGATGAGGAACTCGGAGACTCATCAAGAACGAGGGAACGTGAGGAACTGGGAGACTCGTCAAGAATGAGGGAAAGATGAGGAACTGGGAGACTCGTCAAGAACGAGGGAAAGATGAGGATCTGGGAGACTCGTCTGGATCGAGGGAAAGATGAGGAACCGGGAGACTGGGAAAAGATGAATGTACAGAGACATCCATGATGAAAACCTGTGCTGGACCTCAGACTGTGGCGATGGTTCATCTTCCAACAGGACAACGACCCTCAGCACACAGCCAAGATAACAACTCTCTGAATGTCCTTGAATGGCCCAGCCAGAGCCCAGACTCGAACCGATTGACCATCTCTTGAGAGATCTGAAAATAGCTGTGCACTGACACTCCCCATCCAACCTGATGGAGCTTGAGAGGTTCTGCAAAGAAGAATGGGAGAAACAGCCCCAAAACAGGTGTGCCAAGCTTGCAGCATCATACTCAAAAACACTTGAGGCTGTTATTGGTGCTAAAGATGCTTCAACAAAGTATTACGCAAAGGCTGTGAATAATTATGTACATGTGATTTTTTTCGTTTTTTATTTTTAATAAATTTGCAAAGATTTCAAACAAACTTCTTTCATGTTGGTCAGAGAAAGAGATTTAGTGCCTCTTTGAGATGATGCACCACAAGACGGCGTTCACTTGCAGAGCGCTGGGTTCTGGATGGCACGTAAGTCTGGAGTAATGAGTTTAGGTAAAAGGGAGCAGAGCCAGTGGTTGTTCTGTAGACAAACGACAGTGACTTGACTTTGATGCGAGCGGCTGTTGGCAACCAGTGCAGTTCAGTGAGGAGAGGAGTGACGTGTGCTCTCTTTGGCTTGTTAAAGACCACTCTAGCTGCAGCATCTGGATCAGTTGCAGAGGATTGACAGTGAAGCTGGAAGACCAGCCAGGAGAGCATTACAGTAGTCCAATAGTCCTGTAACATAACAAAATGTGGAAAAAGTGAAGTGCTGTGAATACTTTCCGGATGCACTGTATGTAAAGCACACAGATAGAGGACCGTCTGAACATTAACCACAGCGAACACGAAGCCTCTAGCTGGAACTCTCTGGCGCCACCATGTTTATGCTGTATGAACTTTTGAAAATTCTTTATTATTCTGATTCATGACGAGTCAATCGCACCATATAAACATAACTCTCTGTCATGACAGGTTTTCCGCCACATTGAATTTTTCAAACTCCTCGTCTTATTTCCAGAATAAATGTTTTAGTCTTTCACAGCCTTGAAGAGTTTAAAGCCGTAGATAGATCAGCTTAATAAATGTAAATGTAAATATGGAGGTGTAGAAATGTCTGTATTAATGCAGTAATGGGACACAGCACTGCAGTTGCTGCTTTGAATGTGAGAGTAAGTGTGTGTGTGTGTGTTTTCTCCAGCGCTGTCGGCCGTGTCTCGTCTCAGCACCAGAAACATCTCTGAGTCCTCCGTCACACTGTCCTGGAGTCCAGCAGCGGTGCAGTACGACACCTTCGTCATCAGCTTCACCAGCACGGCACGTACACACACACACACACCTTCCTCATCAGCTTCACCAGCACGGCACATACACACACACACACACACACACCTTCCTCATCAGCTTCACCAGCACGGCACGTACACACACACACACACACACACACCTTCCTCATCAGATTCATAAAATCAGTTTCAGCCCTATATCTTTTATTAGTCATTTTAAGGATGAGATCAGATTTTAAAAAAACTGGATAAGCAAAATTATGCAAAATTATGTAAAATATTAAGTCTTGTTTTCTGAAAAAATAATAAAAAAAAATTGGTGACTTTTTGACTGCATTGACAGATATTTGCTTTAAGCACAAACTCACTTCATTTTAATGATTTTGTTTAAAAAAAAAGAAAAAACATGAAAATGAAGTGAGTTTGAGCTTTTGTCTGACTCCACTGACAGATATTAGTTCTGTTTTAAGCACAAACTGATTTGATTTTAATATCTTAATATCTTCAGTTATTTTGCTTCTCCAGTAAATGTCTCTTGATTTAAGAATGTTTAGATATTTGTGCTGGAAAACAAGACAGAAACACTGAGGAAGAACATACTTTTTTGCAGTGTATGCATTTAATACAGAAAACATGGCAATAAAATAATGGAATGTGAAAAATGACATTTAAACTATATTATTATTTAAATCCAATTAAATTGAAATTTTAAAGGATTTGTGCATCATAGTAACATTTGCTGGACAGTCAAACAAACTTTTTGATTTAATTAATATCTTATTAATATTTTTTTTACTGCAAAACCGTAAATGAGAATCAGTGTTTTCTCCTCTTCTGATAATGTCAGGTACAGAAAGTATTTTACGGCTCCCACAGCAGCCCGAACTTAAATCTGGCCGAGTATCTTTTCCAAAGGAAAAACAAATTAATTTTTACACAGACATAAAATGAGCTCAATCTGGCAATGGAAAAACAAGCTATGAGCTTTGGACAGAAATCCTGCTTTGATATACAGTCGTCTGAATGTTTAGTGCCCATCTCAGCTCACTGAAGCCCAACACACATGATCACACACTTTACAGGGAACCACAGAACATACACACTGCTGCTAATCGCTGCTGGTCTTGGAGTGATGCTTCAGCTGAGTTTGATGGCCTGTTTCTGTCAGTAATTGTGCTGTGGTGATGTAAGCGCTATCGATGAGTGGAGCTTCAGGAACAAACTGTGATGTTAATGCACAAATATGCTGAAAACATGCTGGAACTCTTATTTTTGCATGCAATAGTATTTGAAGCGCTTCAGTCTAATCCGCAGCTCTACAGACTTCAAGCCTAGTAATCAAACAGACTCACTGCTGAGTTTGTGATGATTCTGTCAGCATCGTGTTGCTTATGGGCCGATATTAGAAATGTTTTTATATGTTGGCATCACTTGATATTGGATATATATCAGCTAATAATGGATATTTATTTGCCTTGGCAAATACTGTAGAATTAATTAATGAACATTTATTTGTTATTGACCATTTCATGAAAATATACTTAGTATCAGGCAGAATTTTAATAGTTGTTCATCCCTAGTTTCTGACAGAAAGTAATGCAAAATTAATACCACAGCACTTTTGAATGCTTGATTCTGGTTAGTTGGTCGGTCAGTTGGTTAGTTGATTGGTCGGTCAATTAGTTGGTTGGTTGGTTGGTCGGTTGGTTAGTCGTTTGGTCGGTAAATTGGTTGGTCGATGTTACATCATTTAAACCAGGAAAATACAGAATTTTTGGAGTTTAGAGATCCTGTACTATTTCATGGTCACTAATCAAACAGCCAATTTAGCCACACTGATCATGGGAAAGTGTCATTAAAGCAAAAGTGTGACAATTACAGTACACTGAGGCGAATACTATTATCAGATTCATGTACATTGTCCATTTAATATTTCACTCAGATCCCATACAGTATAATGTAGTTTGTATTAAATTATAAAATGTGGAAATACGTTCATTAATGCTCTCAGACTATACATTTATCTGTCCGTGTGAAACTCATAATGCGATTTTTCAGCAAGTGCAATCACTTTGTTTCATTCTCATAGCAGAACTGTGAGAAACGTTCACATCCTCAGATTCCTCGACCAAACTCAGATCAGCGACCACACCTACAACAATAAAACTGATGTTTATTGGCCTTCGCTCACTGGTCGTCATAACATTACATACTAGAGAGACAGAGAGCAAAGGAAACACTGTAAAGAACAGATGTTTGAAAATGCTATCAGTACCAGTCACACTGAAAAGACAATGAAAAATGCAGAAAAGGCTCATTTTTACCACACAAAACATGAATGGGAGGGTGTAAGAACGATGGAGAGAATTAGACTGATGTATCAGAGGAATAAAGAGGAGGAAATGACAGTGAGCAGAGAGAGAGAGTTCATGCAGGGAAAGAAAAAAGCATCAGAAGTTACAGAGAAAAAGAGAGACAGATGTGGGATGCTTGTTGCTAGGGAACCATAAACATGGTCAAAAACAAAGATGACATCACAGAACAGCTGCCGGACAACAACGACGGTCAATAACCAACACAGGATATAATAACCAACACAGGATATAATAACCAACGTATGCCATAATAACCAACACAAGCTATAATAACCAACACAGGCTATAATAACCAACACAGGCTATAATAACCAACGTATGCCATAATAACCAACACAGGCTATAATAACCAACTTATGCCATAATAACCAACACAGGCTATAATAACCAACGTATGCCATAATAACCAACACAGGCTATAATAACCAGAGGCGGACAGAGTACACAGCTTCATTACTTGAGTAAAAGTACAGATACCCCTTGCTAAATTTTACTCAAGTACAAGTAAAAGTACTACAGTCAGATGTCTACTTAAGTAAAAGTACTAAAGTACATGTTTTTAAAAGTACTTGAGTATCAAGAGTACAAGAGTACATTTTCTAAATATTGCATTACTACTGCCACAGTGCTTACATTGGTAAACACAGCAAACACAGCAAAGCGAAAACTATCATTAACTTGTTCAGAAAATTGAAATAGTCTGGCGAGGTGGGGGCACGGGCACATTCCCGGGATGTGATATTTTTTTCCCCAGGATGGTAGGGGAAGACTGATGAATATTCATTAGGGAAGTCATCCCTGATTGGTCTGATGACCTACCCCTAACCCCGCCCCTAAACCTACCCGTCACTGGGGTTAAGACCAATCAGGGATGACTTCCCTACTGAATATTCATCAGTCTTCCCCTACCATCCTGGAAAAAAAAATATCGCTCCGGATGGACCTGCTGCGTCTTCATCCATTGTTTAGTCCATGGTTTCGTCTCTTATCTAAATCTGACCATGGAGTTGACTTTGGCGGAAAGCTGAAGGTGATTGCTGATAGGCTGTCCCAATCAGTGGCGCCTGCATAATCCAATCACATTTGAGAGGGAAACAACAAATTGAGGGTTTCCAAGATGTTTCTTTTTTCCTTTTTTTTTTTTTTTTTTTAGAAGAAGTAACGGGTACTCACGGTTATGGATAGAAATGTAGTGGAGTAAAGAGTACAATATTTGCCTCTCAAATGTACTTGAGTAAAGTCATGAGTACTCCCCAAAAATGATACTCGAGTAAAGTACAGATCCCTCAAAATTGTACTTAAGTACTGTACTCAAGTAAATGTACTCCGTTATTGTCCGGCTCTGATAATAACCAACTTATGCCATAATAACCAACACAGGCTATAATAACCAACTTATGCTATAATAACCAACACAGGCTATAATAACCAACTTATGCCATAATAACCAACACTGGCTATAATAACCAACTTATGCCATAATAACCAACACTGGCTATAATAACCAACTTATGCCATAATAACCAACACTGGCTATAAGAACCAATAGATGCTATAATAACCAACTTATGCTATAATAACCAACTTATGCTATAATAACCAACTTATGCCATAATAACCAACACTGGCTATAATAACCAACTTATGCTATAATAACCAACACTGGCTATAATAATCAACTTATGCCATAATAACCAACACTGGCTATAATAACCAACTTATGCCATAATAACCAACACAGGCTATAATAATAAACTTATGCTATAATAACCAACACTGGCTATAATAACCAACTTATGCCATAATAACCAACACTGGCTATAATAACCAACTTATGCCATAATAACCAACACTGGCTATAAGAACCAATAGATGCTATAATAACCAACTTATGCTATAATAACCAACTTATGCCATAATAACCAACACTGGCTATAATAACCAACTTATGCCATAATAACCAACACAGGCTATAATAATAAACTTATGCTATAATAACCAACACTGGCTATAATAACCAACTTATGCCATAATAACCAACACTGGCTATAATAACCAACTTATGCCATAATAACCAACACTGGCTATAAGAACCAATAGATGCTATAATAACCAACTTATGCTATAATAACCAACTTATGCCATAATAACCAACTTATGCTATAATAACCAACACTGGCTATAAGAACCAATAGATGCTATAATAACCAACTTATGCTATAATAACCAACACCGGCTATAATAACCAACTTATGCCATAATAACCAACACAGGCTATAATAATAAACTTATGCTATAATAACCAACACTGGCTATAATAACCAACTTATGCCATAATAACCAACACTGGCTATAATAACCAACTTATGCCATAATAACCAACACTGGCTATAAGAACCAATAGATGCTATAATAACCAACTTATGCTATAATAACCAACTTATGCCATAATAACCAACTTATGCTATAATAACCAACACCGGCTATAAGAACCAATAGATGCTATAATAACCAACTTATGCTATAATAACCAACTTATGCCATAATAACCAACACTGGCTATAATAACCAACTTATGCCATAATAACCAACACTGGCTATAAGAACCAATAGATGCTATAATAACCAACTTATGCTATAATAACCAACTTATGCCATAATAACCAACACTGGCTATAATAACCAACTTATGCCATAATAACCAACACAGGCTATAATAATAAACTTATGCTATAATAACCAACACTGGCTATAATAACCAACTTATGCCATAATAACCAACACTGGCTATAATAACCAACTTATGCCATAATAACCAACACTGGCTATAAGAACCAATAGATGCTATAATAACCAACTTATGCTATAATAACCAACTTATGCCATAATAACCAACTTATGCTATAATAACCAACACTGGCTATAATAACCAACTTATGCTATAATAACCAACACCGGCTATAATAACCAACTTATGCCATAATAACCAACACAGGCTATAATAATAAACTTATGCTATAATAACCAACACTGGCTATAATAACCAACTTATGCCATAATAACCAACACTGGCTATAATAACCAACTTATGCCATAATAACCAACACTGGCTATAAGAACCAATAGATGCTATAATAACCAACTTATGCTATAATAACCAACACCGGCTATAATAACCAACTTATGCCATAATAACCAACACAGGCTATAATAACCAACTTATGCTATAATAACCAACACAGGCTATAATAACCAACACAGGCTATAATAACCAACTTATGCCATAATAACCAACACAGGCTATAATAACCAACTTATGCCATAATAACCAACACTGGCTATAATAACCAACTTATGCTATAATAACCAACACAGGTTATAATAACCAACACAGGCTATAATAACCAACTTATGCCATAATAACCAACACAGGCTATAATAACCAACTTATGCTATAATAACGAACACTGGCTATAATAACCAACTTATGCCATAATAACCAACACAGGCTATAATAACCAACTTATGCCATAATAACCAACACAGGCTATAATAACCAACTTATGCCATAATAACCAACACTGGCTATAATAACCAACACTGGCTATAATAACCAACTTATGCCATAATAACCAACACAGGCTATAATAACCAACACAGGCTATAATAACTAACTTATGCCATAATAACCAACACTGGCTATAATAACCAACACTGGCTATAATAACCAACTTATGCCATAATAACCAACACAGGCTATAATAACCAACACAGGCTATAATAACCAACTTATGCCATAATAACCAACACTGGCTATAATAACCAACACTGGCTATAATAACCAACTTATGCCATAATAACCAACACAGGCTATAATAACCAACACTGGCTATAATAACCAACTTATGCCATAATAACCAACACAGGCTATAATAACCAACACAGGCTATAATAACCAACTTATGCCATAATAACCAACACAGGCTATAATAACCAACTTATGCCATAATAACCAACACAGGCTATAATAACCAACACTGGCTATAATAACCAACACTGGCTATAATAACCAACACTGGCTATAAGAACCAATACAGGTTATAATAACCAACACAGGCTATAATAACCAACACTGGCTATAATAACCAACTTATGCCATAATAACCAACACAGGCTATAATAACCAACACAGGCTATAATAACCAACTTATGCCATAATAACCAACACAGGCTATAATAACCAACTTATGCCATAATAACCAACACAGGCTATAATAACCAACACTGGCTATAATAACCAACACAGGCTATAATAACCAACACTGGCTATAATAACCAACACTGGCTATAATAACCACTATAATAACCAACACAGGCTATAAGAACCACTATAATAACCAACACATGCTATAATAGCCAACACAGGCTATAAGAACCAACATAGGCTATAATAACCAACACTGGCTATAATAACCAACACTGGCTATAAGAACGTCTCGGGTTACTAATGTAACCCTCGTTCCCTGAGTAGGGAACGAGACGCTGCATCGATACTCGATTCTTTGGGGAATGCCTTCGGCATGAAACGTCTGAAGTCTATTATACAACTATCCCAATCTGGATTGGTGCAACGTCATTACGTCACCCGTGACGCCGCATGTGACGGTGATCCGGAAGCTATAAAACGGTCACAGGAACCAGGAAATGTTAGCTTCTAATTGGTCAAAGCAAGTCGCTCTCAGGGGCGCGAAAAGTGTGGCCGAGGGATGCAGCGTCTCGTTCCCTACTCAGGGAACGAGGGTTACATTAGTAACCCGAGACGTTCCCTTTCGTAAAGGGAACTCCCGCTGCATCGATACTCGATACTTTGGGGAACGAATACCCACGCCGCCACACTGAGAGAAAAAACGCCCTGGTATAAAGCATCTGGTACACTCACGGACGATAGAATGAGTAGAGGGCAGATCCAAACTAGCTTGTCATAAGATTTGGTGTAGGAAGAGGAGGTCTGGAGCCGGAGGCTCGACCGACCTCCTGGATGGGAGCCCCAGACAGTAAAAAGCATTAGATAAGAGGTGAAGGCAAAAGCGCACCTTGTACTTCAAATATGAATGGTTTTAGATAGCCAGCTGTCTTCTTAATGAAGGGGAATAGCTCCTAACCCTTGACCTGACTAGATGGACTGACTCCTCTCAGCCTGAGGCCCATATAGGAACCTCCAAGGCCATGACCTTGATCATCCGACACATGCGATGGAGGATGGAATACCTGAAGAATCATGATATTGCCTACAGGCACCTCAGTACCGGGGCAAAGATAATGTAGAGTGGCTCCCACGCTAGCAAGTAAGAGGGGGCAGCACCACCACTCTTCCAGGGAGTAAGACGAGCAGGAAGCAGACTCAATAGATTCTTCTATATATTCATATATACTCATATACTCATATATGTCATCCACAGGACATGATGGGTGCCAGGGATAGCCCATCAGCCTGATGCCAAAAGGCTGGATGAAAGGATTCCTCCTCCAATCTACAGGAACATGGAGTTTCAGTGGGAATGTCCCTACATGCACACCCTTAGAAGCTTGTGGAGGGCACTTAAGGCCGCCACAGAGGCCCTAAGCATGAACGGGAGATCCCGTTAGAGAGTAGGATGGAACACCAGTACTGAAGCCAGTGGGCAGTAATAACACTGGGCTCAATGCCCTCCCTAACTTAATAGTTTAGTTCCTAGTAGAGTGGGGTTCTAGTATGGATGTCCTGACCACCTCGGTGGAAAGGGCAACCTAATTATGGGTGGGACCCCCTCAGGGGCCAGACCCATAGTCTCCATAACTCTGGTCGGGGATGAAATAATGTACCATCAGCCTGAGACAGAAGATCTCTCCTAATAGGGATTTCCCATGGAGGACTTTCCAAGAGACTAATAAGGTCCGAAAACCAAATTCGGGCCGGCCAGTACGGAGCTACAAGGAGTAGTCTCACTCCGTACCTCCTGACCCTTTCTAGAACCCCAGGGAGCAGAGCGATCGGGGGAAAAGCGTACAGATGTGACCTCGGCCACATCTGTACCATGGCATCCAAGCCCAAAGGAGCTGGATGTGAGAGAGAGTACCAGAGCGGGCAATGAGAGTTCTCATGAGAAGCGAACAGGTCAACCTCCGCCCGGCCAAACTCTCTCCATATAAGCTCAACCACTTCAGGGTGGAGCCGCCATTCCCCGGGCCTCAGCCCCTGCCTCGACAGGATGTCTGCTCCCATATTTTCAACCCCAGGAATATAAATAGATCTAACAGAGAGAAATTTGTCCTGGGACCAAAGAAGAATTTGATGAGCCAGTCTACAAAGAGGGCGAGATCTCAAACCTCCTTGGCGGTTGATATAAGAGACCACCGACATATTGTCTGTCCTAACAAGAACATGATGGCCTCTGAGGTCCACAAGGAAGTGCCTCAGGGCAAAAAATACGGCCAACATCTCCAAGCGATTGATATGCAAAGAGAGATGATGGTCCTTCCAAGTACCTCGGGTGTAACGGCCCTCCATAACCGCACCCCAGCCCGTGAGGGACGCATCCGTAGTCAGAGTCTTTCTCTGACATGGTGCTCCCAACACCGGGCCTTGAGACAGGAACCATGGTTTCTTCCACACGACAAGAGAACGAAGGCATCTGCTCGTAACTCTGATCGTGCGAAAAGGGTTTCCCAGAGGAGAGAACCCCTTGTTCCTGAGCCACCACTGCAAGGTCCTCATATGGAGCAGACCAAAGGGAATTACCGTGGAAGCTGCAGCCATAAGACCCAAAACTCTTTGAAAATGTTTGACAGTGATAGCCTGGCCTAACCTAATACTCTTCATTGTGTGTAAAATAGTATTAATACGAGCAGGAGACAATTGTGCCCGCATCGTGATTGAGTCCCACTCTACTCCCAGGAACATAGTCTTCTGAAGAGGAGTTAAAGAACTTTTCTTCACATTGAGTCTCAACCCCAAGCACCTCAAATGACGTAAAACAACATCTCGATGTTAAATCGCCAGCTCTTTTGACTGAGCTAAAATAAGCCAGTCATCTATATAATTCAAGATACGAATCCCCTGAAGTCTCAATGGAGCAAGGGAAGCGTCCATACATTTAGTGAAGGTGCGAGGTGATAAGGCTAGGCCGAAAGGAAGAACTCTGTATTGATAGGCTTTCCCCCCAAAAGCAAATCTAAGAAACTTCCTATGATGTGGGATGATGGAAATATGAAAATATGCATCCTTAAGATCTACCGTCACAAACCAGTCCTCGGATCTGATTTGTTGAATGATCATAGGTATAGTCAACATTTTGAACTTAAATCTCCTCAAAGATTTATTCAATACCCTGAGATCTATAATGGGACGCAGCCCACCATCCTTTTTTGGAACTATGAAGTACCGGCTGTAGAACCCGGAATCCCTCTGCTCTAAGGGCACATATTCTATGGCCTCCTTAGCTAGGAGAGTCTGAACTTCATCTTCCATCACCTGAGCCTGGTCAGGAGATACCAGCGTATGAATAACACCATTGAATTTGGGTGGTCTAAACTGGAACTGGATTCTATATCCTTTCTCAACTGTACTCAGGACCCACTGAGACATATTTTGAAGACCCTTCCAGGTGTCTAAATAATCTACTAAGGGAATCAGTCTCTCAGAACTGACCTCAGGTGTTCCATCCACATCTCTAGTTTCATCTTTATTCTCATTTATATTTTCGGTGACCTGAAGCACTCTTCTGGCAGGAACTAACCGAATCATTTTTTCTACAGGCCTCGTGAGAGGTAGCGAACGTTTCAAACCAGTAGATTTCATAGGAACATTCTGTGAGATACATTCGCTAGAATTCGATGCGTCCCGAAGTGCACTTGACGGCGGGAAGCAACATCGATTTCCTGAGGGCTCCGCGGAGCGAAGTTTTAAAAAGCCCACGCGGAGGGGGGTGCCCTCAGAGGCCTGGATGTCCCGTCACGGCCTCTTAGTTGAAGCCTTCCTCGCCTGAATAACAGTCCTCAGATCTGTTTTCGGCTTGGAAGGCTTCGACTGAGGGTGTTGCCTCTGTCTCCAGGCCCCTTGGGGGGGAGCACGAGAGGCCACACTCTCCTTCTGCCTCAGCAGGTGTGAGGAGCTGGCGGCGGCCTCGTGGGACTGCCCCCTGGCAGCAGTCCCACGAGACCTGGAACGACGGCGGGGGATAAGCTCTTTAAATGCGGCTGACTGTCGTTTCGCCTCCTGAAACCTATCGACGACATTGTTGACACCGTCGCCGAAAAGGCCAGAAGGCGAAACCGGGGCATCGAGGAGACAAGCCCTGTCCTTGTCCCCGATGCCCGACAGATTCAGCCACAAGTGTCTCTCCGTGGCTACCAGTGCTGCCATGGAACGGCCGATGGCACGGGCCGTCTCCTTGGTAGCACGGAGAGACAAGTCGACCACACGACGCATCTCGCGGATGTCGTCGTAGGCGACCTCCCCACCGTCGTCCACCTCTTTGAGGAGGTCGGCCTGGTATGCCTGCAACAGCCCCATCGTATGCAGACAACTACCAGCCCGACCTGCCGCCATATATGCCTTCCCAACCAAGGCCGATGTTGTACGGCAGGGCTTAGTGGGAAGCGCCGGAGCCCGCAGGGATGATGCAACGTCAGGGGAGAGGTGCGACGCAAACGACTCTTCAACCCTGGGCATCATCCCATAGCCCTCCTCCCTAGCACCCATTATATTAGAATATAGATGTACATTGGGGCTAGATATTCTCGAGGAGAAGGGCTTGTTCCACGATCTCGACACCTCGGTGTGGAGATCGGGAAAAAATGGCAGACTCCGGCGTAGAGGTTGTGACCGAGACTGCAGGTAGCGCTCATCGAGTTTGCTTTTAACAGTCGCTTCCTGCGTCTCAGATGGCCAGTCGATATTTAATTTTTTAACTGCTCTGGTCACAACCTCTAGCAGCTCCTCAAAGGCAGGGGAATGGGGTGGCGAACTTTCACATTCCCCTGCCTCGACGCCCAAAATATCTAGCTCCTCGGAACCAGATAATTCGAGCATCGGTTCCACTGCTGGGGCGGAAGAAGCCGCAGCGCGGGCTTCCGCACCCTGAGCGGAACTATGGGAACTAGCTTCAGAATGTTGAGAAAGGGCCGAAGCCGTCTCAACATCATCCACTAGATCCCGCTGCGATCCCCATGAATGCAGACGCCGCGCTGCCTCGACAGACGCGGGACCTGATCCACGGGGATCGCGGGGCTGGCCGCTTTCATTAAACATAGCTCGCCGGGAGCGGAGCGTTCTCAGGGGCATGATTTCACAGTTAGCACAGACAGCACCCTCGAGCGCTGCCTGTGCATGCTCCACTCCCAAACAAACTACGCATAGCGAGTGTGTGTCACCCTCAGCAAGATAGCGTGGGCAAGGGGACGCACACTGCCTGAACTGTTTTTCGGCCATCATATAAACAATAAACTCTTTCCACGGGACAAACAACACCAAATAAGACTGACAAGTTGTACATAGAGCGCTTGCTGAAGACCAGAAGCTAACATTTCCTGGTTCCTGTGACCGTTTTATAGCTTCCGGATCACCGTCACATGCGGCGTCACGGGTGACGTAATGACGTTGCACCAATCCAGATTGGGATGGTTGTATAATAGACTTCAGACGCTTCATGCCGAAGGCATTCCCCAAAGTATCGAGTATCGATGCAGCGGGAGTTCCCTTTACGAAAGGGAACCACTATAATAACCAACACAGGCTATAATAACCAACACAGGCTATAAAAACCAACACTGGCTATAATAACCAACACAGGCTATAAGAACCAGCACAGGCTATAATAACCAACACAGGCTATAATAACCACTATAATAACCAACACAGGCTATAAGAACCACTATAATAACAAACACAGGCTATAATAACCAACACAGGCTATAATAACCAACACAGGCTATAAGAACCACTATAATAACCAACACAGGCTATAAGAACCAACACAGGCTATAATAACCAACACAGGCTATAATAACCACTATAATAACCAACACAGGCTATAAGAACCACTATAATAACCAACACAGGCTATAATAACCAACACAGGCTATAATAACCAACACTGGCTATAAGAACCACTATAATAATGCGACGCATGCGCTCGAATGCGCATGCGTCGCGTCTGAACGCATTGTTGTCTTTGGAGCTCCATCGATTGATTTATAATTCTTGATTTCTCTTTAAACTCACTTACAACGAACATTTTCTATTTTTCCTCACCTCATAGTTACAACGCGGACTGTTGAGCAGACGTGTCTCAAGCCTAGTGATCCAACGCTGGATACTCTTACAGGTTACGTCCGTGGATCACGGCTGAACGCGTCTTCTCCGCACTCATTTATAAACAAACATTTTTTTTCGCCTATCGTGCGTCTACTCCACACCCGTACCACTAAAAAGACAGATTATATCCAAGACTTAAGCCATAAATTAGTATTAATATTGATAGCATCACTGGTAGCGTCGTTGCTAACTTAACTTACTGTCCATCTGTTAAAATGGCGAATATATCAGATGTAAGTAGTCTACCTTTTGGTACAGGTGAGGACACATTTGAGCTACACGCGGTACAGTCTGAGCTGGAAGCTGTTGAGAAACAGATCCACGTCCTTTTAGTGAGACAGGCCGAGCTGATAGATCGGCGGTTAGCTCTTGAAACATCACGCGCCGATGCACACAAATCAGTGATTAACGTTACTAACCCGCTGACTCCGACCTCGTCTACTCCGTGCGTTACTCAGCATCGGTCACGAGCGTCGAGGCCGCGATCAGCTATGGTCTCGTTTACGCCGGCTCCAACATGCCACCACGAAGCCTGGATATTTCCGCAGCGGAAGACGCGAGTCAGGTCTAGACCAAGAAAACTCTCTCCGACCCTCCCGGTTTTCGAGATATCCACACAAAACCGCTTCTCCCCTCTTCGCGAAACAGAACGCGATGCTGTGATCATCGGTGATTCCATCGTTCGACACGTACACGCTACGTTAAATAAAAGTAAGGTGCATAGTCACTGCTTTCCTGGTGCTCGTGTTTCTGAAATCGCTGCTCACGTTCCCGAGATTCTGAAGGAGCGCGTCGGAACTGTGGTCCTGCACGCGGGAGGGGCCGACATCAGGCTGCGACAGACAGAGGTTCTGAAGAAAGACTTCAGGAATCTGATCGATACGGTACGCAGCACATCGCCTGATATAACGATCATTGTGTCAGGACCGCTTCCCACGTACCGACTAGGTCATGAAAAGTTTAGTAGATTATTCGCGCTAAATGAATGGTTAATATCATGGTGCAATGAGCAGAAACTGCTCTTTGTAAATAATTGGAATCTGTTTTGGGAGCGTCCTAGGCTTTACCGTGCTGATGGCTTACACCCAAGCAGATTCGGATCGGATCTTCTGTCAGATAACATCTCCAAAATGTTAAATACCTTTTGACTAGTAACCAAAAGTCCAAATCATAGTCTCTGCTGCACCAAATTAACTGATATAAATAGTGTAGAACATTGCATAGAAACTGTGTCTATTCCTCGTTTAGTGAGATCAAATAATAAATCTACTGCAGGATCTAGAAAAAATCTAATTGTTATTAAACCAGAAAATGTTGCTATTAGTAATCAAAAACAATTTCTAAAGCTAGGTCTTCTAAACATTAGATCACTCACACCTAAGGCAGTTATTGTAAATGAAATAGTCACGGATAATAGCTTCGATGTACTTTGCCTTACTGAAACCTGGCTTAAACCAAATGATTATTTCGGTCTAAATGAGTCTACTCCATCAGGATACTCCTATAAGCACGAACCCCGTCTGATTGGTCGTGGCGGCGGTGTTGCAGCGGTCTATAGAGATATCCTCAATGTTACTCAGAAAATGGGTTATAAGTTTATTTCGTTTGAAATACTTGTACTAAATGTTACGCTCTTAGATGTTAGAAAAAAATCCATATTATCTCTAGCCTTGGCTACCGTATATAGACCGCCTGGGCCTTACGCTGATTTCCTAAAAGAGTTTGCAGATTTTCTCTCAGATCTATTGGTCAATGTAGATAAAGCATTAATTGTTGGAGATTTTAACATACACGTAGATAATTCAAATGATGCGTTAGGGGCTGCGTTTATAGATTTATTAAATTCATTTGGGGTCAAGCAAAACGTCACCGGACCAACTCATCGTCTTAATCACACACTCGATTTAATTATATCATATGGAACCGATCCAACCGATATAGATATCATTCCACAAAGTGATGATGTCACTGACCATTACTTGGTAACTTGCATATTACGTACTGCTGTAATATGTCATGCGGCGCCGCGTTATCGACCAGGCAGAACAATCCTTCCATCCACCATAGATAATTTCTCAAATTGCTTATCTAATCTGTCTCAGCTGCTGCCTGAACCCAAACAAACAGATGAACTAGAAGAACTAACTAGCACTATGAGCACCATTCTCTCTAGAACATTGGATGTTGTTGCACCCATTAGATTAAAAAAGGTCAGAGAGAAAATTAAAGCACCATGGTACAATAATACTACGCATGTTCTAAAGAGAGAAACCTGTAATTTAGAGCGTAAATGGAAACAAACTAATTTAGAGGTCTTTAGAATCGCGTGGAAAGACAGTATGTCACGTTATAAAAAGGCCCTAAAAGCAGCCAGGGCTGAGCACCTCCGCAAACTAATAGAAAACAACCAAAACAATCCTAGGTTTTTATTTAACACCGTGGCTAGACTAACAAATAAACAGACGTCACCCGAACAAAATATCCCGTTACAGTTTAGTAGTAATGATTTCATGAACTTCTTCACTGAGAAAATAGAAAACATCAGAACCACAATTGTAAACGTTCAATTCTCAATCGCACCTTATAATTCAGCCTCAATTATCCCCCCGCAAGAACAATTACAGTGCTTTACAACTATAGAACAAAAAGAGTTAAATAAACTTATCACTTCATCTAAAACAACAACATGTTTATTAGATCCTATACCAACTAAACTACTGAAGGAAGTGTTACCTGTAGTGGAAGAGCCTCTCCTCAATATTATTAACTCATCTTTATCTTTAGGTCATGTTCCAAGAACATTTAAACTGGCAGTTATAAAACCTCTGATTAAGAAACCACAATTAGATCATAATAATCTAGCAAATTATAGACCCATTTCAAATCTACCTTTTATGTCTAAAATACTAGAAAAAGTTGTGTCCACTCAACTGGGCTCTTTCTTGCAAGAAAATGATATCTATGAAAAGTTTCAGTCAGGATTCAGACCGCATCATAGCACTGAAACTGCGCTCGTTAAAATCACAAATGATTTACTCTTAGCTTCTGACCAAGGCTGCATCTCAATACTAGTTTTACTTGATCTAAGTGCTGCGTTCGATACTATAGATCATACAATACTCTTAGATCGACTACAAAATTATACTGGTGTTCAAGGACAAGCATTAAGCTGGTTTAGATCATACTTATCAGACCGCTACCATTTTGTCTATTTAAATGGAGAAAAATCGATCATAACTTCAGTAAACTATGGAGTGCCGCAGGGATCTGTGTTGGGCCCTCTGTTATTCTCAATATATATGATACCACTTGGAAATATTATAAGGAAACATGGAATTAGTTTCCATTGTTATGCTGATGACACTCAAATATATATTTCATCACGGCCGGATGAAAACGCTAAATTATCCAAATTGACAGAGTGTGTTAAAGATATAAAAGATTGGATGACGCGTAATTTTCTTTTATTAAATCCAGACAAGACAGAGGTAATACTTATCGGTTCAAAAAACCGCCCACAGAACCTCTCACAATACAACTTTGACATCGTAGGATGTCCTGTTACTTTATCCTCTACAGTAAAAGACCTGGGTGTTATACTCGATTGTAACCTGTCTTTTGAAAATCATATTTCGTATGTTACAAAAACAGCCTTTTTCCACCTTAGAAACATTGCTAAGCTATGTAATATGCTATCAGTTTCTGATGCAGAAAAGTTAGTTCATGCATTCATGACCTCGAGAGTAGATTACTGTAATGCTTTATTAGCCGGTTGTCCTGCATCCTCAATAAACAAGCTACAGTTAGTCCAAAATGCCGCTGCTAGAGTTCTTACTAGATCAAGAAAATATGATCATATAACACCGATTTTATCATCACTACATTGGCTACCTATAAAGTTCCGTATTAATTATAAGGTATTGCTACTGACTTATAAAGCCCTAAACGGCTTAGCTCCAGTCTATTTAACGGATCTTCTATCACCCTCTTTAAGATCAATAAATTCAAGGCTTTTGGTCATACCTAGGATATCCAGATCAACCAAAGGAGGGAGAGCATTTTCACATTTGGCTCCAAAACTCTGGAATAGCCTTCCTGATACTGTTCGTTGCTCGGACTCACTCTCCCAGTTTAAAACTAGATTAAAGACACATCTTTTCAGCCAGGCATTCATATAATATTGTTAATCTCACAGTTTCAAACTACAATCCGGCCTCTAGTTCATAAATGCCAGAGGAGAACTGGCCCCCGACTGAGCCTGGGTTCTCCCAAGGTTTTTTTTTCTCCATTAGGTCACCTGATGGAGTTTTAGGACACCATTAGGTCACTTGATGGAGTTTTTCGGTTCCTTGCCACTGTTGCCTTTGGCTTGCTCAGTTGGGGATATTTTGGGGATATTTAATTTTATTCTATCAATCAATAAATTCCACTAGAAACAAACTTTGTTGTATTATTTTATTTTAATACTGTGAAGCTGCTTTGATACAATCTGTATTGTGAAAAGCGCTATACAAATATACTTGATTTGATTTGATTTATAATAACCAACACAGGCTATAAGAACCACTATAATAACTAACACTGGCTATAATAACCAACACAGGCTATAATAACCAACACTGGCTATAATAACCAACACAGGCTATAATAACCAACACAGGCTATAATAGCCAACACAGACTATAAGAACCAACACAGGCTATAATAACCACTATAATAACCAACACAGGCTATAAGAACCACTATAATAACCAACACAGGCTATAATAACCAACACAGGCTATAATAACCACTATAATAACCAACAGAGGCTATAATAGCAACACAGGCTATAAGAACCAACACAGGCTATAAGAACCACTATAATAACCAACACAGACTATAATAGCCAACACAGGCTATAAGAACCAACACAGGCTATAAGAACCACTATAATAACCAACACAGGCTATAATAGCCAACACAGGCTATAAGAACCAACACAGGCTATAATAACCACTATAATAACCAACACAGGCTATAATAGCCAACACAGGCTATAATAACCAACACAGGCTATAATAACCAACACAGGCTATAATAGCCAACACAGACTATAATAACCAACACTGGCTATAATAACCAACACAGGCTATAATAACCAACACAGGCTATAATAACCAACACAGGCTATAATAGCCAACACAGACTATAATAACCAACACTGGCTACAATAACCAACACAGACTATAATAACCAACACTGGCTATAATAACCAACACAGACTATAATAGCCAACACAGGCTATAATAACCAACACTGGCTATAATAACCAACACAGGCTATAATAACCAACACTGGCTATAATAACCAACACAGGCTATAATAGCCAACACAGACTATAAGATCAAACACAGGCTATAATAACCACTATAATAACCAACACAGGCTATAATAACCAACACAGGCTATAAGAACCACCACAGGCTATAATAACCAACACAGGCTATAAGAACCACTATAATAACCAACAGAGGCTATAATAGCCAACACAGGCTATAAGAACCAACACAGGCTATAAGAACCACTATAATAACCAACACAGACTATAATAGCCAACACAGGCTATAAGAACCAACACAGGCTATAAGAACCACTATAATAACCAACACAGGCTATAATAGCCAACACAGGCTGTAAGAACCAACACAGGCTATAATAACCACTATAATAACCAACACAGGCTATAATAACCACTGTAATAACCAACACAGGCTATAAGAACCACTATAATAACCAACACAAGCTATAATAACCAACACAGGCTATACGAACCAACACAGGCTATAAGAACCACTATAATAACCAACACAGACTATAATAGCCAACACAGGCTATAAGAACCAACACAGGCTATAAGAACCACTATAATAACCAACACAGGCTATAATAGCCAACACAGGCTGTAAGAACCAACACAGGCTATAATAACCACTATAATAACCAACACAGGCTATAATAACCACTGTAATAACCAACACAGGCTATAAGAACCACTATAATAACCAACACAAGCTATAATAACCAACACAGGCTATACGAACCAACACAGGCTATAAGAACCACTATAATAACCAACACAAGCTATAATAACCAACACAGGCTATAAGAACCAACACAGGCTATAAGAACCAACACAGGCTATAATAACCACTATAATAACCAACACAGGCTATAAGAACCACTATAATAACCAACAGAGGCTATAATAGCCAACATAGGCTATAAGAACCAACACAGGCTATAAGAACCACTATAATAACCAACACAGACTATAATAGCCAACACAGGCTATAAGAACCAACACAGGCTATAAGAACCACTATAATAACCAACACAGACTATAATAGCCAACACATGCTGTAAGAACCAACACAGGCTATAAGAACCACTATAATAACCAACACAGACTATAATAGCCAACACAGGCTATAAGAACCACTATAATAACCAACACAGACTATAATAGCCAACACAGGCTATACGAACCAACACAGGCTATAAGAACCACTATAATAACCAACACAAGCTATAATAACCAACACAGGCTATAAGAACCAACACAGGCTATAATAACCAACACAGGCTATAATAACCACTATAATAACCAACACAGGCTATAAGAACCACTATAATAACCAACAGAGGCTATAATAGCCAACATAGGCTATAAGAACCAACACAGGCTATAAGAACCACTATAATAACCAACACAGACTATAATAGCCAACACAGGCTATAAGAACCAACACAGGCTATAAGAACCACTATAATAACCAACACAGGCTATAATAGCCAACACATGCTGTAAGAACCAACACAGGCTATAAGAACCACTATAATAAGCAACACAGGCTATAATAGCCAACACATGCTGTAAGAACCAACACAGGCTATAATAACCACTATAATAAACCAACACAGGCTATAATAACCACTATAATAACCAACACAGGCTATAAGAACCAACACAGGCTATAATAACCACCATAATAGCCAACACAGGCTATAAGATCCACTATAATAACCAACACTGGCTATAATAACCAACACAGGCTATAATAACCAACACTGGCTCTAATAACCAACACAGGCTATAATAACCAACACAGGCTATAAGAACCAACACAGGCTATAATAACCACTATAATAACCAACACAGGCTATAAGAACCACTATAATAACCAACAGAGGCTATAATAACCAACACAGGCTATAATAGCCAACACAGGCTATAATAACCAACACAGGCTATAATAACCACTATAATAACCAACACAGGCTATAATAACCATCACTGGCTATAATAACCAACACAGGCTATAATAACCAACACAGGCTATAATAGCCAACACAGGCTATAATAACCAACACAGGCTATAATAACCATTATAATAACCAACACAGGCTATAATAACCAACACTGGCTATAATAACCAACACAGGCTATAATAAGCAACACAGGCTATAATAGCCAACACAGGCTATAATAACCAACACAGGCTATAATAACCACTATAATAACCAACAGAGGCTATAATAACCACTATAATAACCAACACAGGCTATAAGAACCAACACAGGCTATAATAACCACTATAAGAACCAACACAGGCTATAAGAACCACTATAATAACCAACACAGGCTATAATAGCCAACACAGGCTGTAAGAACCAACACAGGCTATAATAACCACTATAATAACCAACACAGGCTATAATAACCACTATAATAACCAACACAGGCTATAAGAACCACTATAATAACCAACAGAGGCTATAATAGCCAACACAGGCTATAAGAACCAACACAGGCTATAAGAACCACTATAATAACCAACACAGACTATAATAGCCAACACAGGCTATAAGAACCAACACAGGCTATAAGAACCACTATAATAGCCAACACAGGCTGTAAGAACCAACACAGGCTGTAATAACCACTATAATAACCAACAGAGGCTATAATAACCACTATAATAACCAACACAGGCTATAAGAACCAACACAGGCTATAATAACCACTATAATAGCCAACACAGGCTATAAGAACCAACACAGGCTATAATAACCAACACAGGCTATAATAGCGAACACAGGCTATAAGAACCAACACAGGCTATAAGAACCACTATAATAACCAACACAGGCTATAATAACCAACACAGGCTATAATAGCCAACACAGGCTATAATAACCAACACAGGCTATAATAACCATTATAATAACCAACACAGGCTATAATAACCAACACTGGCTATAATAACCAACACAGGCTATAATAAGCAACACAGGCTATAATAGCCAACACAGGCTATAATAACCAACACAGGCTATAATAACCACTATAATAACCAACACAGGCTATAAGAACCACTATAATAACCAACAGAGGCTATAATAGCCAACACAGTCTATAAGAACCAACACAGGCTATAAGAACCAACACAGGCTATAAGAACCACTATAATAACCAACACAGGCTATAATAGCCAACACAGGCTGTAAGAACCAACACAGGCTATAATAACCACTATAATAACCAACACAGGCTATAATAACCACTATAATAACCAACACAGGCTATAAGAACCACTATAATAACCAACAGAGGCTATAATAGCCAACACAGGCTATAAGAACCAACACAGGCTATAAGAACCAACACAGGCTATAAGAACCACTATAATAACCAACACAGACTATAATAGCCAACACAGGCTATAAGAACCAACACAGGCTATAATAACCACTATAATAACCAACAGAGGCTATAAGAACCACTATAATAACCAACACAGGCTATTATAACCAACACAGGCTATAATAGCCAACACAGGCTGTAAGAACCAACACAGGCTGTAAGAACCAACACAGGCTATAAGAACCAACACTATAATAACCTGCTTGGTGTCTTTAGATAAGCTGTAGACACCGGCTCTCAGCTGGACCTAATTATGGTTATTATAAGAAAGAATCCTGGAGAACACCAGCAAACTTGCAATGAGGACTGAAACTGAATTCAGGGCTAATAAAGAGCTGGAGAAAGGCTCTGCCAATATATGAGCTAAATATTACTCTAGCCTTAATAATCTGTAAATATTGGCTGCCTTTAGCTAGTGAATGTATTACTGAAATGTAACTCAGGAACTCCGTCATCAGGCAGGAATTACCACAGGAAAACTCTTTGCTTTCTTAAGCCTTGACTTTCTGAGACGGGATTGTGTCAATTACTGACAGAATCTTTATTTATGGTGGAAAAAACTCATTGTTCATACACTGCAAAAAAAATATGTTTTTCCTCAGTGTTTCTGTCTTGTTTTTCAGCACAAAAATCTAAACATTCTTAAATCAAGATACATTTACTGGAGAAGCAAAAAAAAAAAATTGAAGATATTAAGATAGTAATATGAATCAAGAAAGTGATTTTGTGCTTAAAACAAGAACAAATATCAGTCAGTGGAGTCAGAAAAATAAACTTTATTCAAAGGGAAAACTAGATTATTTTTCTGACTCCACTGACAGATATTTGTTCTTGTTTTAAGCACAAACTCACTTAATTTTCATGATATTTTTCAGAAAACAAGACTTAATATCTTCAGTCATGTTGCTTCTCCAGTAAATGTATCTTGATTTAAGAATGTTTGGATATTTGTGCTGGAAAACAAGACAGAAACACTGAGGACAACTCATTGTTACTCATACAATACTTACAAATTCTCATGTTTGTGTTGAAACAGAATATAAATGAAGTCACTCTATAGATGTTTTGTATCACAGCGGTAAATGAACAACAGGCTGAATATTAGTATATTCACCTTAAATAAGGAACACAACATACTGCAAATATCAGTATAAATGCAATTAATATTTTGCAGCTTGTTTTGGCCTGTTCATGTGGACGCCCTGATTCTCAAGTCACTCTCTCTCTCCACAGAAAGAAACGGATCAGAAAATAATCTCCCGGATCAGCGGAAGACTGAACACATACACTCAGGTTGGACTGGCCGCCGGTCAGGAGTATATGGTCAGTCTCACTGGAGAGAAGGATGGCATGATGGGAACCGAGAGCACAACACAGTTCACCACATGTGAGTCTATGCAAACACAAGCGTATGGAGCAACAGCCTTTGGTAACACTTTATTTTGATGGTCCCTTTTGAACATTCTAATAACTATAAGTAACTTTGCAACTACATGTCAACCAACTCTCATTAGAGTATTAGTAGACTGCTTAATATCTGCTAACTCTTTATTGTGATGCTCCTACAACAGACATTCTACTGACTATAAGTAACTTTGCAAGTACATGTCTGTAGATGCACACACTTGTATAATCATACAGTACTGATTCCCTGTCACATTTTAAATCCAGATCAAAACCCTTCTGTTTAGATTTTTTTTTTTTTATTGTATTGTATTTCATTGTTTTTACTTAAATATTGTTATTGTCTTGTTGATGATGTATGGTGACCTTGAGTGTCAAGAAAGGCACCTATAAATAAAATGCACAATTATAATAATAATGTCAACTTATTCTAACCCTAACGCTACCAGTCCACTAATACTCTACTAACGCTGTAATGAGAGTTAGTAGACATGTAGGTGCAATGTTACTTATAGACAACAGAATCTGTTAAAGGGACCATCAAAATAAAGTGAAACCCAGCCTTTTTAGTAGGTTTTTAACTAGTGATTCATTCATTTGTGGACAGTGATCTCCGGGCCGAAGGACTTGCACGTTGTGAAGACAAGCACCACATCAGTGGTTGTCCAATGGGAGAAGGCGCAGGGGGAGATAGACAGGTACGTCCTCTCCGTTGCAGCCAATCAGACAGAAGGATCCGTCAGACTCCCAGAGATGATCCTGGCGCCGGAGAGGGATTCGGCCCGGATCCAGGGCTTGCAACCGGGACGCTTGTATGACGTCTCAGTAGTGGCGGAGAGAGACGGTGTCCGGAGCCAGCCAGCAACCGTACAGGCCACTCCTGGTGAGTCTCAGGGTGATCAATTATAGCGTGAAACTGAACATACATTCTTATCAACAGCTCACAGAATGATGGGGAACATGGCAGTGTGACTTCAAACTTGTTACAGCTAATATTATGTATGTCATTGTGTTCATATTTTTACCAGATGTTGTATCTGACAATTCAGAAATTGGGAATTTTTGACAATCAAATGCTGGTATTTACCAACTAATGAAAGCGCTGATATTTGGTCAGGATATGAATCCAGGCCCCTTTGCATGTCAATCGTTAAAGGTACAGCAGGACTAACAGGTAATGAGAGTATAAGGAAAAGTCATCATAGAGTAAAACGTATTTATAGCCACCAGATGATGTGAATTCAGACGAGCCCCGCACTGATCGTGTATAGACCAGTCAGTCTTTACAAACCAGTGACCTCACTCTGGAAATGTCCAGGCTATTGGAATTGAGTTTTATTTGTGGCGAGGCAAAGAGTTTTGTTTAAAAGAGAAGCGCCTCATGTAAATGTGCATGACTGGAACATTTTCTCCTCTGTTTTATTGTGAAGAATGTTTCCCCCCCGACACACACAACCTTCACTCTAACCAGCAATGCCACATTTTCTATTTCTTCAGGTAGCTTTTACCTTTCTTCTTTCTTGCAGAAAATAAAAACCTCCCCAGTTTTCTATAGGACTAAAAGTGGACCTGATGCTGCATTTACTGGAAAACGAATGCCAGAATCGTTTGGATAACTGACTTAACCTGTTGCATTAACACCACATTTCTATTAACAGGATTTCCATTTGCAGCTGGGCCGGTTAGAGTTAATTTTGCAATCAAATTTTACACTTGATTCGTGCCTTTAGGGAATGTCTCAGTGCCTGAAACCAGGATGACCATGAGGACGGGGAACGTGCAGGTAGACGTGGAGCCTGGAAACAACAGAGAAAAGACACCGAGGTTCACAAACACAACACTCTTCCTGCGAAAGCAACCGCTGAGCGGCCAAGTGACTAAAGGAAAGGTTGAAAATTCAGAAAGAACAGGGAATACCAGCAGACTCAAACCAGGCGTACTTCTTAGACCAGGGCAAAAAAGACCACTACCCGTGAGAATGCATGGGATGCTTCCCAAACCCGGCACACAGCCAGAAATCACAAGAAGACCTTATAGTCCAGGAATAAAACATTTCAATTCCTCCCAGATTGGAGTGAATGGGGGAATCGTTGTGCCTTCTTCAAATCGGTCAATAACACGGTTTCCACTGAGACCGAATGTCGACTCGGCTTATCCTGTTTCTGGTGGCAAACCATTGGAACTGACAATGAAAGAGACAAGATCTCAGAAGGGAACCATCAAACCCATGTTTAGAATGGAATCTGTCGAGACCCCGAGATCCAGCGTTCACAAACTCACATCCACCCCACTGCCTTTCACAACCGAAGAGCCAACAATCACAACAGAAAAAAACCTGACAGCCTATGTCAATGGGACAAAATGTGTCCGGAAGGTTGTGGTCGGGTACAGGAGGATACATGGGAACATGTCCGATGGCAGTGTGCTGTCAAAAAAACTGAACGTTATAGTTGGCCATGTAAACGGAAACGGGCTCTTACACAAACTTCTAACGGGTGAGTCTACAGTCAATGACATGGACGAGACTAAACCTAAAGCGGAGACTTCTGAGGCCAGGAGGAGTGTGAAGGAGCAAGAAGGAGAAGTGGAAGTTGATGAAGAGGTGGATGAAAATAATGCGAATGCAACTCCCTATTCAACGAGACGTCCTGAGACGACACTGTCCTTCACCAGCACATCTCCTCACGTCTCCACATCAGCTCGACCTGAGACAGGGAATCCACATACAGCGAGAACCCAGCCGACAGCAGAACGGGCAGCGAGAAGAAACACTATCCAGGCATCTTTACTGACCATTCCCAGACCGCCAACTAGGCCAAAACACACACTTTTCAGGTCGACGTACTCTTCATCATCTTTAGAGGTGCAAAAAGAGAAGCGTCCATCTTGGCCTAGTTCAACTGCCTCCGGTTCTCCAAAAGAAGCCCTTGTAGAAACGAAAGTGTCAAATTCAAGATTTCCAGCCACGAGAGAAATCCAGGAATCAACTCCTGAACTCCCGAACACAACTCCATTACCAGTCCTCTCGAAACAAGACTCTGCAATAAAAAACACAGGCATTGAAGCCTCAGATGTGGTGCCGTTTCGTCGGACGCCTTTTAGGGGTTCCCTTCCTCGTCGTCCCAATGTCAATTCTTTTCAGAACCGTACAAGGCCCGTTCTAGAGCCGCCTCAACACCCTTCCCGAGGACCCATGAGACGAGCTTTTCCTTCAAAACCCATTATGAGGAACAACAGGACCATCAGCCAATTCAGTCCTGTCCGACCTGTGAAACCTGCCTTAACCTCGGCTATTGAGAATAACACTAGTGTTAGGATTAGACCAAATGCAGGAATCAACAGGACCAGTGGGGCCGCCGGCACACATTCCCAAATAAAACACAGTGGTACCACTCAAGTGGGCCCAAACATCAGTCCATATGGAAAAGGAAACTCTGATAGCTCTTTTTCCACAGACCATCTAATGGAAACGGATAATGAGACTCAGAAATATGTGTTGAGAGAATCAGACGGCTCCATTGAGCATGTGCGGGTCAACAACGCCTCGTCCACGGGGTTTGATCTGACATGGGATGCTCCCAAGGAAAAGTTCAAACACTTCATAATCACTCAAACTGAGCTCGGACCAGTAAACAAAGAAAAGGATGAGATGGGAAAAGACGAAGAGGCTGATGAAAGAAACGGCGAGGAAGAAGTTAATGATGGGACGACGGCAGCCAAGAGAAATAGTTTGAGCAAAGGAAAAGCTGCAGTCCATGAACCTGTTCCCAATGTCCCGAGTGCAGAGATGAAGAAGGGTGTAGGAAACATGACCACGGTTCTCCCGGGATCGGCCCGCTCGCACCACATGACCAATCTCAGCCCGCAGACCCGGTACTCTGTGTCCATCTTTGGGAAGGGACCCACGTTTCGCTCCAAAACTCACAACCTCATCATTCATACAGGTACACAAAACCAGAAGCCAACACTGCTAAACCTTAATCTGTAAATGCTGTGAGTGGATATCTTCAGTTTTACTGCTTAGCACTGTTGCTTTCCATGCTGTTACGTGTCCCGTACACTCTTGGCCATCCGGAGCTTTTAATCAAAGCAAAGATTTGATTAAAATTCATGCAGTGTGTAAATGTTAGTATGAGTATAACACTTTGTTCTCAGTGCTAACCCTGTGCATTTGGTCTTTTGTGGACAGTGTGTGTGGACATACTGAGCACATTAACTCTTTCCCTGCCATCGACAGAATCTTCTGGCTATCCGTGTTCTCACTGTTGTATGGTAGGGGGCGCTATCACACATCTTCTGAAAGAGAATCAGAGAAACACATGTTGCTGACACACATGTAAAATAACACAATCATCAAACATTAACCAGCTATAAATTTAAAACTGCGTAATGTTACTGAATGAAATGTTGAGCCAGGAACGACTGAAGCTTTGAGGTGTTGATGGACTCGACCGACTCCATCTGTGTTCGATCATCCTTCTGAATCCCATCCGCGGCGAAGACTATGACAACGTTTTTGTTAAAAATTTTACTTATTTTATTACCCACATTCAAGTGTTGATAAAAAGAATGCATAAAGCTAGATTTTTTTTTTTTAAAGCAGAGGCTCTGTTCAGATATTCATACAACAAAATATTCTGGGGCCATGAAATGATGAAAAATGCCGCACTGACTGGAAACTTTTTTTAAATAAGAATTCTGGCAGGGAAAGAGTTAAGAAACAAGCATGCTAAATAATGAAGTCTAGAATGTAATGTGTATGTCCGTCCACACACCGTCTCGTCAGGCAAATGTGTGTCTTGAATATCAACGGAACAAAAAAGAGTTGTTCGATAGTTTCATCTTAACATTGTCTCATTCATTTGGTAATAACTAACTGTTCATAACTAACATTAACATTAGATTATACAAATACACTTTAACTATTACGGCCGTAGTGTATCAGTGCTAAGTTGAATTAATTTTACATGACATTTTTTTAATTGATCTTCTTTCTTTTTTTTCGGATATGAGAGCTACTACTGATTAACGCAACAATTTATTTAGTTCATACTCTGGGTTTAAAACAGCATCATGCTAAAGATTACCAGAATAATTTCAGCTTGTCCTTCTGTTTGTAAAAATGAAGACAAATCAAACTGAATTAATCACATGTTGTGTGTGAAATAGCAGTGTAAAATCAATATAACCAGCCTGCATGACGATTCCATTAGATCTGAGCTAAATCCACACATAAGTTTGCTATTTTTATTCTAAATGTGGTAGAATTTTCAGTAATGTTGTTCAGTTCATCTTCCAGGATTTGCAGTTCTCTCAAACATAATTCTTTATTTGATGGTGTAACAAAAACGCAAGCTTCACATTTCTGCTTTTAAACCTTGGCAAAAGCATCACTGTAAATATGATTTTGTTCATCTTTACAAACTGAAGGATCAGCCAAAATGATTTTCTGCAGACGGTAATCTAATAACAAGCACATATTGATTAGCTCCGATCTTCTCTCATCCAGGCTGAGATTCAGTCAGAGCTTCATGTGTTCTTCATCAGGGTAAGGCCGTGGTCATCAGTCTCGGTCTCGTCTCACGTAACCTGCTCCATGTTGGCCAACACAACACAGACTGTGCTTCTTTTAATGAAATGACTTGACGGCTGTTCACCTTCACTTCCTCACTCATTTCGTCTTTGCATTTTTCTTCTCCTCTCCAGGTTGAAATGAGCAGCATCATAATATCATGCTTGTGTTTTCTGTGCAGGATCTCGTGTCCGTCATTAACAAGCCAGGTTTCTGTGGACTCTGTATAGGCCTCGGCCTATATACTGTATATATGTTTCGACTGCACATATATACACTCATGTTGTCCCTGAAATAACCCGCAGACTTATGTGAGGGTTTTCACAGAGACCAGAGAATTGTGAATGCAAGTAAACAAGTACTGCTTAATGTTTTATTCTGGTTTTGTTTTCTTCCTTACATCTTTTACCTCACATTTCTTCCCTTTAAATCTCTCTGTTTACTTGTTGTTCTCCCTTATCCTTGACCTTTTTTGTGAGGACTCTCTATTGGGAACAACTTCTCTTTCTTTCCTCCTCTGTCTCTTTCTCATTCTGACCTGTTTTTAATGTTCATTCAGGCCCGGAGCCTCCGTCTGATCTGGTCTTCAGCGATGTGACCGACGGCTCTTTCACCGTGTCCTGGGCCAAACCCAAGAGCGAGGTGTCCGGATTCAAGATCACACACACTCACGTACAAGAAGGTAACGCAAGCCTCAGTTTCAAAAGAGCATTAGAAACACACGTCGCATTCATTCACTGCCAGCTTGTGTCCCACGGTCCTATTACTGCATGATTTTGGGTTGAATAAATTGTAAGACTGTAAAATTCTAATATTGATTTGACCCCCTGAGCTTGGTGATTAACGTTTCATGAAATGTTGAGCATGAAAGGGAAATTGCGGTAGTTTTTTTCTTTCCTATTGTGCCGTATATCAGTGGAAGCTTGTTTCCTTCACAGAATAAAAAATAAAAAAGGTAATTGGGACGTTTTATCTCACAATTGCAAGTTTACATCTCGCAATTCTGACTTTCTCAGAATTGCATGATATAAAGTCTCAATTGCAAGTTATAAAGTAAGAACTGTGAGTTTATATCATGCAATTCTGGCTTTATTACACGCAATTGCATCTTTATATCACGCAATTCTGAGAAATAAAGTCAGAATTGTGAGATGTAAACACGCAATTGTAAAATAAAAAGTCACAATTATGTTTTAAAATGTTTTATTCTGTGGCGGAAACAAGCTTCAGAGTGAAACACTATATCAGAGAGAAACACTTCTGGAACAAGAACAAATGTGGGCAGGGCTTGATTTTGTCCATGTGGAATTGATTGGATGGTGACAGGTTGCCCCGCCCTCGCCATCAGAGAAGGGGAAGTTATTCTGATATATATTCTGATAACCGATATACACATTCCATTAAAAAATATGAATTATCTCTTTTGATTTCAGGGGGACTTTAAGCACCTGCTGTTACTAACCCTGCTGAGAGAAATGTGAGGCTGTAATTAGTTCCCTGTTCATGGTCAGATATGTGTATGTGTGTGTGTGTGTGTGTGTGTGTGTGTGTGTGTGTGTGTCGGCAGGTGAACCGGTCTCGGTCAGCGTGGACTCAGAGACGCTCCGTCTGGATCTCGCTCCGGTGTCTCCCGGCTCCTCCTACGAGGTCAGCGTGACGTCGGTGCTCGGACAAGACGAGAGCGACTCCATCACAGACACTGTGACCACCCGTGAGTCTCTCATTACACAAACACTCAAACAGGGAGCTGAGACTGATCAATGAAAGGTTTTCAGGTTCAAGTAAGGCAGCAACTAAACTAATCTGGTGGGTTGAAATGTTGTACAGTATAAAAATAACTAGAAACAAATTTGGATTAAAAGTCAAGTCAAGTCACCTTCATTTATACAACGCTTTAACAATATGGATTGTTTCAAAACAACTTTAAAGAGATAATAGGAAATTACCGTAACAGATTGTTTAGGGTTTACAGCAGCTCTAGAATAAAGTTATTGTCCAGCTAAAGTTAGTTTTGATTGATTGATTCACTTCCGTTGCGAAGATCACCAGTCACTAACCTAGGGCCCGCTAACACACACCGTTCTAACAGAAAACCCTAACGCGCTCCGGCTCATCCACACACAACACTGCCTGGTGTCTCGAGAACGCTCTCCCTGAAAGAGCTTCGAAGGTGCAAAACGATTATCCGCTATCTCTGCGCAAACCCCAAAAATGCAAACCTGCGAAAACGCAGACGTCAGATAAACAGAGAGACTAATATTAGCGTAGACGCCATCCTTCTTATGATGTAACGAGTACATCAGGATTTATGGGAAGTGTTCCCGGTTCCGGCTGACCTGATCTATGCAGCCTAACATTGAATTATAGAAGTCTATAATGTGTTATGTGCATGCTAGGTCAAAAGCATCTGCTAAACGACTGTTCAACTTTTCCCTCAGTGCCTGATCCTCCAACAGACCTGAGGGTCATAAACGTCACCGACAGTAAAGCGCTGTTGCTATGGAGACCCGCCCTGGCGACCGTCGACCGTTACATCATCGTGTACAGCTCAGACTCAGGTATGCTGTAGATCTGCACTGTCTCGGCATAAACCCTCTAAATGATACTAAAATGTGGTTCATGGTTTGTCAGAAAAGAAAGACACACTTTTCACCATTGCTGAAAGATGACCCTCCTGTGTTTCCCTCCATCAGCCCCTGGAATAACCATGGAAGTGTCCGGAAACGCAGCTGAAGAGCAGCTGCAGGCGCTGAAATCCTCGACCCGGTACAGCGTGAGCATCCAGAGCCGACTGAGAGATCTGAGCAGCTCCAGAGCCACCGCAAGCTTCAGCACCACAGGTCAGAGGTCACCATGGGTCAGAGGTCACCACAGGTCAGAGGTCAGAGGTACTGTCCTCAGTAGTCACGTTTCCACTGTCGGGCGGGCGGGGCTGATAGCCTCGAGACTGGAGCAGCGAGCCCAAAACACACTGTGCTGTCGGGCCTGAAGCTCCACACCGTAACACACCTCTCTCTGGAACAACGGCACACAAATCATTTCACCAGAAATGGAAGTTTTATCAGAAAACTATAAGAAGAAAGAAATCTGGAAACTAGTGAGATCGCAAAACGAACATGATAAAAGCGGCTGTTTGTTGGCATTTTTGTTGTTTACTTAAAGATTTAAAACCGCAGCATCGATGTTTAACCAGTTTTACAATTAAAAGTGATACATTGATCATAATGAACTAATTTGTGTCAAGATTGCTCATTAGTCGCATTGAAATAAAGTGGTTTACCGTTATTTCACAAAAGAAAGAGGACACACGCACTTATTCAGTCGAGAATGGTTATCAGACAGTCGGTGTAAAGACACGAGACGCACTGACAGATCAAATAAAAACATGATTGTGATCGCCTATATGATTAGTCTGATTTCTTCAAGCGGTCGTATTTACCATGTTTACTATAGTAATGGTTAGCGCACATAGTCTATCGCATTTCATATAAATATTTCTGCCTTATACGGTGTTCAGAATCCACATCGGATCACAAACAGAAGTTATTTCTAGCACTCGCTGCTGTCTGAAAGTGGGTTTTGAGCTCAGATGATGTTAAAGTCTTTAATGCTGATGTTCGCTGGTATATGGACTCACCCGTGGCGCTGCGTCTCCAGACTCAGGTCAGCTCCTCCTCTGTTCATAACCGCTCCTCAAGCCCGATCCGGCCCGCTTTGGACCAAGGTATTCGACCAATAAACCCTGGCCGTTGGCCCTGAGGAAATGCGAGTAATGATTTTCTCTGGGCGTCCAACATCAGTTCTGCTCAAGATCGCACAGCTGTAGAGAATCACTTTAAAGAGGACCAATTCTGCTGTTTCATGTTCAACTTTCTTTACTGTTGCTGTTTGAAGGAGCTCCAGCTCTTCTCTATATCAGTGTCAGTGTTCCTGAACTCCTGAAACGCCTCCATTGTAGTCTTGAGTTTCTTCTGGGAACGACACGCCACAATATTCCTCATTATAATAATTAATGCGCAGAATAAAGGGGCGGGGCCTGGTTGAGTTAGTTAGTAGTGTGTTAAACTGGCGGCTATGGTAAGGGGCGGGACCCAAACACACTCGAAGCGCTCGACCAATCACAACACACTGCTCCAGCCGACCAATCAGAGCACAATGTGCTTTTCAGAAGGAGGGGCTTCATAGAGACAGGAAGTAAACAGAGCGTTACTGACAGACTGGGAAGAGAGGAGCTGCAACAATGGAGAATATGAGGAAAATAATCAACATTCAAGCAGGAAAACCTGTTCTAGTAGAGCCTGAAACAACATCATGACTAAAAGGGCATAATATGGGCTCTTTAAAGGCCCGTTCACTCCAAGGACGATAACTATAATGATAAAGATATAGTTGTAAATATCGCTTCTCATTGAAACAGCACCTGTTTGTGTTGAAGGTGAATCCTCTGCATGTTTCAGGTGGTAAAACAGTGGAAGGTCCTCGTGATCTGAAGGCCAGTCAGGTGACGCCTCGCACTGCACTGTTGTCATGGAAACCACCTGTGTCCACCATCACTGGTTACAAGCTGAGCTACTTCACAGACGGCCAGGAGATCCAGGTCAGAAACCCAGCGTGTGATTAGTGTGAGTGATGAGTAAGTGATGCCATGTGGTAAGATGGTGTGTGTGTGTGTGTGTGTGTGTGTGTGTGTGTTCTTCACAGGAAGTGACGGTCGATCCCACAGTGACGGAGCTGAAGCTGAGCCGGCTGATCCCGTCCTCCCGATACACAGCTGTCCTGCGGGCTGAGGGCTCCTCCACACCCGTCTCCACCGACTTCAGCACCGGTACTGTGTGTGTGTGTGTGTGTAACCGAGAGCTCCTCCACACCCGTCTCCACCGACTTCAGCACCGGTACTGTGTGTGTGTGTGTGTGTAACCGAGAGCTCCTCCACACCCGTCTCCACCGACTTCAGCACCGGTACTGTATGTGTGTGTGTGTGTGTGTGTGTGTGTGTGGCCGAGAGCTCCTCCACACCCGTCTCCACCGACTTCAGCACCGGTATTGTGTGTGTGTGTGTGTGTGGCCGAGAGCTCCTCCACACCCGTCTCCACCAAATTTCAGCTCAAAATACCAGATCATTTATTATGAACGCGTCGTTTTTGTGTGTCCCTTTAAATGCAAATGAGCTGCAGCTCCGCCTCCGTTCAGAAGAGGGCGGAGCCTTTACACAAGCTTCAGAAACTCCGGCAATAACAGAACAGGCCAATCTCCCTCATCCAGAATCCCAGAATCACCAGGAGCGAGTGCAGCCTTACGGAGAGACTCAGGAAGAGCTTCTGAATGTTAGTGGAGACATTTCTGTAGTTGTTGTGGAGTTACACTGATCATCTCATCATCATGTTGAACTTCTCCACAAGTGTCCACAGTTCCTGAGGTCTTTATAAGACAGCGGTGACATGTTCTGGTCAATAGTGTTCAATGCTCGTCTGAGCTCAACCACAATATATGACAACAAAAACGGTAATATTATAATAAGATCCTCTTCATTCGTCAGATGAAGCCATACCCATGTAGAGCATTAGTAGACTTAGAATAAGTTGACGTGTACTTGCAAAGTTACTTATAGTCAGTAGAATGTCTGTTGGAGGCAGGGGCGTAGTTTGCGGGGGGGTTGGGGGGGAGATAACCCCCCCAATATTTAAATCTATGCATTACAACCCCCCCAATATTTATACCATGATCACATGAAAAATATGCAGACCCAAACTTCAACCCCCCCAATGTTCAAACCAAATCTACACCCTTGGTTGGAGGACCAACACAATAGAGTTAGCAGATATTAAGCAGTCTACTAATACTCTAATGAGAGTTAGTTGACATGTAGTTGCAAAGTTACTTATAGTTATTAGAATATTCAAAAGGGACCATCAAAATAAAGTGTTACAAAAATTCTTATTTGTTTTACTTTCACACTTTGATCTTGAGCTGTTTTCATGGTCTCTCTCTCTCTCTCTCTCTCTCTCTCTCTCTGTTCTCCTCAGGGAATCTCCGGTTCCCGTTTCCCGCTGATTGTTCCCAGGAGCAGCAGAACGGAGCGCAGGAGTCGGGGATCGTGGATGTGTTTCCGCAGGGCCGGGGGGGAAAGCCTCTGATGGTTTACTGTGACATGGAGACGGATGGAGGCGGCTGGACGGTACGAGGCTCATCTCGCGGCTCTATAGCGGCTCACTCGGGGATCCGGTTATCCAGAGCGAGGACAATACTTATTAGGAATAATTCATCTTTTCACACACTTTCTCTGCAGTGTCTGACTTGATGACTCTCGCTCAGTTTTAAGTAAGGGATAATGTACATCCAGCCGGTTGTTATCTCAGAATAAACCAGATCGGGTGATCAGGATCAGGTCTCCATCAGCCTGAAGGGGTTTATTCTGAGATCACACACACACACACACACACATTTATGCATTTGGCAGATGCTTTTATCCAAAGCGACTTACATTGCATTTCAAACTACACATTTACTTTCTTATCAGTTCTTGCTTTCGAACCCATGACCATGGCGTTGCAAGCGCCAGCGCTCTACTGTTTGAGGTACAGGAAAGCTTACACACACACCTGAAGGGGGTTTATCTCACACACACACACACACACACACACACACAGACACAAAGGGGGTCTATTCTAAGATAACAACCGGCTGGATGTACATTATCCCGCTTATTACACGGTGACCCGGATGAGCCTGTGTTTGTTCTCAGAGGTTGTTATCTGGGAATAATATCCCGCTGGATGGAGCGATTGACCAATCAGAATCAAGTATTCCACAGAGCCGTGTAATGAGACGCTTTATTTGCATGAACAATATTTTTCCATTCATATTGCCAAAGCATTGCAGTATCAGCAGCACGACTCCTCTACTGAGCGGACTCCTTCAGGGCCCCGTCCCAAACCACACACTTTATGTGCTCTTGCGCTCTTCTCACTTAAAACATTCGTTCAGAAACACTGATTTGTTGATGAATGGCACGTCACAAACATCATCACGTGATATGAGGCTCGTTCGTGTGTGTCAGCGGTTCGAATGAGTAACGGTAACAGTGATGTTTGCTTTAACAAACTACTAATATCCTTTATCTGTGCGTGTGTGTGTCCAGGTCTTTCAGCGGAGAAAGGATGGGAAGACGAACTTCTTCCGGAGCTGGCGGGAATACAGCAGTGGATTCGGAGCGCTGGATGGGGAATTCTGGCTCGGTGAGAGATTAAACCAGTTCATATCTGAAATATTACAAATTCCTGTGTCATCATGCAGCTGTGTGTGTGTGTGTGTGTGTGTGTGTGTGCTCTGCTGGACTGACGGCTCTTCTCCTGCTCTAGGGAACGAGCTGCTTCATAACTTCACTAAAGCGAGTCCCGTGACCCTGAGAGTGGACCTGAGAGCCGGAGACGAGGCCGTTTATGCTCGTTATTCCTCGTTCTCCGTTGACAGTGCAAAGAAATACTTCACCATCAGAGTCTCTGGATACTCGGGCACAGCCGGTGAGTCACACACACACACTCACACATACTCACACACACACACACACACACACACACACACTCACACTCACACACTGCTCTGAACATGCAAATATAGACAGGAAGAATAAGGTTGTACTCATGTAGTATGTTATACTCATGACAGTGTTTGTGTGTGTGTGTGTGTGTGTGTGTGTGTGTGTGTGTGTGTGTTTGTGTGTGTTCCTGCCAGGCGACGCGATGTCGTACCACAACACGCGCCCGTTCTCCACGCGCGACCGAGACCCGCAGCCCTTCATCACGCGCTGCGCCATGTCTTACCGCGGCGGCTGGTGGTACAAGAACTGCCACGAGGCAAACCTCAACGGCCTGTACAACACCAACACCAACCACCAGGTGTGTGTGTGTGTGTGTGTGTGTGTGCGTGAGTGTGAGTGTGTGTGTGTGTGTGTGTGTGTGTGTGTGTGCATGAGTGTGTGAGTGTGAGTGTGTGAGTGTGAGACCCTAACTTCCACGAGGCAAACCTCAACGGCCTGTACAACACCAACACCAACCACCAGGTGTGTGTGTGTGTGTGTGCGTGTGAGTGTGAGTGTGTGTGTGTGTGTGTGTGTGTGTGTGCGTGAGTGTGAGTGTGTGAGTGTGAGACCCTAACTTCCACGAGGCAAACCTCAACGGCCTGTACGACACCAACACCAACCACCAGGTGTGTGTGTGTGTGTGTGTGTGTGTGTGTGTGCGTGAGTGTGTGAGTGTGAGTGTGAGACCCTAACTTCCACGAGGCAAACCTCAACGGCCTGTACAACACCAACACCAACCACCAGGTGTGTGTGTGTGTGTGTGCGTGTGAGTGTGAGTGTGTGTGTGTGTGTGTGTGTGTGTGTGCGTGAGTGTGAGTGTGTGAGTGTGAGACCCTAACTTCCACGAGGCAAACCTCAACGGCCTGTACGACACCAACACCAACCACCAGGTGTGTGTGTGTGTGTGTGTGTGTGTGTGTGTGCGTGAGTGTGTGAGTGTGAGTGTGAGACCCTAACTTCCACGAGGCAAACCTCAACGGCCTGTACGACACCAACACCAACTACCAGGTGTGTGTGTGTGTGTGTATGTGTGTGTGTGTCGATGTGATGCATCAATTCAATGCGGGGGAAAAAACAATTTAAAATACACATTTATTTTTCTGTATAAATGTTTTTTCCAACAGCTGGAGAAACTCATTCAGCTTTACTAGATTTGCACATTTGACTTTCTTGATTGTTTTTATCTCATTGCACAAGCCGATAACGAGCTTCTGCTGATTGATCTCATGTGAGACTTGATTTTTTTTCCCTCTAAATTATAATTAAAAACTAGTTATTTTTGTGTAATAAAGTGTTTTTTGTAGTAGATATGCCAATTATACAATATTTGCTATTTTCAGACTCAATAAAGCTCAATAAATGTTCGTCATATTTTTGGTTGCTTACAGTAATAAAAATGTAACTGGTTATGATTTACACCTAACACAGATCTTGTTACAGTTCCTTTAATTTTCTCTTATTAAAATATGGCAAGTCTATTTTTATTTTACATGAGATTATCACCATGAATGCCGCTGTAAGGAGTGTGTGTGTGTGTGTGTGTGTGTTGTTCCCTCAGGGAGTGATCTGGACGCAGTGGAAAGGCAAGGATTTCTCCATTCCCTTCACTGAGATGAAGTTCCGGCCCTCTTCGTTCCGGCCCTGAACACTGCAGACGGGACATACACACACACACACACACACATCATTACTGCACATATACCCTCACCATCATCACACACACACACACACACACGTACTCCACCTGAAACACGTCGAGGCTGTAGCCGGTATATGGTGTTGTACAGTGGTGACGCTCATGCACTGCCTTCTTCAAGCCAGAGTCTCTATATCAGCTTGAACTATCAAGAGTCTGTTTGTATTCATATTGCATTGTATCATATTTCAGTGTCATTCAGAATGATTTCGTAAAATAAAATAAGCTGTGTAAGTGGGTGTATGTTACTGTTTTTGATATGGCTTTGGCAATAGATTATCATTAAAGAACAGTATTTTAAAGTTCCCCTGTTGTCAATCATATTATCCCATAAAACTCATCTTTGATCACCAAAATTACATATTTAAGCATTTTTTCCTTGAAAAGAAATTCTTCATGCCTTATAACAGCTTGACTGTAACTCGACACCCTCGCCTCATTTAGTATGTGCGTTTCTATGATTATGCAAATGAGCCCCGCCTCCACTCACTCACTCAGCTCAGAGATCCACTGGTTGACGATCACACGTTGATCTGATTGGTTACAAGGTAGTTTGTGACGTCAGAAACACCAGCGATTTCAAAGCGTGTTTTTGAGACTGTCTTTGGTTCCCTGCAGTTTTAAGGAGGAAATACTCAGCAATGGAGTCGACTTATGAATTTACACATGGTTTGTCTTAAAGCATATTAAAAACTCCACATAGACACATAAACAACATTAAAAGCTGGATTTTCACCGCAGGGGGACTTTAAGGTGAGTACTGTGGTAGATTCTCACCTGACTTTATCCTGTAATATTATCCTCAGGTGAATCGCACTCTGAAGCTCCTCTTGATGATAATATTAATAATAGTAATAATGTTTCCTGACCTCATCGAACCGCATAAGAGTCGATCGACGTCTCGTCCCTCATAAACTCGATCCCTCGGGAATAAGATATAGTGTTCCACTATCTGCTGTTCAGCAACTATATTGCCTTCGGTTATTAATCACAGGCCTCGGATCAGGGAAGCCCACCAGAGGACCAGTTTCAATAGAAGGGAACATGACAGATTACTCGTCATCACATCATGTTTCTCTAATATGATTGGTTGTACACGTGTAATTCAGCAAACCCTTCTGTAGATCAAACACATCTAGATATCTTTGATTACGTCACGTTGTTACTCAGTCATCATGAGTTTATGTATTTAGACACCGTCTAGTTTTATTTGTCCTTTTTTATATTCAGACACACTGACTTTGGCCAAAGTGTTTGGGGACGTTCAAGTTTCAAAAGCACATAATTGCTAATCCTGCAAGAAAAATAAATGTGTTATGATTCTTTAAAATAATAATAATAAAAAAATCCATCAGAATACACCAAGTCAAAAGTCTGGAATAATTAAGATTTTATGATAATTAAGATTTAATGTTTGCGAGT
>NC_139974.1:42060360-42075360 GCF_963993115.1 Abramis brama
TGCAGATATCAGAGACAAAATTAAAATATTATTTCAACACATTCTAGGGCACCTTTAAGTACAGACGTTAGAATACGAATATAATTAGAATTTTGCTCATATTAAAGAAAGGAACTGTAATATGGCTAATGTTGATGTGTGTGTGTGTGTGTGTGTGCCGCGCACCAGTCGGTTGGCCTCGTCTGCGTGCCGGGAGCCGATGGCCAGGATCTCGGCGCCGCTGTTGAAGCTCAGAGACGTCACCGCCGTCAGCAGGTTCAGGACGGCCTTCTGGGGTTTGGGCTCCGCATCCAGCAGACAGTCCCGCTGAGAGTAGATGTTCACCACTCCTGCCTGAGAGCTGAGACACACACACACGGGTCAGACACACACACACACACACACACACACACACACACACGGGTCAGACACACACACACACGGGTCAGACACACACACACACGGGTCAGACACACACACACACGGGTCAGACACACACACGGGTCAGACACACACACGGGTCAGACACACACACGGGTCAGACACACACACGGGTCAGACACACACACACACACACGGGTCAGACACACACGGGTCAGACACACCCACACACACACACGGGTCAGACACACCCCCACACACACACGGGTCAGACACACCCACACACACACACGGGTCAGACACACCCACACACACACACGGGTCAGACACACACGGGTCAGACACACCCACACACACACACGGGTCAGACACACACACGGGTCAGACACACACACGGGTCAGACACACACACACACGGGTCAGACACACACACACACGGGTCAGACACACACACACACGGGTCAGACACACACGGGTCAGACACACACGGGTCAGACACACACGGGTCAGACACACACGGGTCAGACACACACGGGTCAGACACACACGGGTCAGACTCACCCACACACACACACACACACACACGGGTCAGACACACACACACACACATGGGTCAGACACACACACACACACACACACACACACGGGTCAGACACACACACACACGGGTCAGACACACACACACACGGGTCAGACACACACACACACACACGGGTCAGACACACACACACACACACGGGTCAGACACACACACACACACGGGTCAGACACACACACACGGGTCAGACACACACACACACACACGGGTCAGACACACACACACACACACGGGTCAGACTCACCCACAGGCCAGATACGAGCCGTCTCGAGAGAGCGCTAGTGATGTTCCTCTCACACAACCGTCGTCTTCAAACCTCTTCACACACTTACTGCTCTGAACGTCCCAGACGAACACCTCGCCTTCCTCTGACACACACACACACAACATGCCAATCAATATTCATCATAACCAGGGTTTGAAATTAACTTTCACTCACCGGCCGATTTGGCACCTACATTTTTAAGTTACCGGCCATTCAGAACTTCTACTAGCCAAGAAAGAAAGAAATGAACCAGATTATCTACGATTATCTCCATATATTATAACATTTTTACTTTCATACATTAATTTCTTAGTCAAACAAAATCCTGTCATCCATCATCTCCTCAACTCTTTCATCCTCATCACCAAAACTGTGTTCACTACAGATCAATACAGTACATGCACATCAAAAAATATTAAAATAAATAAAATAAAGTGTAGGATGTTCAACTACGCAACAAATATCGGCGCGCTTGTTCCTCTGCATCGAGGCAATATCAGAGATAAAAGCATTTGGTGAACAGAAGACATTTCCATCTCTTAACCAAATGCTTTTTAATCTCCGCTATTGCCTCAATGCAAACGAACAAGCGCGCCGTAGTGACGTGTGTGTTCAAGTAAGCCAGATATGAGCAGATTCTGCGCACTACGCTGTATTACATTTTTCATGTATCTCACTGCGCTAAAATCTGTGCAGAATTGGTTTTGCACTAATCGAACTTCCCCAGTAAACATGAGTAACGCCAAATTGGCTCATGATTTGACAGCGATTCCAGCCAAAGTTGATTTTTACCTGCGTTTGGCGAGTGTTTATTTCTAACCCTGATCATAACGCATGATTCATTACACGAGAACCACACGAGAACCACATTAGAACCACATTAGAACCACATTAGAACCGCATGAGAAATGCACAAGAACCGCATTAGAACCACACGAGAACCGCATTAGAACCGCATGAGAAATGCACAAGAACCGCATTAGAACCACACGAGAACCGCATTAGAACCACATTAGAACCGCATGAGAAATGCACAAGAACCGCATTAGAAACGCACGAGAACCGCATTAGAACCACACTAGAACCGTACAAGAACAACATTAGAACCGTACGGGAACAACATTAGAACCGCATGAGAACCACATTAGAACCGTATGAGAACCGCACGAGAACCACATTAGAACCACACTAGAACCGTACGAGAACAACATTAGAACCGTACGAGAACATTAGAACCGCATGAGAACCACATTAGAACCGTACAAGAACCGCATTAGAACCACATTAGAACCGCACGAGAACCGCATTAGAACCATACGAGATCCGCACGAGAACCGCACGAGAACCGTACGAGAACCGCACGAGAACTGCATTAGAACCGTACGAGAACAACATTAGAACCGTACGAGAACCGCATTAGAACCGCATTAGAACCACACGAGAACCACACTAGAACCGTACGAGAACAACATTAGAACCGTACGAGAACCGCATTAGAACCGCACGAGAACCGTACGAGAACCGTACAAGAACCGCACGAGATCCGCATTAGAACCACACTAGAACAGCATTAGAACCGTACAAGAACCGCACTAGAACCGCATTAGAACCATACGAGAACCGTACAAGAACCGCACGAGATCCGCATTAGAACCACACTAGAACAGCATTAGAACCGTACGAGTACCGTACAAGAACCGCACGAGAACCGCACTAGAACCGTACGAGAACCGCACGAGATCCGCACGAGAACCGTACGAGAACTGCATTAGAACCACTTCGTGAGACTCACCGGAGTTGGCGAAGATCTTGCTGCCGTCTGCAGTGAAAGCGGCTGCGCAAACCTTCCCGTTCAACTTCATGCTGCGAACCACTTCTCTGGTCTGAGGGAGAAACACACACACAAACACACACGTCACTCAGCCGCCGATCGCAGGCACTGACACAAAGATCTCTGTAATACAGCTGAGATGTGAATATATGAATTAGAGATTCTGGCTGTACCTTTGAGCTCATGAGATGCAGAAACCCTGAGGAGCCGAAGAGCAGGAGATACTTTCCATCGGGAGAAACCTGGAAGTCTGACACCTTCTGCTCATTCAGACCTGACCCCCACACACACACACACACACACACACACACACACGATTACAGCCGCTGCGAGGTCAGGGGAAACATCATATGAATGATCAGATGAACTGGCGCTCACCTCGGACGTTAGTGACGGGGATTATTCTGCCCTCCATCATATCATAGATGTAGAAGAGCTTGTTCTTCCAGCCTGTGGCCACGATCTGTTCCCCATCCGCGCTAAACGAGGCCTTGTTTACTGGGAACTTCTCTAGATGGATGGTTTGGATCTTGGCGTTGGTCTTGCCATCCACCTGTCAAGAATGAATTTCAAGGTTATTTTGTGGAGTGAAGGTCATTCACAACTGATTCTGAAGTCACACCGGTAACGAGACTAATAACACTGTCCACACCAGACACGACAAATCAACATACAGCCAATCAGAAGAGCGTGTGGGCGGAGTCTGTCTGCACTCACAACCAAATAAGCGTGTGTGTGTGTGTGTGTGTGTGTGTGTGTGTGTGTGTGTGTGTGTGTGTGTGTGTGTGTGTGGTCACCTGGAACAGAGAGATGGAGTGGTCCAGGTGTGTGTGTGTGTGTGTGTGTGTGTGTGTGGGGTCACCTGGAACAGAGAGATGGAGTGGTCCAGGTGTGTGTGTGTGTGTGTGTGTGGTCACCGGGAACAGAGAGATGGAGTGGTCCAGGTGTGTGTGTGTGTGTGTGTGGGGGGTCACCTGGAACAGAGAGATGGAGTGGTCCAGGTGTGTGTGTGTGTGTGTGTGGGGTCACCTGGAACAGAGAGATGGAGTGGTCCAGGTGTGTGTGTGTGTGTGTGTGTGTGTGTGTGTGTGTGGTCACCTGGAACAGAGAGATGGAGTGGTCCAGGTGTGTGTGTGTGTGTGTGTGTGTGTGGGGTCACCTGGAACAGAGAGATGGAGTGGTCCAGAGAGCTGGTCATCAGGATCTGAGCTGACGGGTGGAACTGGACTGAGGTCAGCTTAGCGTCGGCCGGACTCTCACTGTTCGCATCCACACACTTCTTAATCTGCCAGAACAACAACAACAACAACAACAACATTACACCTAAGCACTTCAGAGTCACACTGTGGCCTGAGAGCTGAATAACGAGAGTCTACAAGAAACAAAACAAGTGTTAATAATAGTGTCAAATCAACCAACCGCATCTAACATAAGAGTTTATAAATATATATTATGAGTGTGTGTGTGTGTGTATATATATATATATACACACTAAGGCTGTGAAATAATTAATCGCATCCAAAATTAAAGTTTGTGATTACATAATGTGTGTGTGTGTACAATTATTTTGTATATATAAATACACAAGTGCATGTATATATTGTATATAATTTATATTATATATAAAATATGTATATGTAAATAAGACTTTTTTGTTAAATATACACATGCATAAACAAAATAATTATACACACACACACATTAAGTATACACATTTTCTGTCAGATGCGATTAATTAGCTTTGACAGCATTAATACAGTAATTATAACTGTACTTCACAGTATAACAGTAAAGCTCTTGATGAACACTACACACACACACACACACACACACACGCGTCTTTAAAACACCTTAATGGTTCCTTTCGGAAGACTGTCAGAGGAGCCGATGAAGTTCCCGGTCCGTCGCAGCAGATCTTCCTCCTCCTCGTCTTCGTCACTCTCAGCTTCTGCAGAGAAACGAGAGATTAACGAGCCGATCGACGGGTAACGGAGAGCTGACCTCTGACCTCATCCTTCCCTCGGGACACTCTTTTACAACATTAACTGTTCATCGGAGGGTCCGAGACCACAGGACGTCTGCCGCACTTCAAACACGAATACACAAAAAAAATGTAATGGATTCGAGGAGTTTTGTGGTTGAAATTTTAAAAAGTAACGAATCCTCCTCTCTCGGGTCAGTGACCCCCTGAGGAATGCGAGGAATGCTTCAGTTCACATAGAAAATCCTGAAAATGCTCAAAATTCAAACTGAAAATCCTAAAACTTTACCCAAAAAATGATTGTATAATGTCTACATGAGCATCTGACGCACACTGAGGAGGACTGGCTTTAGGACCCCGCGGAGCCGCACAAACTGAGGCGGACTGGCTTTAGGACCCAGCGGAGCCGCACACACTGAGGAGGACTGGCTTTGGGACCCCGCGGAGCCGCACACACTTAGGAGGACTGGCTTTAGGACCCAGCGGAGCCGCACACACTGAGGAGGACTGGCTTTAGGACCCCGCGGAGCCGCACACACTGAGGCGGACTGGATTTAGGACCCAGCGGAGCCGCACACACTGAGGGGGACTGGCTTTAGGACCACGCGGAGCCGCACACACTGAGGAGGACTGGCTTTAGGACCCAGCGGAGCCGCACACACTGAGGAGGACTGGCTTTAGGACCCCACGGAGCCGCACACACTGAGGCGGACTGGATTTAGGACCCAGCGGAGCCGCACACACTGAGGAGGACTGGCTTTAGGACCCAGCGGAGCCGCACACACTGAGGAGGACTGGCTTTAGGACCCCGCGGAGCCGCACACACTGAGGAGGACTGGCTTTGGGACCCCGCGGAGCCGCACACACTGAGGAGGACTGGCTTTAGGACCCCGCGGAGCCGCACACACTGAGGAGGACTGGCTTTGGGACCCCGCGGAGCCGCACACACTGAGGAGGACTGGCTTTAGGACCCAGCGGAGCCGCACACACTGAGGAGGACTGGCTTTAGGACCCAGCGGAGCCGCACACACTGAGGAGGACTGGCTTTAGGACCCAGCGGAGCCGCACACACTGAGGAGGACTGGCTTTAGGACCCAGCGGAGCCGCACACACTGAGGAGGACTGGCTTTAGGACCCAGCGGAGCCGCACACACTGAGTAGGACTGGCTTTAGGACCCAGCGGAGCCGCACACACTGAGGAGGACTGGCTTTAGGACCCAGCGGAGCCGCACACACTGAGGAGGACTGGCTTTAGGACCCAGCGGAGCCGCACACACTGAGGCGGACTGGCTTTAGGACCCAGCGGAGCCGCACACACTGAGGAGGACTGGCTTTAGGACCCAGCGGAGCCGCACACACTGAGGAGGACTGGCTTTAGGACCCAGCGGAGCCGCACACACTGAGGAGGACTGGCTTTAGGACCCCACGGAGCCGCACACACTGAGGCGGACTGGATTTAGGACCCAGCGGAGCCGCACACACTGAGGAGGACTGGCTTTAGGACCCAGCGGAGCCGCACACACTGAGGAGGACTGGCTTTAGGACCCCGCGGAGCCGCACACACTGAGGAGGACTGGCTTTGGGACCCCGCGGAGCCGCACACACTGAGGAGGACTGGCTTTAGGACCCCGCGGAGCCGCACACACTGAGGAGGACTGGCTTTGGGACCCCGCGGAGCCGCACACACTGAGGAGGACTGGCTTTAGGACCCAGCAGAGCCGCACACACTGAGGCGGACTGGCTTTAGGACCCCGCGGAGCCGCACACACTGAAGCGGACTGGCTTTAGGACCCCGCGGAGCCGCACACACTGAGGAGGACTGGCTTTAGGACCCAGCGGAGCCGCACACACTGAGGCAGACTGGCTTTAGGACCCAGCGGAGCCGCACAAACTGAGGCAGACTGGCTTTAGGACCCAGCGGAGCCGCACACACTGAGGAGGACTGGCTTTAGGACCCAGCGGAGCCGCACACACTGAGGAGGACTGGCTTTAGGACCCAGCAGAGCCGCACACACTGAGGAGGACTGGCTTTAGGACCCAGCGGAGCCGCACACACTGAGGAGGACTGGCTTTAGGACCCAGCGGAGCCGCACACACTGAGGAGGACTGGCTTTAGGACCCAGCGGAGCCGCACACACTGAGGAGGACTGGCTTTAGGACCACGCGGAGCCGCACACACTGAGGAGGACTGGCTTTAGGACCCAGCGGAGCCGCACACACTGAGGAGGACTGGCTTTAGGACCCCGCGGAGCCGCACACACTGAGGCGGACTGGATTTAGGACCCAGCGGAGCCGCACACACTGAGGAGGACTGGCTTTAGGACCCAGCGGAGCCGCACACACTGAGGAGGACTGGCTTTAGGACCCCGCGGAGCCGCACACACTGAGGAGGACTGGCTTTAGGACCCCGCGGAGCCGCACACACTGAGGCGGACTGGATTTAGGACCCAGCGGAGTCGCACACACTGAGGCGGACTGGCTTTAGGACCCCGCGGAGCCGCACACACTGAAGCGGACTGGCTTTAGGACCCCGCGGAGCCGCACACACTGAGGAGGACTGGCTTTAGGACCCAGCGGAGCCGCACACACTGAGGCAGACTGGCTTTAGGACCCAGCGGAGCCGCACAAACTGAGGAGGACTGGCTTTAGGACCCCGCGGAGCCGCACAAACTGAGGCGGACTGGCTTTAGGACCCAGCGGAGCCGCACAAACTGAGGCGGACTGGCTTTAGGACCCAGCGGAGCCGCACACACTGAGGAGGACTGGCTTTGGGACCCCGCGGAGCCGCACAAACTGAGGCGGACTGGCTTTAGGACCCAGCGGAGCCGCACACACTGAGGAGGACTGGCTTTGGGACCCCGCGGAGCCGCACACACTTAGGAGGACTGGCTTTAGGACCCAGCGGAGCCGCACACACTGAGGAGGACTGGCTTTAGGACCCCGCGGAGCCGCACACACTGAGGCGGACTGGATTTAGGACCCAGCGGAGCCGCACACACTGAGGGGGACTGGCTTTAGGACCACGCGGAGCCGCACACACTGAGGAGGACTGGCTTTAGGACCCAGCGGAGCCGCACACACTGAGGAGGACTGGCTTTAGGACCCCACGGAGCCGCACACACTGAGGCGGACTGGCTTTGGGACCCCGCGGAGCCGCACACACTGAGGAGGACTGGCTTTAGGACCCAGCGGAGCCGCACACACTGAGGAGGACTGGCTTTAGGACCCAGCGGAGCCGCACACACTGAGGCGGACTGGCTTTAGGACCCAGCGGAGCCGCACACACTGAGGAGGACTGGCTTTAGGACCCAGCGGAGCCGCACACACTGAGGAGGACTGGCTTTAGGACCACGCGGAGCCGCACACACTGAGGAGGACTGGCTTTAGGACCCAGCGGAGCCGCACACACTGAGGAGGACTGGCTTTAGGACCCCACGGAGCCGCACACACTGAGGCGGACTGGATTTAGGACCCAGCGGAGCCGCACACACTGAGGAGGACTGGCTTTAGGACCCAGCGGAGCCGCACACACTGAGGAGGACTGGCTTTAGGACCCCGCGGAGCCGCACACACTGAGGGGGACTGGCTTTAGGACCCCGCGGAGCCGCACACACTGAGGAGGACTGGCTTTGGGACCCCGCGGAGCCGCACACACTGAGGAGGACTGGCTTTAGGACCCAGCAGAGCCGCACACACTGAGGCGGACTGGCTTTAGGACCCCGCGGAGCCGCACACACTGAAGCGGACTGGCTTTAGGACCCCGCGGAGCCGCACACACTGAGGAGGACTGGCTTTAGGACCCAGCGGAGCCGCACAAACTGAGGAGGGCTGGCTTTAGGACCCCGCGGAGCCGCACACACTGAGGAGGACTGGCTTTAGGACCCAGCGGAGCCGCACACACTGAGGAGGACTGGCTTTAGGACCCAGCAGAGCCGCACACACTGAGGAGGACTGGCTTTAGGACCCAGCGGAGCCGCACACACTGAGGAGGACTGGCTTTAGGACCCAGCGGAGCCGCACACACTGAGGCGGACTGGCTTTAGGACCCAGCGGAGCCGCACAAACTGAGGCGGACTGGCTTTAGGACCCAGCGGAGCCGCACACACTGAGGAGGACTGGCTTTGGGACCCCGCGGAGCCGCACAAACTGAGGCGGACTGGCTTTAGGACCCAGCGGAGCCGCACACACTGAGGAGGACTGGCTTTGGGACCCCGCGGAGCCGCACACACTTAGGAGGACTGGCTTTAGGACCCAGCGGAGCCGCACACACTGAGGAGGACTGGCTTTAGGACCCCGCGGAGCCGCACACACTGAGGCGGACTGGATTTAGGACCCAGCGGAGCCGCACACACTGAGGGGGACTGGCTTTAGGACCACGCGGAGCCGCACACACTGAGGAGGACTGGCTTTAGGACCCAGCGGAGCCGCACACACTGAGGAGGACTGGCTTTAGGACCCCACGGAGCCGCACACACTGAGGCGGACTGGCTTTGGGACCCCGCGGAGCCGCACACACTGAGGAGGACTGGCTTTAGGACCCAGCGGAGCCGCACACACTGAGGAGGACTGGCTTTGGGACCCAGCGGAGCCGCACACACTGAGGAGGACTGGCTTTAGGACCCAGCGGAGCCGCACACACTGAGGAGGACTGGCTTTAGGACCCAGCGGAGCCGCACACACTGAGGAGGACTGGCTTTAGGACCCAGCGGAGCCGCACACACTGAGGAGGACTGGCTTTAGGACCCAGCGGAGCCGCACACACTGAGGAGGACTGGCTTTAGGACCCAGCGGAGCCGCACACACTGAGGAGGACTGGCTTTAGGACCCAGCGGAGCCGCACACACTGAGGAGGACTGGCTTTAGGACCCAGCGGAGCCGCACACACTGAGGCGGACTGGCTTTAGGACCCAGCGGAGCCGCACACACTGAGGAGGACTGGCTTTAGGACCCAGCGGAGCCGCACACACTGAGGAGGACTGGCTTTAGGACCACGCGGAGCCGCACACACTGAGGAGGACTGGCTTTAGGACCCAGCGGAGCCGCACACACTGAGGAGGACTGGCTTTAGGACCCCACGGAGCCGCACACACTGAGGCGGACTGGATTTAGGACCCAGCGGAGCCGCACACACTGAGGAGGACTGGCTTTAGGACCCAGCGGAGCCGCACACACTGAGGAGGACTGGCTTTAGGACCCCGCGGAGCCGCACACACTGAGGGGGACTGGCTTTAGGACCCCGCGGAGCCGCACACACTGAGGAGGACTGGCTTTGGGACCCCGCGGAGCCGCACACACTGAGGAGGACTGGCTTTAGGACCCAGCAGAGCCGCACACACTGAGGCGGACTGGCTTTAGGACCCCGCGGAGCCGCACACACTGAAGCGGACTGGCTTTAGGACCCCGCGGAGCCGCACACACTGAGGAGGACTGGCTTTAGGACCCAGCGGAGCCGCACAAACTGAGGAGGGCTGGCTTTAGGACCCCGCGGAGCCGCACACACTGAGGAGGACTGGCTTTAGGACCCAGCGGAGCCGCACACACTGAGGAGGACTGGCTTTAGGACCCAGCAGAGCCGCACACACTGAGGAGGACTGGCTTTAGGACCCAGCGGAGCCGCACACACTGAGGAGGACTGGCTTTAGGACCCAGCGGAGCCGCACACACTGAGGAGGACTGGCTTTAGGACCCAGCGGAGCCGCACACACTGAGGAGGACTGGCTTTGGGACCCCGCGGAGCCGCACACACTGAGGAGGACTGGCTTTAGGACCCCGCGGAGCCGCACAAACTGAGGAGGGCTGGCTTTAGGACCCCGCGGAGCCGCACACACTGAAGCGGACTGGCTTTAGGACCCAGCGGAGCCGCACACACTGAGGAGGGCTGGCTTTAGGACCCAGCGGAGCCGCACACACTGAGGAGGACTGGCTTTAGGACCCCGCGGAGCCGCACACACTGAGGAGGACTGGCTTTAGGACCCAGCAGAGCCGCACACACTGAGGCGGACTGGCTTTAGGACCCAGCGGAGCCGCACACACTGAGGCGGACTGGCTTTAGGACCCAGCGGAGCCGCACACACTGAGGAGAACTGGCTTTAGGACCCCGCGGAGCCGCACACACTGAGGAGGACTGGCTTTAGGACCCAGCAGAGCCGCACACACTGAGGAGGACTGGCTTTAGGACCCAGCGGAGCCGCACACACTGAGGCGGACTGGCTTTAGGACCCAGCGGAGCCGCACACACTGAGGCGGACTGGCTTTAGGACCCAGCGGAGCCGCACACACTGAGGTGGACTGGCTTTAGGACCCCGCGGAGCCGCTCGTCGAGGGCGGCAGAGACACACACTGTACGATATTTAGAGCTGAATTAAAAGGGTTATGCATAAAATTATGAGTGAGTTATTTTGAATTTAAGTTAAAAGAATGTGAGGTATGTCCTTAAATTATTATTTATTGACTAAATCTAGTAATTTAAAGGTAAATAAAATAACAAAAATAACAAAAAATACCCCAAAAAATTGCATTAAAAAATAGAAAAAATATTATCAAAATGAAATAAAATAAGCGTTCTGGACAAAAGAAATGAAGTATGATTTCAGGGTTAGGGTGTTCCGCGAGTCCCAGACGCGAGTGACGGATGAGGGAGAGACTGCAGGAGTAATGACCTTTCCTCAGGCGTCCGTGATCCGGATCCGGCTCCGCCCAGACCGGGGCGCCGCCCATCGCCTTCTGGAACCTGCACACACACACACACACACACACTGTTAAGATCAGATCAGACTCATGGTTCATCAGTCGTGATGTTGTGTGTGTGTGTGAGACGTACTGATCTCTTAGTCTCTGCTGCAGCTTCTGCTTGGTCATCTTGGTCTCGGCTTCGCTCTTCTTCAAGTCTCTCCGGAACCGATGCGTCATGTCGATCCTGAAACACAAGATCTGGGATTTACTCCTGCAGGATTAGGGTTAGGGCTAGGGTTAGTTAGGGCTAGGGTTAGTTAGGGCTAGTAAGGGCTAGGTAACCCTAACCCTGAACTCAAGCCTCATCTGGAGCGGGTCTTTGCACACACAGCAACATCAGCTCTTACTCTTCCTCCAGCTCGTCCTCCTCATCCTCCCACACTGCTCTTCTTCTGTGGTGCTGACGCGCCTCGCTGTCCTCGGAGGAAACACTGCAGACCTCGTCATCCTCCAGTGGAGCCCTGCTGTCCTGCTCACACACACACACACACACACATCAGCATCAGAGCACTACACACACACATCAACATCTAACCCTGCTGTCCTGCTCACACACACACACACATCAACATCTAACCCTGCTGTCCTGCTCACACACACACACCAGCATCAGAGCACTGCACACACACACACACATCAGCATCAGAGCACTACACACACACACACATCAACATCTAACCCTGCTGTCCTGCTCACACACACACACACACACACACACACATCAGCATCAGAGCACTGCACACACACACACATCAGCATCAGAGCACTACACACACACACATCAACATCTAACCCTGCTGTCCTGCTCGCTCACACACACACACACACATCAGCATCAGAGCACTACACACACACACATCAACATCTAACCCTGCTGTCCTGCTCGCTCACACACACACATCAGCATCAGAGCACTACACACACACACACACACATCAGCATCAGAGCACTGCACACACACACACACACATCAGCATCAGAGCACTACACACACACACACATCAACATCTAACCCTGCTGTCCTGCTCGCTCGCTCACACACACACACACACACACATCAGCATCAGAGCACTGCACACACACACACACACACACACACATCAGCATCTAACCCTGCTGTCCTGCTCACACACACACACCAACACATCAACATCTAACCCTGCTGTCCTGCTCACACACACACACACACACATCAGCATCAGAGCACTGCACACACACACACACACACACACACATCAGCATCAGAGCACTGCACACACACACATCAGCATCAGAGCACTACACACACACACACATCAACATCTAACCCTGCTGTCCTGCTCACACACACACACACACACACATCAGCATCAGAGCACTACACACACACATCAACATCTAACCCTGCTGTCCTGCTCACACACACACACACACATCAGCATCAGAGCACTGCACACACACACACACATCAGCATCAGAGCACTACACACACACACATCAACATCTAACCCTGCTGTCCTGCTCGCTCACACACACACACACACACACACATCAACATCTAACCCTGCTGTCCTGCTCGCTCACACACACCAACACATCAACATCTAACCCTGCTGTCCTGCTCACACACACACACACACATCAGCATCAGAGCACTGCACACACACACACACATCAGCATCAGAGCACTGCACACACACACACACACACATCAGCATCAGAGCACTACACACACACACACATCAACATCTAACCCTGCTGTCCTGCTCACACACACACACACACACACACACACATCAGCATCAGAGCACTGCACACACACACACACACACACACATCAGCATCAGAGCACTACACACACACACATCAACATCTAACCCTGCTGTCCTGCTCGCTCACACACACACACACACACACACACACACATCAGCATCAGAGCACTACACACACATCAACATCTAACCCTGCTGTCCTGCTCACACACACACACACACACACACATCAGCATCAGAGCACTACACACACATCAACATCTAACCCTGCTGTCCTGCTCACACACACACACACACACACACACATCAGCATCAGAGCACTACACACACACATCAACATCTAACCCTGCTGTCCTGCTCACACACACACACACACACACACACACACATCAGCATCAGAGCACTACACACACACATCAACATCTAACCCTGCTGTCCTGCTCGCTCACACACACACACACACACATCAGCATCTAACCCTGCTGTCCTGCTCGCTCACACACACACACACACACATCAGCATCAGAGCACTACACACACATCAACATCTAACCCTGCTGTCCTGCTCACACACACACACACACACACATCAGCATCAGAGCACTACACACACACATCAACATCTAACCCTGCTGTCCTGCTCGCTCACACACACACACACACACACATCAGCATCTAACCCTGCTGTCCTGCTCGCTCACACACACACACACACACATCAGCATCAGAGCACTACACACACATCAACATCTAACCCTGCTGTCCTGCTCGCTCACACACACACACACACACATCAGCATCAGAGCACTACACACACATCAACATCTAACCCTGCTGTCCTGCTCACACACACACACACACACACACACACATCAGCATCAGAGCACTACACACACATCAACATCTAACCCTGCTGTCCTGCTCACACACACACACACACACACACACACACATCAGCATCAGAGCACTACACACACACATCAACATCTAACCCTGCTGTCCTGCTCACACACACACACACACACACACACACACACATCAGCATCAGAGCACTACACACACACATCAACATCTAACCCTGCTGTCCTGCTCGCTCACACACACACACACACACATCAGCATCAGAGCACTACACACACATCAACATCTAACCCTGCTGTCCTGCTCACACACACACACACACACACACACATCAGCATCAGAGCACTACACACACATCAACATCTAACCCTGCTGTCCTGCTCGCTCACACACACACACACACACATCAGCATCTAACCCTGCTGTCCTGCTCGCTCACACACACACACACACACACACACATCAGCATCAGAGCACTACACACACATCAACATCTAACCCTGCTGTCCTGCTCGCTCACACACACACACACACACATCAGCATCTAACCCTGCTGTCCTGCTCGCTCACACACACACACACACACATCAGCATCAGAGCACTACACACACATCAACATCT
>NC_139974.1:42077860-42107860 GCF_963993115.1 Abramis brama
TAAGCTTTAGGCTAATATTGAGCAGTTTTAGGGCTAGGCAATATCACGAAATATGTTGCTGATAAATTACTGTGTGAGATTTACTCTTATATTTATTAATTTACCCTGCAGATAAGTCAGTGCCACTTTTAGTGAGCAATGATCATGACAGCTTGAAATTACTGGCATATCAAAGGAGAGATCATTTCTATAGGCTGATTTAGGCTTGACAATATTTTTCCGCATGTCATTCAGGGCTCCGGAATTTCAGATCATTCGTAAATGCTTCTTCGTTTTTCCATTAGGATCAGTGAATAAACACAAACTCGGGATTTTACACAAATGATGATAATTCACTGTATTTCAGTAAAACATCGGATAAATCCGAAAGTGTGTTTTATTTTATTTTAAAGCAAAACCACAGTGACAAATAAGACAATAATAGGCTAGCCTACCAAATAGTATACAAGCCCAGATCGATATAATAAATCTGTTTTAGTTAATACATATTTATTTATTTATTTATTTTCGCATTTCAGCACTACACGGTTTTAATTCTATTGTAACCAACGCACAAAACCCAATGGCCTGATGTCACAGTAACAGAAGTCGAAGTAGCCTACGGTTGACACTTATAGAAAACATGAATCTTTAAAACTATAACATAGGGATTTACAGAACCAACAGGCCCTCATTTTATTAACAAAGAAATGTGAGTTTGCCATTAAACATTGTATTTGCACTTTGTAGCCTACCAAATAATGCACGCATTGGACAACATCTCGTTAAAAAAAATGACAACAAAAAACGGTCGTGCTTTAAAAATTAAAATCAGCTGCTTTTACATTCTTACAGTGAATTATCATCCTTTGCGTAAAATCCCGAGTTTGTAAAACATCTCCTTGAAGTAAGTTAGGCCTGCGTTCGTTTTTAAACAATAACTTCATCCATTCTGTTTCTTAAGTACAATAAAACATTAGCCAATAGATCTTAACTAAAATTACCATGGTAAACCGACAAGATAGACAAATAGCCTACGATTAAAGTTAGCATTTAATATTTCTTTAATACGGCCAAATCATTCATAAAATCGTACTTGAAGGAATGCGCATGCTCAGACCTGAATCGTCTACACCAATAAGATTGCGGTATTATAAACCAATTAAATTGGGTGTGGGCGGAGCCACACGTGTCGCTCCGCCTAAAAGTGTCGCCCCGCCCCATCGTCCAGACTGCACTCTGGGGTACTACGGAAATCCTGCCCTGCGTCTCAATGTTCATACTATCCATCCTAAACAGTGTGTGAGATTAAAATAAGTGTGTGAGATTAAAATAAGTGTGTGAGATTAAAATAAGTGTGTCCCAAAGCACAGTGTATGAAGAGAGTATGCCAGAAGCCCCCGGATGGTCTACTATTCCCGGTGGATTTTGGAGGTGTGGATCCGTGCTCACTATAGGCCTGATGTAGCCCCGCCCCTTCTCAGCGCTTTATGAATGAACGTTTTAAAATCTTCCCGGTCTACTGACATTTGTTAAGACATCTGCTTTAAACATTACAGTCCTCATGATAACTTTCGTTAACTCTACAATAAGTAAATCCACTTCACCAGCTAATTACTCCTCGAGAATAATGTCTAATAAGGGGAGAACTTCCACTCTCAGTAAACTTCCGGCTTCTGAACTGGCTGCAGTTCCACTCTGGCTCCACATGAGGGCGCTCACAGGACGAGTGCAGTTCCACTCTGGCTCCACATGAGGGCGCTCACAGGACGAGTGCAGTTCCACTCTGGCTCCACATGAGGGCGCTCACAGGACGAGTGCAGTTCCACTCTGGCTCCACATGAGGGCGCTCACAGGACGAGTGCAGTTCCACTCTGGCTCCACATGAAGGCGCTCACAGGACGAGTGCAGAATGAATGGAGGTCTATGGCGCTATACCCCTCAAAATCTACTTTTCTCAGGATATAATTTTTTGTCTAGTAATTTGAATGTTGTATTCGAAAGGAGATGCAAAGAAATTACACATTGCTGGGTGTTAGATTTTTTAGAGTCACTTATTTGCTTTAAAAAGTCTTTTAAAAAGCTAAAAAAAGCTCTTTCTAAATAATTGGAATCTGTTTTGGGAGCGTCCTAGACTTTTCCGTGCTGATGGCTTACACCCAAGCAGATTCGGAGCAGATCTTTTGTCGGATAACATCTCCAAAATGTTAAATACCTTTTGACTAGTAACCAAAAGTCCAAATCATAGTCTCTGCTGCACCAATTTAACCAATTTAACTGATATAAATACTAGTGTTGAACATTGCATAGAAACTGTGTCTATTCCTCGTTTAGTGAGACCAAATAATAAATCTACTGCAGGATCTAGAAACAATCTAATTGTTATTAAACCAGAAAATGTTGCTATTAGTAAACAAAAACAGTTTTTAAAGCTAGGTCTTCTAAACATTAGATCACTCGCACCTAAGGCAGTTATTGTAAATGAAATAGTCACAGATAATAGCTTCGATGTACTTTGCCTTACTGAAACCTGGCTTAAACCAAATGATTATTTCGGTCTAAATGAGTCTACTCCATCTGGATACTCCTATAAGCATGAACCCCGTCTGATTGGTCGTGGCGGCGGTGTTGCAGCGGTCTATAGAGATATTCTCAATGTTACTCAGAAAACGGGTTATAAGTTTATTTCGTTTGAAGTACTTGTACTAAATGTTACGCTCTTAGATGTTAGAAAAACATCCCTATTATCTCTAGCCTTGGCTACCGTATATAGACCGCCTGGGCCTTACGCTGATTTCCTAAAAGAGTTTGCAGATTTTCTCTCAGACCTATTAGTCAATGTAGATAAAGCATTAATTGTTGGAGATTTTAACATACATGTAGACAATCCAAATGATGCGTTAGGGGCTGCGTTTACAGATTTATTAAACTCCTTTGGGGTCAAGCAAAACGTCACCGGACCAACTCATCGTCTTAATCACACACTCGATTTAATTATATCATATGGAACCGATCCAACCGATATAGATATCATTCCACAAAGTGATGATGTCACTGACCATTACTTGGTAACTTGCATATTACGTACTGCTGTAATATGTCATGCAGCGCCGCGTTATCGACCAGGCAGAACAATCCTTCCATCCACCATAGATAATTTCTCAAATTGCTTATCTAATCTGTCTCAGCTGCTGCCTGAACCCAAACAAACAGATGAACTAGAAGAACTAACTAGCACTATGAGCACCATTCTCTCTAGAACATTGGATGTTGTTGCACCTATTAAATTAAAAAAGGTCAGAGAGAAAATTAAAGCACCATGGTACAATAATACTACGCATGTTCTAAAGAGAGAAACCCGTAATTTAGAGCGTAAATGGAAACAAACTAATTTAGAGGTCTTCGCGTGGAAAGACAGTATGTCACGTTATAAAAAGGCCCTTAAAGCGGCCAGGGCTGAGCACCTCCGCAAACTAATAGAAAACAACCAAAACAATCCTAGGTTTTTATTTAACACCGTGGCTAGACTAACAAATAAACAGACGTCACCCGAACAAAATATCCCGTTACAGTTTAGTAGTAATGATTTCATGAACTTCTTCACTGAGAAAATAGAAAACATCAGAACCACAATTGTAAACGTTCAATTCTCAATCGCACCTTATAATTCAGCCTCAATTATCCCCCCGCAAGAACAATTACAGTGCTTTACAACTATAGAACAAAAAGAGTTAAATAAACTTATCACTTCATCTAAAACAACAACATGTTTATTAGATCCTATACCAACTAAACTACTGAAGGAAGTGTTACCTGTAGTGGAAGAGCCTCTCCTCAATATTATTAACTCATCTTTATCTTTAGGTCATGTTCCAAGAACATTTAAACTGGCAGTTATAAAACCACTCATTAAGAAACCACAATTAGATCATAATAATCTAGCAAATTATAGACCCATTTCAAATCTTCCATTTATGTCTAAAATACTAGAAAAAGTTGTGTCCACTCAACTGGGCTCTTTCTTACAAGAAAATGATATCTATGAAAAGTTTCAGTCAGGATTCAGGCCGCATCATAGCACTGAAACTGCGCTCGTTAAAATCACAAATGATTTACTCTTAGCTTCTGACCAAGGCTGCATCTCAATACTAGTTTTACTTGATCTAAGTGCTGCGTTCGATACTATAGATCACACAATACTCTTAGATCGACTACAAAATTATACTGGTGTTCAAGGACAAGCATTAAGCTGGTTTAGATCATACTTATCTGACCGCTACCATTTTGTCTATTTAAATGGAGAAAAATCGATCATAACTTCAGTAAACTATGGAGTGCCGCAGGGATCTGTGTTGGGCCCTCTGTTATTCTCAATATATATGCTGCCACTTGGAAATATTATAAGGAAACAAGGAATTAGTTTCCATTGTTATGCTGATGTTACACTCAAATATATATTTCATCACGGCCGGATGAAAACGCTAAATTATCCAAATTGACAGAGTGTGTTAAAGATATAAAAGATTGGATGACGCGTAATTTTCTATTATTAAATCCAGACAAGACAGAGGTAATACTTATCGGTTCAAAAAACCGCCCACAGAACCTCTCACAATACAACTTTAACATCGTAGGATGTCCTGTTACTTTATCCTCTACAGTAAAAGACCTGGGTGTTATACTAGACTGCAACCTGTCTTTTGAAAATCATATTTCATATGTTACAAGAACAGCCTTTTTCCACCTTAGAAACATTGCTAAGCTACGTAACATGCTATCAGTTTCTGATGCAGAAAAGTTAGTTCATGCATTCATGACCTCGAGACTAGATTACTGTAATGCTTTATTAGCCGGTTGTCCTGCATCCTCAATAAACAAGCTACAGTTAGTCCAAAATGCCGCTGCTAGAGTTCTTACTAGATCAAGAAAATATGATCATATAACACCGATTTTATCATCACTACATTGGCTACCTATAAAGTCCTGTATTAATTATAAGGTATTGCTACTGACTTATAAAGCCCTAAACGGCTTAGCTATAGTCTATTTAACGGATCTTCTATCGCCCTATAATCCATCGCGCTCTTTAAGATCAATAAATTCGAGGCTTTTGGTCATACCTAGGATATCCAGATCAACCAAAGGAGGGAGAGCATTTTCACATTTGGCTACGAAACTCTGGAATAGTCTTCCTGATACTGTTCGTTGCTCAGACTCGCTCTCCCAGTTTAAAACTAGATTAAAGACGCATCTTTTCAGCCAGGCATTCATATAACATTTTAAATCTTACTGTTCAAACTACAGTCCGGCCTCTAGTTCATAAACGCCAGAGGAGAACTGGCCCCCGACTGAGCCTGGGTTCTCCCAAGGTTTTTTTTCTCCATTAGGTCACTTGATGGAGTTTTCGGTTCCTTGCCACTGTTGCCTTTGGCTTGCTCAGTTGGGGATATTTTGGGGATATTTTGGGGATATTAATTTAATTTTATCAATCAATAAATTTACACTAGAAACAACCTTGTTGTGTTATTTTGGTTTAATGCTGTGAAGCTGCTTTGATGCAATCTGTATTGTGAAAAGCGCTATATAAATACACTTGACTTGACTTTTAAAATGTCAATGACGTCACACACATCAGTACGACCAGAGATACTGCTTTACGGCAATCCTTCAGTCACTCTGGTGCTTTCAGCTCTGCACTTTCTTTTCTCTCGAGGCATCGACAACACAGCTGACACAGGCAAACACACAACACAGCCGACACAGGCAAACACACAACACAGCCGACACAGGCAAACACACAACACAGCCGACACAGGCAAACACACAACACAGCTGACACAGGCAAACACACAACACAGCCGACACAGGCAAACACACAACACAGCTGACACAGGCAAACACACAACACAGCCGACACAGGCAAACACACAACACAGCTGACACAGGCAAACACACAACACAGCCGACACAGGTAAACACACAACACAGCCGACAGAGGGAAACACACAACACAGCTGACACAGGCAAACACACAACACAGCCGTCACAGGCAAACACACAACACAGCCGACACAGGCAAACACACAACACAGCCGACAGAGGGAAACACACAACACAGCTGACACAGGCAAACACACAACACAGCCGACACAGGCAAACACACAACACAGCCGACACAGGCAAACACACAACACAGCCGACACAGGCAAACACACAACACAGCCGACACAGGCAAACACACAACACAGCCGACACAGGCAAACACACAACACAGCCGACAGAGGGAAACACACAACACAGCTGACACAGGCAAACACACAACACAGCCGACACAGGCAAACACACAACACAGCCGACACAGGCAAACACACAACACAGCCGACAGAGGGAAACACACAACACAGCTGACACAGGCAAACACACAACACAGCCGTCACAGGCAAACACACAACACAGCCGTCACAGGCAAACACACAACACAGGCAAACACACAACACAGCCGTCACAGGCAAACACACAACACAGCCGACACAGGCAAACACACAACACAGCCGACACAGGCAAACACACAACACAGCCGACACAGGCAAACACACAACACAGCCGACAGAGGGAAACACACAACACAGCTGACACAGGCAAACACACAACACAGCCGACACAGGCAAACACACAACACAGCCGACACAGGCAAACACACAACACAGCTGACACAGGCAAACACACAACACAGCCGACACAGGCAAACACACAACACAGCCGACACAGGCAAACACACAACACAGCCGACAGAGGGAAACACACAACACAGCTGACACAGGCAAACACACAACACAGCCGACACAGGCAAACACACAACACAGCCGACACAGGCAAACACACAACACAGCCGACAGAGGGAAACACACAACACAGCTGACACAGGCAAACACACAACACAGCCGACACAGGCAAACACACAACACAGCCGACACAGGCAAACACACAACACAGCTGACACAGGCAAACACACAACACAGCTGACACAGGCAAACACACAACACAGCCGACACAGGCAAACACACAACACAGCCGACACAGGCAAACACACAACACAGCTGACACAGAATGCTAGCGTGTTATGGGCAACAACAACTCAACCTGTAAGAAATCGAAAGGACATAAGTACTCATTCATTCAACTGTCGACCTATAACCCATGTTGAACTTGCAAAACCCACAATCAAATCTGAGATTTCTCAACGGCAATCGGGTGAAAGAGACACATTTAGCCGTCTAGCCCCATAGACTCCCATTCATTCTGCCCTCATGGGCGATCGCCCCCAGTGGAGCTCTGGTGGAACTACAACCAACATTCGGTACAATAGGAGTTAGTAGGGAGTGGGCAGGCTCTCCGTAGACGGCGATGCCACAGAGATATACAGAGCGACCACAAAAACGGAAGTTCAAAGACAATATTCCAAAGATGCTGCGCACTTTTCTTTCTTCTTCTTCTTTGTTTTTTTTTACGGCGGATCGCAAACAAATATGTGCATTACCGCCACCTATCTCAGAAATGGACCATTGACACTTTCCTATACTTCTTTAACCTATCAACCCACATAAACTCCCCTTATTTACCCACATAGAGTTTCATCCGGCGCTGCGTGTTCAGCTCCTCCGTCCACTCTCAGCCCCCATGACAGGAGAAAAATAAAAAAATTAAACCTAATTTAAATACGCTTATTTAACCCAGTATTTCCCAAATATTCTACCATTAAATTTATTATACTCCTATCTGACTTTAATACATTTTGAATTGTAAACTTAACTCCTATATTATTTAATTCCTCCTTCAACTCTTTCCTTTCAACATTATATCTCCTACAGTGCATTAATACATGCTCAGCTGTTTCACTAACTTCACATACCTCACATAAACCTGTTGGATGCTTACTTATTAAGTGCAATGTACTATTCAATCCTGTATGCCCCAATCTTAATCATGTAATCATATTCTCTTCATACCTACTCCTACCTGATATTCTTCCCTTACCCACTGTTGACTGTATTTGATGCATATGTCTACCTTTTATTTCATTATCCCAATATTGCTGCCATATTTTCAGAATATTCTTTTTAATAATTGATTTAATTTCTGACCTACTAAATAAAATCTGTATATCTACTATTTCTCGTTCTATTGGCTTTTTTGCTAATGCATCAGCCTCCTCATTACCTCTCAACCCAATATCAGCTGGAACCCACAAAAACTGTACCTCTAAACTACCTTGTTTGATTGAATATAATCTCTATTACCATATCCTGTCTTGTTTCTGACTTCATCTCCTTCAAACTTATTAGAGCTGAACTACAATCTGAACATATTACTGCCTTGGATATTTTAACTTCCCTAATCCACCTTATTGCCATAAACATCTCTCCAGTATACACCGATAAACAATCTGATATCCTTTTATTCTTATACACTTTAACCTTTGGAATAATGAATGCAGAACCATGACCAGTTTTTGAATCTGCGCGCTTTTCTCTGACGCATGAGGTCTATAACAGCTAATATTACCCACAACCCACTGCGCTTTGGAGGAGGATCCAGTTCAGAACTACAAACACGAGTAAAAAGTGTTCAGAAAACTACAAACATGGCGGATGTGCGCGACTGACGGTGAGAGATTTAGATGAAGGTTTGATTAATAAAAGTTTTAAAAAATTGTGATAAAAAAATATTTATGTAAAGTTATCCGTGTTATATTTCATCTGCAATAGCACTGTAGATATTAATTAAGATCCGTTTGGCCATTAACTTTTAAATGCATCATTATGAGGAGAGTCTCCGCATGAAAGACACGCGACTGCAGATCAACGGGATTCTGCATTTCTCTCCGAGACAGGAGGACATTAAATGAAATGTGGAGGATTTTAACTGTGACAAGATGATTGACAGGTCAGTTTACAGTGTCAGGATGATTGACAGGTCAGTTTACAGTGTCAGGATGATTGACAGGTCAGTTTACAGTGTCAGGATGTTTGACAGGTCAGTTTACAGTGTCAGGATGATTGACAGGTCAGTTTACAGTGTCAGGATGATTGACAGAGCAAACGTTAAAGACACAGTTGTATGACGTGAGAGTTTGTCCCAAAGCTTGTCTACTTTTTCTTCACTAAAAGGGTTCATACTCTTAGGGCGCAGACTAGTATACACAGGCGGATCGAGACACATGGCTGCGTTCCAGTTCCCTCGCTACTAACTTCCCAACCAGATGGACTGGATAATATTCTGCATGTTCTGATCCAGTCTGACCTCTGACCTGTAACCCTGCCTGAATCATAATCGTAATCACACACACCGTCGCTCGTTGGCCAGAGGAGACCTGAGTCTGGGTCTGGATTCTCACAAGGGTTTCCTCCATTCTGTCCTGATGGAGATTCGGTTCCTTCACTGTCGCCTTTCCACCTTTGTTGGCATTGGCTTGGCTTGCTTATTTGGGGAGATTCAATTTAACATTTAACTTAATATTCATCAATATTATTGATCTCCCGCATCGACACCATTATATGAGAGCTGAGCTGGACGATGACATCACGGTTTCTCCAGAGCGGCTGTATATATATATATATAAATGAACTAAATTAACTTTTTTACAACAAAAATGAAGCATCACTGAACGCACTAAAGCTGGACTGGGACGCTGTTTTCTTCTAGACACAAACTTTGTTGCATTATTTTACCGTTATCTCCAGAGGTGGACAGTAACAAAGTACATTTACTTGAGTACTGTACTTAAGTACACTTTTTGAGTATCTGTACTTTACTTGAGTATTATTTTTTCTGGAAACTTTTTGCTTTAACTTCACTACATTTGAAAGATAAATATCGTACTTTTTACTCCACTACAATTCTGTCAAGGTCCTCGAGTAGAAAGTAACATCAGTCAGGGGTTGCATTTTGGTTGGAAATGAAAGTCGGGTTGACGACAGAACCCTGCATCTGAACCTGACTGATGTTGGTTTCTGACGTCAACCCGATTTTCATTTTCAGCCACAATACAACGTCTGTCCAACGTTGGAGATCAACATCAATCTGACATTGGATTCTGACATAAACCTGATTTTCATTTTCAACGTTGGGTTTGGTTTTCTAAATGCGAATTTTGTCACTTTTTTGGAGCACACTAGCTTATAGATAACAGTAAAGCTAACATATTCATACTAAAAGCCATTTGGGGGAGGGAGGGAACAGCCATTTGGGTGTCCGAAACCATTGTGGACGTTATTGAGTGACTTATTCAATCTCACATTCAATCCCACTACTGGAACTGTGCTCTAGAAATAAATTTGATATTGATATGAGGGTAGGTATGCAGGCATAGATTCAGAGGCATACGGTAGCCTACTTACATACAACAATGCAACAAAACAATGCATTGACATTTACTTTTTACTTTTGATACTTAAGTACTTTTAAAATCGAGTACTTCTGTACTTTTACTTAAGTAAAAATAGGTCTTTACAACTTTTACTTGTAACGGAGTAATATTTGACCAGTAGTATCTATACTTTCACTCAAGTAAGGAAGTTGTGTACTTCGTCCACCTCTGGTTATCTCTGTAAAGCTGCTCTGAAACACTGTAAAAGCGCTGTATAAATAAGCGTGACTCAGTCTCGGATATACAGTCTGACCAGCACTCACACTATCAGTCTATTCACTATAGTTCAGAAAATGGTGATAAAATATGAGCAGAACTCAGAGTTATGAACTGGTTTGTCCGTCCTTCTGTTAGACTCTCACACATGTTGTGTGTATGCTAGGTCAAAGAGATGTGTGTGTTTAGTCTGGCTTTGAACTGACAGAGTGTGTGTGCTTCCCGGACAGGGTTAGGAAGACTGTTCCAGAGTTTAGAGATCGCATAGACGTGAAGGACTATAATGCGTGAAGATCTCGCTCAAGCTAAACCATTTAGTGGTTTGTAGGTCAGCAATATTTTAAAGTGTGTACGATGTTTAATAGGGAGCCAGTGCAGCGTTGGCAGAACCCTCTCGATGCTAAACTGGATCGTCTTGATCACTTGAATCCGCTGGAGTTGATATATTATTTACTTATTTTCCCAAATGTATTTAATGCAGCATTCTACATGTATATATGTGTCTTTGGGTTGTTTTAAATGTAAAAAATAATAATTAATATATCATAGAGTTGTCTGAGGTGGTAAATTACATGCGATATGCAGTGACGTCACAATCGCGTTGCATTGTGGGATGTGGAGCTGTGAGGTGGACATAGACTCGCTCCGGGTCGAGGGTCGGATAAACCTCAGTCCAGATCCCGTGGGATTCTCCGGAGGGTCGTGCGTAGGTCCTGCGCGAGTGCATGTCTATAAGCGGAGTGGAACGCAGCCTCAGCCTCGAGTGTCAGATGCCGCTCTCCTGTTTCACCAGCTGCGGGATATTCCTGCCAGAGGATCTGATCCCTCGGATGACTCTGGAAATAAAGCTTCATGTCCCAGTTAGCACTAATATACAGCGTGTCACAACAAACTAACAAACATAAAACTCGGTTAATTATTAACCTTTGACTGGAAGAATATTGCTCTAAAGGGTTGAAGGGTTGGAGATTAGCTTACACTGCAGTGCTTTAGATTCATTATCCACCACTTCTGAAACACAGGAACATCAGGGCATTAGTTCATCGAGGAGGGTTAATGCTACACTATCTTTAAAATTAAATGGATTCAGAATTGTATCATATCTAATAACAAACTGTGGTATTATATCCCAGAATTATAGTTTTTAACCCCGTTAGGGTCAAAGATCAGCGATGGCTCCAGATTATGGCTTCACCTCACATTAAAACATCTTACTTGATCTGGAAGATTAAAGCTGCGATATTCACTGTTTATGATGAAACTGGCTGCAGTGACATTCATTTCTATATTATTCACAATAATCCGTCTGTAATGTTGAATATCATCACTCATATGCAGTCAGTCACGTCTTCTCAGGATATTTGAGTTCACGTGCACTAGACATGCAGCGTACGACACGGATCTTAGTGCACAGTGCACATATTTGGAGAAATATTGATTTATTATCACGTTTTGAAAATATTACTGAATACCCTTCATTTGCACAGAATCCTGCGATCTGAAGATCTGGAGCGCGTTTAGAGCTCTGTGTCTCTCATTCGCCGTTGTTCAGGAGTATTCTGTCTGAGATTTTCAGGGACACTGAGTGGAGCTGACGGGAATATTCATGATTTCGTGTCAAAGTAGCTGAAAATATCAGCGAACGCTAAAAAGCAGCATTTCTACACCTTGAAACAAGAAGCTAATAAACGCACGATTACCAGTGACTGCAGCTCTTACACACACTTCCTCTGAGACACACACTTCTTTACATGATATGCATTATGACTTTGTGACATTGTGACTTTGTGACATTGTGACTTTGTGACATTGTGACGATGGCATGCCTGTAATTTATTTCCTATGCCATTTAAAAATAGTCAGTGCCTCTGGCCTCTGTCCAAGAACACTGCATCTGAACAATGCTTTAAATGGTTATGCACTGTATTATATAATCAAGTCCAGTCTGCAACGTCTAATATGATATGAGTCTTGGACTGTAAACTCTCAAGTGTTTGGCTTTGATGGTTATGTGTCATTCAGAAGCTTCACCCTTTTTATTTTGGGTTTGTCCTTCATGCGCTGCTGCCAGAACGGGGGTGTCTGGGGGTGTCTGGCGTGACGGAATTAAGTTTCTCCTCATTTGCAACTTTATATTAATAAATCTCTGTCAAGCTGCCTAATGTTTAGAAGCTCTGCTGCACACACATCTTCTCTCTGTTGCTATGGAATAATAAAGATATTAAATATAAGAATAGAAGACTGTTTTTTGAACATTGTCTTATAAATAATGTTTTATAGTTGCTTCTCCATGACGGTCTCTTACTTTCATATGGAGAATGTCTGGATAAATGAAACTTCCGGTATATTTGCAGTGGATTGTGCCGCTGATACTGTACATCTGAATATAACTATTGACTTCAGTCTAAAGATGGTGCAAGTAATGTTGATAAAAATGCAGCAATAGTTTCCTCAGCTTTGACGTTCTTTCGGGACATTCTGTGGGATTTCATGGTTTCAGCAGATTCTGGGTCATTATAACATTCATGATATTTCTTATGCATTATATTTACCCAGTAAATCAGGCCATAAAAAGATTTAAGAAAGATATTGATTTGAAATGTGTGTTTTGTAATGTGAATCATGAGAGTATTTATTTTTGTATTTGTACTAAATTGTTCTGGTGTAATTTTAAGGTATTTTTAAGGAGATTTCTGGAACTGACATTACTTTGAGGACAAAAATATTTTTTACAATTTTTTATTATTTTAGAGAAATATCACATTCATAAATGCCTAGGATGAAAAAATACACCTAGTTTTGTACAATTAAAGATTGAGCTTTGTTAGTATCTTAGAACATTGGAACACAGAGGCAAAACACTATAGATTGTTGTAAAGCCTTTTTAAGGATTTCAATACCCCATGTATATAGTTCTTCATTTTTGTGTTATTTTGTTGTTTATTTATTTTATATATTTGTATTATTATTAGTAGTAGTAATATTTTATGATAATTTTTACTGATTATATTGCTATTATTATTATTGTTATTTTTTATTTATTTGTTGGTTTAAGGTATGAATATGTTCTGGTATGATATGAATATAATGTTTCATCGCTCGTCATCGGCCACGCCCCCGCCACGCCCCCTCCCCGCCTTTATAAAAGAGGCGCACGCGCACTACGCTCTCTGTCTCCGGTCGCTTTCCGTCCTCAGGATCCGCTTCACGAACGCCTCATCGAGTCCGTAAGGTGTGTTTGATTTCATAAGTGCACTCTCATTTCCTTCGTTTGTGTCGTGATAGCACTGTGGCTTTATTCGCTGTTTGTGTGGTCTGCACGCCCCCTCTCTCTCTCTCTCTCTCTCTCGCTCTCTCTCTCACTCACTCACACACACACACACACACACTCACACTTCAGGCCTAGATTATAGTAGTGCGACAGAATCATGTTTAATCGTGGAAATGGACCCGCTACATGAATCGCTGCATGAACATCTGTAACCTCTGTAACATGCGGCTGCCTGTCTGAGACTGAGCGCTACTGCGCATGCGGGAGTCTGTCTGAAGCGCTACTGCGCATGCGGGAGAATATCTGCCGCGCGTCTCGCATTTCTCTGACTCGATTCAATCTGAACTTGTTGAATGTGAAGTTTGGCTAAATTCAAACAAACAAGATCGTGCTATATTGTGAATGCTGTCCGCTATAGACATTCTCGGCACACGCGATTGTCTTGTGCAAAAGTACTGATCGAAACGATAAGTTTATACTATTAGAGCAGGGGTGCCCAATCCTGCTCCTGCCGATCGACTGTCCTGCAAGTACATCTCCAACCCTAAACACACCTGAAGCAACCAATTAAGGTCTTCAGGATCACTTGAAAATTAAAGGCAGGTGTGTTTGATTAGGGTTGGAGATGAACTGTGCAGGACAGTCGATCGGCAGGAGCAGGGTTGGGCACCCCTGTGGTGAGAAGAGAACGCTTCCATTATGCCGTTCAGCGGAATCTGCTGTGCGCATGTGCGAGATCTTTACCCGTGGCCCGGGTGTCACGTGATTTGCTTTGATGGCAGGGAAATTACGTCACACACACTAAATATTATAGCACTTTCACCGTGTGCGTGCGTGCGTGCGTGTGTGCGTGCGTGCGTGCGTGTGTGTGTGTTCACTCTTACACTAACATGTGCACACTTGTACTACTGAATATCACCATAACTGTATTATTCAATAATACTTACAGAACGGTTACAACACGCTTAGATCCAATCAATATTAAAATATAATTACAGTTTTGAAATGAGAAATTATCATGAAAGTTTGAAACTCACTGTTTGGTTTTCTGACTCAATCTGTCCATCATCCCTCCAGCAGTTCACGTGTGTGTGTGTGTGCGCGCTCTCCTCTGACTCGTGTGTGTGTGTGTGTGTTCTTCTCTCCTCAGACGTGTGTGTGTGTGTGTGTGTGATCTTCTGTCCTCAGACTTGTGTGTGTTCTTCTCTCCTCAGACTTGTGTGTGTGTTCTTCTGTCCTCAGACGTGTGTGTGTGTGTGTGTTCTTCTCTCCTCAGACGTGTGTGTGTTCTCTCCTCAGACTTGTGTGTGTGATCTTCTCTCCTCAGACGTGTGTGTGTTCTTCTGTCCTCAGACTTGTGTGTGTTCTTCTCTCCTCAGACTTGTGTGTGTGTGTGTGTGTGTTCTTCTCTCCTCAGACGTGTGTGTGTGTGTGTGTTCTTCTCTCCTCAGACGTGTGTGTGTTCTCTACTCAGACTTGTGTGTGTGATCTTCTCTCCTCAGACTCGTGTGTGTGTGTGTTCTTCTCTCCTCAGATGTGTGTGTGTTCTTCTCTCCTCAGACTTGTGTGTGTGTGTGTGTGTTCTTCTGTCCTCAGACGTGTGTGTGTGTGTTCTTCTCTCCTCAGACGTGTGTGTGTTCTCTCCTCAGACTTGTGTGTGTGATCTTCTCTCCTCAGACTCGTGTGTGTGTGTGTTCTTCTCTCCTCAGATGTGTGTGTGTTCTCTCCTCAGACTTGTGTGTGTGTGTGTTCTCTCAGACTCGTGTGTGTGTTCTTCTGTCCTCAGACTTGTGTGTGTGATCTTCTCTCCTCAGATGTGTGTGTGTGTGTTCTTCTCTCCTCAGATGTGTGTGTGTGTGTGTGTTCTTCTCTCCTCAGATGTGTGTGTGTGTGTGTTCTTCTCTCCTCAGACTCGTGTGTGTGTGTTCTTCTCTCCTCAGACTCGTGTGTGTGTGTGTTCTTCTCTCCTCAGACTCGTGTGTGTGTGTGTTCTTCTCTCCTCAGACTCGTGTGTGTGTGTGTGTTCTTCTCTCCTCAGACTCGTGTGTGTGTGTGTGTTCTTCTCTCCTCAGATGTGTGTGTGTTCTCTCCTCAGACTTGTGTGTGTGTTCTCTCAGACTCGTGTGTGTGTTCTTCTGTCCTCAGACTTGTGTGTGTGATCTTCTCTCCTCAGACTCGTGTGTGTGTGTGTTCTTCTCTCCTCAGATGTGTGTGTGTGTGTGTGTGTTCTTCTCTCCTCAGACTTGTGTGTGTGTGTGTTCTCTCAGACTCGTGTGTGTGTGTTCTTCTCTCCTCAGACTCGTGTGTGTGTGTTCTTCTCTCCTCAGACTTGTGTGTGTGTGTGTGTGTGTGTGTGTGTGTGTGTTCTCTCCTCAGACTTGTGTGTGTGTGTGTTCTCTCCTCAGACTCATGTGTGTGTGTTCTCTCCTCAGACTCATATGTGTGTGTGTTCTCTCCTCAGACTCATGTGTGTGTGATCTTCTCTCCTCAGACTCGTGTGTGTGTGTGTGTGTGCTCTCTCCTCAGACTCGTGTGTGTGTGTGTTCTCTCCTCAGACTCATGTGTGTGTGATCTTCTCTCCTCAGACTCGTGTGTGTGTGCTCTCTCCTCAGACTCGTGTGTGTGTGTTCTCTCCTCAGACTCATGTGTGTGTGTGTTCTCTCCTCAGAGTCATGGCTGATAAAGTCGAGCGCTCCTTCATCGCCATTAAGCCTGACGGCGTGCAGCGAGGCCTGATGGGAGAGGTCATCAAGCGCTTCGAGCAGAAGGGCTTCCGGCTGGTGGCCGCCAAGTTCCTGCAGGTGTGTGTTCATCAGCAGCGCATGCTAATGCTCTCCTCGCTCATGCTAACGGTCTCTGCGCGCTCATGCTAACGTGTCTCTGCTCGCAGGCGTCTGAGACTCTGCTGAAGGAGCACTACATCGACCTGAAGGACATGCCCTTCTACGCCGGGCTGGTGAAGTACATGGCCAACGGGCCGGTGCTGGCCATGGTGAGCCGTCGACCATCTGTAGCTGTATGCTAATGAAGCGTGTGATGCTAGCGTGTGATGCTAACGTGTGTGTCCGCAGGTGTGGGAGGGCCTGAGTGTGGTGAAGATCAGCCGCGTGATGCTTGGCGAGACCAACCCCATCGACTCCAAGCCCGGCACCATCCGCGGTGACCTCTGCATCGAAGTTGGCAGGTGTGTGTGTGTGTGTGTGTGTGAATAACCCGTGTCGGGTTTAACTCATTACTGGAGTTACGCAATCAGATTACTTTAATTTTCCACATTAATGACTGACAGCTCTCCTGTCCTCATGTTGAGAGAAGTGTGTGTGAACATGATGGTTATTTCAGTTCTAGACTAAATGTGAACATGCATTTACTAAGTAACACAATTGGGTACTTTTTTTTTTTTTGAGTAATGCATTAAAGTAAGTTCCCCACCCTGAGAATGACGCTGAGGTGTGTGTGTGTGTGCTTCAGGAACCTGATCCACGGCAGCGACTCGGTGGCCGCCGCTAATAAAGAGATCGCCCTGTGGTTTAAGCCCGAGGAGCTGGTGAGCTACACGAGCTGCGCGCAACCCTGGCTCTACGAGTGAACACGCATCGACCCCGCTGGAGTGTGTGTCTTTCTCAAGCACTTGTTTAAATAAAACCTGGAATCTCTTTCATATATTCTTCTCTTTATTCTTCAATCATTCTCCAAACTAGCTTTTGTTTTGAATCCGCCCTGACGTGACGAGGATCAGAAGAACCGTCCGCTGGATGACAGAGTTTAGTTGGTTGCATGAATAAATAAAAAATCCCTAATGTGAATTATAATCAAATAAATTAAAATGCAAAGTTGAATTATGGATTGGTTTGGTTTAGCCTTAATGTTCTCTAGAAGCTCAAACTATTTCAACACTTGCACTTTATTCGAGCTCTGTCTCTCTGCCACCAATGAAACGCAGCTGGTGTGTGTGTGGCTGCGAAAGCCTTCTGGAAGCTTCTGTTTCTGTGTCCGGGTATGACCCTCGCGTCTGCATCTCTGCAGCTCCACTGCTTCAAAGATCGATGGAGAACTTTTGTTCAAGCTCAATAAACATCTCACCTTTTCTGACTCTTCTCTGATTGTATATCATTTTGTTTATCAGTTGTATTTAAGATACTTTTTTTTTCTTTCTTTTTTTTCTAAAGGAAATTGGTTTTCTCATGCCATTTTATTTCTCTTCATGTCATTTATACAGCGCTTTTAACCATATTGTTCCAAAGCAGCTTTACAGTGATAACAGGAGATTACAGTAACAGAGATTGTTTAGGCTTTACAGCAGCTCTAGAATAAAGTTATTGTCCAGATAAAGTTAGTTTTGATTGATTCACTTCCGTCGGAACGATCATTAGTTATTAACTTAGGGGCCGCTAACACACACCGTTATCACAGAAAACTCTTCGGTTCTCTCTACGCAAACTTCAAAAACGCGAACCCGTGAGAGCGCTGTTCAGTCCATAGGTGTGTGTGCGCAGGCGTGTAGCCCTTCCCTACTAATCAACCCTCAACCAGAGGTGGAAAGTAGTAACTAATTACAAATACTTTCGTTACAGTACTTGAGTAGATTTACTATAATTAAATTGTGGTACTTTTACTTTTACTTGAGTTGAATAAAAATAAAGTATTCAACTTCGCTACATTTATTTTTCACCAAAAGTACAAAGTACTTTGACAAAGGTGCCGAGGACGGACAACAGGGCAGACACTTTTCAAACTACTGCGGTGGAGCCCTGCGCATCAGCCAATAACAGACAGATCTGAAGCGCTTCAGCCAATAACAGACAGATCTGAAGCGCTTCAGCCAATAACAGACAGATCTGAAGCGCTTCAGCCAATAACAGACAGATCTGAAGCGCTTCAGCCAATAACAGACAGATCTGAAGCGCTTCAGCCAATAACAGACAGATCTGAAGCGCTTCAGCCAATAACTGTCAGGTCTGACTTGGGTGCAAAACCAATCAAAACTTCCAGTTCGCCTGGGGGGCGGGGCGTTCAAACCGCGCTTTGACATTCAATCACTGGTGCTCGTGTTTTGAATCAGTATCGCTAACGTTTCAATATTTCAGTGAATGTAAGTGAGCTATGCTCATATTCTGATTTTAGATTTTAATTATGGCAAATCCTGAAATGGGTCACCCCATTGATAATACCAGAACACTGAGCAGTTGAAGTAAATAAAAAACTCGGCTCATAACATAGACGCAGTTATTGCATGGACAGAGCAAGAACAATCAAAGTAAGTGTCTAAAATACATGCACACAGTTCAATTAAATGGTAAAGCTTACCCTCTTTAACAATACAGTTAAACTAAATGTACAAAGCAAACTTTGTACAAAGCTGAAAAAAACCTCAACTCGATTTATCTGTCAATCAGATGCATGTAAAAGGATAGTTCGTTACTACAGCAACAGTGGGCTCCCCTCACATTTTCGGTAGAATAATAAAAAAAGAGATAATTTAATTTAACATGTTAACCATACCCCACTTATTTATTTATTTTATTTCACTGGCACTTTTTTTATTCATACTATTGTAAATCTCTCTTTTTTTATTAGACCTCTCACTTAACCTTCTTTGCTTTCAATTATGAAATGATTCAAATGAAAACATTCAATGAATCTTACCTGGACTTACTTTTCAAAATTAGTAATAAAACAAATCGCTCTTGACAACAGGGAAAGCTAGTATGTTTGCTTAGCATACTGTCAAACACTACAATTTATGAGTTTAATATCATGTTTTGCTCCCAAATCACAATACGTCAGTCGTGTTTGAAATTACTTTGGTGGTTTCATGTTGCTTCTTAACACAGAGTGAGAATATATGATTTACTATATTCTACAAGCTAAGTTGATTAGCATTGCATTAAAGGGTTAGTTCACCCAAAAATGAAAATTAGCCCTAATTTACTCACCCTCAAATCCTTCTAGGTGTATATGACATTCTTCTTTCAGACGAATACAATCAGAGTTATAACAAAAAAATGTCCTGGCTCTTCCAAGCTTTATAATGGGAGTGAATGGCTGGAACAAATTTGAAAAAAAAAAAATACTCCACACGGCTCCAGTGGGTTAATAAAGCCCTTCTGAAGCGAAGCCATGGGTTTTTGTAAGAAAAATAGGCTACCCATATTTATAACTTTATAATCTAAAATAACTAGCTTCCGCCAGACGACCATACGCATACTTCGCAATTCGACTTGCGCCACAAGATTAACCTGTGGCGCATGTATGACGTAGGGTGTAGGAATATCGTAAGCTTAGACGCCTCTCGCAGTTTAAACAAATAGGGCTATGCAGCAAACTGAAGCTCCTCTTCTATTATATAGAAATCCTCCGACATTTCTCTTCAAAATTGCTAATTCGCGACCAGGGTTTTGTTTAGCTCTTTCCTCTGAGCTTCCAGAAGGCCTTTATTAACCCCCTGGAGTAAAAATGGAGCACTTTTATCATGGATGGGTGCACTTTTTGGGGCTTCAAATTTTCTCCAGCCATTCACTGCCATTATAAAGCTTAGAAGAGCCAGGACATTGTTTTCGTCTGAAAGAAGAATTTCATTTACACCTAGGATGACTTGAGGGTGAGTAAATCATGGGCTAATTTTCCTTTTTGGGTGAACTATCCCTTTAAAGACATCCATCATTCTTATGAAAATACCTGAGATAGCTTGATAACCACAGATATATTATTGCTATCATCTGTTTGTCTTCATGTAGTCATCAGTCATCATGACTTTATCAGTCAAAATGTCAATATTTGCATGTTATTATATCCATATAAGGCATTTCCTGAAATGTCATAAGTGTAATACTTCTATGAATCTCACTTGTGGACTTTCTGCACGAGGCATGAATCAGTATGAATTGTATGGGGGGTGGGGGGCTTCACAGGGGAGAGATTAGTGAACATTTCAGGACTGTGCTGTCATCGCGTCCAGGCGCAGGTTCTTCATCAGATCTGGAGTGTGTGTGTGTGTTTGTGTGTGTGTGCGGCGCAGGTCCCTCATCAGATCTGGAGTGTGTGTGTGTGTTTGTGTGTGTGTGCGGCGCAGGTCCCTCATCAGATCTGGAGTGTGTGTGTGTGTTTGTGTGTGTGTGCGGCGCAGGTCCCTCATCAGATCTGGATCCGGCGGACTGCGGTAAACCTCGGGATAAACAGAGAGACTAATATTAGCGTAGACGCCATTCTTCTTATGATGTAACGAGTACATCAGGATTTATGGGAAGTGTTCCCGGTTCCAGCTGACCTGATCTATGCAGCCTAACATTGAATTATAGAAGTCTATAATGTGTTATGTGAATGCTAGGCCAAAGAGATGTGTCTTTAATCTGGCTTTGAACTGACAGAGTGTGTCTGCTTCCCGGACAATGGTAGGAAGGTAGCATGTGCAGAGTGTGTGAGTGTGTGTGTGTGTGTGTGTGTGTGTGTGAGGGTAGCATGTACAGAGTGTGTGAGTGTGTGTGTGTGTGTGTGTGTGTGTGTGAGGGTAGCATGTACAGAGTGTGTGAGTGTGTGTGTGTGTGTGTGTGTGTGTGTGTGTGTGTGTGTGTGTGTGTGTGTGTGTGTGTGTGTGTGTGAGGGTAGCATGTACAGAGTGAACAGCAGCGGTCCTAGTACTGAGCCTTGTGGTACGCCATACTGAACTTGTGATCGATGAGACATCTCTTCATTTACTGCTACAAACTGATAACGGTCAGATAAGTGTGATTTAAACCATGCTAGTGCAATTCCACTAATGCCAACATAATTTTCGAGTCTATTCTGGAAATCCTCACAGATATCATTTCTTTCTAAAAAGGGACACAGTTGTGAGGATACCCAGGGTGCGAACTACGGGGGAGCTAGGGGGAGCTCAGCTCCCCTTAATAAGACATGGGCTCCCCTGAAAACGTGATTTGTGAAATTTTGGGGGGTCTCAAAAAATATTGACAATGTGTTATTTTGACGTGCAATTTCAGTTTTGTGTAATGTGATCATCGTGGATTATTATGTGTAAAATAGCAAAAATATCATTCATTCATGCAGGACGGCGATTTAAACCCATACCGGTAATTCACTTCAATAAAGATAATGCATGCTATTCTTGTCATGAGCATCAAGGTGTGGTGGCGCTGCGGTGCAAATTCCACTCATGTTAACTCACAGATTTTTTTTTTTTTTTATTGATTTTTTTTATTGCATTTTCAAAATTACAGAGTTTGATATCAAGTTCTTGTTACAAATCTTATACACATTTTCACATTTGATAAACATAACTTGAAACAACAATAAATTGAAAAAAAAGAAAAGAAACAAACAAAAGAAAAAGGACATCACACACATATATTAAATTCATTTAACAGCGATACAGATCTTTGGGCTTTTTGATTTTTTAAAAACTTTACAGATTCAAAATACATTTTAAAGGCTGCTTTAAAATGAGCAAAGTTGGGTTTTGGGTTTCTAATAATAGAAACAAATCGATAACATAAATTTTTCCTTTAGAAAAGTCAAATTCATTCGAATGAAGCAAGACAGATGACAAATTTAAGACTATATTGCAGTTCATTTTAACATCTCATACCAAAAGACTGAAGAACAGGGGCATTCAAAAAACAAGTGCACAATAGACTCTCTTTCACTATTACAAAAACAGCAGTTATAATCAATATCCAGATGAAAACGCTCTAATGTGTCTTTCACAGGATATATTCTGTGAGCAATTTTAAAAGACACTTCTTTGGTTTTATTTGATACACAATACCGACTAAGAACACCCCAAACATTTTCCCACTCTGTTAACTCACAGATTCGGCGAAAAAAATATAAACGAGGCCATTGATCTGCACGCGAAGTCCTTGAAATCCATTCTGTGGATGTTATTCCCAAAATGTGTTGTGGCTGGGTTGTTATAGGTCTGCGTGACTCTCGATGTCTTAGGCCTAATTGAACGGAGGAATTATGGTATTCTTCTGTAGCCCGACGAATAATTTAACCGTTGTTCATGTGAACTTAAAGAGAGTCTATTTATAGACTATTTGTTGGTGGATGTTTGCTGTTTGACCTATCAATTCGGGTCGATAAAGTATAATAGGGTAAATCCTGTAAAGTGATTTATCCTATAGTGCTTGCATAAAGCAAGTAGGCCTAGTGCATACACTTGTGACTTGTAGCTGTTATATATCTGTCGTTCATGAACGATCCATTCATTGCGTCTGTCACGTGACAGATGAACGAAAGACTCTTAAGGTAAAGTAATTATTTATGTTCCTTGTAAATTATTTTTGACTGCATTATAATGATTTCTTAATTCAGAATATAATCAAGATTGCGTAGGTGGATGTGTTCGGTGAATTTGCCTGTTAAAACTATAACATTTAAAGCCCCTTAAATGAACGAAATGGCTCGAAAAAAGATTATTTCATTTTGATGAACGAGATGGAACGAGAGTCAGTAAAATGATTATGGCACGCGCATAACCAATACCCCCCCCCCCCCCCCCCCCCCTGAAAAAAAAAAAATCAACAAAAGTGGGCTCCCCCAAAAGACACGGTATAGTTCGAACACTGAGGATACCGCCTTTTCTAGCATCTTTGACAGAAAAGGCAGATTCGAGATCGGCCTGTAATTGACTAATTCTATATAATCAAGTTGCGTTTTTTTAACAAGCGGTTTAATCATAGCCAACTTAAAGGGTTTTTGGTACGTATCCTAATGACAAAGATGAATTAATGATATTAAGAAGAGGATCTATGACCTCTGGGAGCATCTCTTTCAGTAGCTTAGTTGGTATAGGGTTCATAGAAGTTCATAAAGTCATTACTGCTGTGCTGCTTGGAAACTTCTGGGCTTGAAGCTTTCTTTTTCGTTAGTTCAGCCACTGTTTCAAATAAATACCTAGGATTATGTTTATTTTCTTCTAATAGGGTTGTAAAATAAGCAGATCTAGCAGCTTTTAAAGCCTCTCTGTATGCAGTCGAGCTCTCCTTCCATGAGATGCGAAATACCTCTAGTTTTGTTTTCTTCCAGTTGCGCTCCATCTCTCCGGCTGCTCTCTTAAGGGCCGAGTGTGCTCGCTGTACCACGGCGTTGGACTATTTTCTTTAATCTTCTTTAAGCGCAACGGAGCAACTGTGTCTAAAGTGCTGGAAAAGAGAGAGTTAAGAGTTTCTGTTGCAATATCGAGTTCTTCTAAGCTATCTGGGACGCTGAGATGATGAAACTGATCAGGAAGATTATTAATAAAGCAATCTTTAGTCGCAGAAGTGATAGGTCTAACATATTTATAACACGGAGTCGGCTTTGCAGCCTTGGCTAAATGAAGTTTACACGAGACTAGATAATGATCTGAGATGTCATCGCTCTGCTGCAGAATTTCAACGGCATCAACATTTATTCCGTGTGATAATATTAGATCTAGAGTATGATTACGACAATGAGTTCAGAATGTCTTTAAATGCCAATCCCAATGCATCTTTTTCGTTATCTACATGTATATTAAAATCACCAACAATTATGACTTTATCTGCAGCCAATATTAATTCTGATAGAAAGTCAGCAAATTCTGTGATAAAGTCTGTATGGTGCCCTGGTGGCCTGTATACAGTAGCCAGCACAAATCTCAAACGTGATTTATCATTTACACTATATATTGCTATATTAAGCACCAACACTTCAAAGGAATTATATCTGAAATTAGACTTATTACTAGTAATTCTAAAAATATGACTATAAATTACAGCAACACCTCCCCCTTTGCCTTTCAGACGAGGCTCATGTTTATAACAGTAATCTTGCAGGGTGGACTCATTTAAAGTAATGTAATCGTTTGGTTTTAGCCAGGTTTCTGTCAAACACAGCACATCTAGATTATAGTCTGAAATCATATCATTAACAATGAGTGCTTTTGGAGTAAACGATCGAATATTCAGCAACCCGAGCTTTAGCATTTGCTCATCCGTATTATAGCTGTTTTTTATTTGTTGAACATCAATTAAATATTTAACCTTAGATGGGTCTGGAAGTTTTTTGTATTTCCAAGTTCGGGGAACAGACACAGTCTCTATGTGATGATATCTAGGTGAAAGAGGCTCTATGTGATGGGATTTATCTGACCTTGGTGACGCGAGGCCGCTAGCAGACGGTCGGTTTAGCCAGTCTGTCTGCTTCCTGACCTGAGCCCCAGAGTGTCATGTTTGAGCTCTAAGACTATGTGCCATATTACTAGAGAGAAGAGCAGCACCATCCCAGGAGGGATGAATACCATCTCTTTTCAACAGGTCAGTGCCCGGTTGCATAAAGCACCTTAAGTTTTTCCCTTAAGTATGATACTTAAGGGGCGATTTCCCCTTACCTAAGAGAATAACTTAAGGGTATTGCATATAATCTCTTAAACGGTTCTCTTAAGTGTTTCACGACAGCGATCCTGGATTCACGTTATAAAAGTCTGTTGTTGCCATAGATACGCAAAACACTAACATGCTGCGTCGCGTCTAGGACAGCTCGAGGTATCGCACACCGGACGCACACTTTCTCAGTTTATGGACACAGCAATATTGTTATGTTTAAGGACATTATGGAATTAAGATAATGTCTGTACGTTATGTTATGACTGTACTGTACAATTAAATATAATCGTTGCTAAGTCTGCAGTCACTTTACCTCAGAGTGTCCGTTAACTGAATGAATTGAGAATCTCACCTGAAGATCCGATACACACTAATTGTACATTTATTGAATGGTAGCCGATTTATGCACGTGGAAAACATCTCCCACTACCGTCTGAAAACTCCCAGTTGCAAAAAAACGGAGTGCTATAAGCAGTTGTAACACCGCAGGTAAAGAGTGGTTGCGATGTGTGACATGGTCAAGGTCGCTGTCTAGTTTGTTAGCGATGTCAAATATTGCGCGTCGATCAAATCGGTAGCTATTCTTGCAACAATTTTTCATTGCTAAGATGGTCCAAAGGGTTCTCTCTATCCCTAAAAATTCTTCTTGGCACATAATGATCTTCAGCTGGTTCCATAAATTCAGCCATGTCGTCTTATTTTTGTCCGCGTTACTCTTAAGGTTACGATTTCCAAACCTTACATTATACTTAGGGAAATGACCGTTAAGGGGTTTTATGCAACACTTAATGCTTTTTAAGGGATTACTTAAGTGAAAAAACAGCATTTAAGGGAAATTCTAAGTGTTTATGACGTTTCACTTAAAGAAACCCTTAAGTAACACTTAAGGGTTTTTTTCTGCAACACCCTTAGGTTTAAGGGAAACATAAGGGCGAACTTAAGGGAAAATTACACTTAAGGTGCTTTATGCAACCGGGCACAGGTCTGCCCCAAAAACTTTTCCAATTGTCTATGAATTCTATATTATTAAGTGGACACCACTTAGACAGCCAGCCAGCCACTGAGTGAACACAATCTACTAAGTATCTCATCACTCCTGCGAACAGGAAGGGGGCCAGAGCAAATTACAGTGCCTGACATCGTACTTGCGAGTTCACACACCTCTTTAATATTAATTTTGGTGATCTCCGACTGGCGGAGTCGAACATCATTAGTGCTGACATGAATAATAATCTTAGAAAATTTACGATTAGCATTATCCAGCACTTTTAAATTTGCTTTGATGTCAGGCGCTCTGGCTCCCGGCAAACATGTGACTATGGAGGCTGGTGTCTATTTTCACTGAGAGGGGAGAATCTATTTGATGTTGTAATCGGAACGGAAGAGCGGTGTTTTGTCCCGCAACTATAGCGCCTCACCGTCACCCAGTTGCCCTGCTGCACGGGCTCTACTACAGCCGGAACCGAACAATGTACAGGGTTCACTAAGCTAGTCGCATCCAAAGCAGTATCTAAAGCCCTTGCACTCTTACAATTGACCCTTCGCTAAGCCACGCCCGAAAACCGCCACAGGCCAATCGTGGCTTAGCAACCGTAACTAGGCGCGGGAGGTCTGGCAAGCTTTCGAGCGAGGGAAACATGCCGAAGCGTTGTGCGTATGGATTGTGCAAATCCGATACCCGGTATCCTAAAAGTTTGGACGGGGTGGTGGATTTTGTTCCCTTCCCGAAACCTAAAACCCAAGGGGAGAAATGCCGGGCGTCATCTTCATTTATATAGCGCTTTTATCAATGTAGATTGTTCCAAAGCAGCTTTACATTGATAATAGGAAATTAAAAGTAAAGTGTTTTGGCTTTATAGCAGCTCTAGAATAAAGTTATTGTCCAGCTCGTGGATCAAGCAGTGTGATTAAAGGCAAGACGGAGGCTCACTGACATAACTTAACGTTACTTAAAAATATATTTCAACATTTTGTTAATCGACGGCCAAACCGTTACCCCAATCCGATCACGACTCTCCCTTTAGTTCTAGTAAAAGTAAAAGGTAGTTAGTAAAAGGAGGGAACATCAGGGGTCTTGCCGGAGATCTCCAAGGAAAAGGTTGGTATGCAAACTTAATCAGTTCATAACAGTAGTCACTAATGTGACCCACGACGTGTGAGCAGTAACGTTAGCCTAGCGCGCTAAAAATATAAGCGGGAGAATGTTATCATTGCAAAGTGGTCAGGCTAATGTCTTGTGTTTATTCCACAATACATATGGATAAGCTGTTTGTTTTATAAATATTAGAATATTTTCAAATTTCACTCACCCTGCTGGGCATGCACAAAGCTGTTCCTCAAATTTGTGTGTTTCCCATTTGAATGGTCAGCGTATGAGGCGGCTGCTGCTTGCGCTGGGACCTAACGTTATGCTTTAACTTCAATTTTGATGAAATTATTCTCTAATCGTTTGCATATTATGTCGTGGATATAGCCCTCGAATGCATACTGCAGTCTTGCACTCTCATATTTTCACCTGTTTGCCAAAAATGACTAATTATCTCCTTAGGAATGTCTGAAACCAGTGCATACATACTGTAATAGACGTGCCAGGCGCAAAAGCTTGACAGGCGTAGCAACAGTAACTAAGGAGGGCGGGGCTTAGCGAAGGGTCAATTAACCTCGATTAAAGCTTGGATGCGTGTCTCTAGTTCTGAAATCTTCCCCGTCAGCTTTACTATCTCCCTGCATTTATCACATGTAAATCCTGTGCTGACGGAGAAGGATATGCTAAACATGTTGCATGAGGTGCAGGTGACAATAAGAGGAGAAGATGACAAGACTTACCGTGTTTGTTGACTGATCATACTCACCTAAGTTGTTTGATGGACTCGTAAAAGGCGCGAGCGCGCGCGCGAGAAAAATAAATAAATAAATAAAGAGGCACAGATAGCATGCTAACAGGCTAACGAATTACTAGCGTGTTGTGCTAGCAATAACGATTTAGATTGAAGCTTGCGATGTCAGGTTGTGTGATGTTGAGTAAGTTATATTTAGCAGTATAAACAACAAGGAATGATAATGATTCAAAACAGAAAGATATACGAAGTTTACAGACGCAAACCAGCAGAAGCAACAAGCCAGCTCAGTTCATGTCTCTTATGTGAGAACTGGTGCACGTTTGAGCCGACGCTCAATATGAGCTAAATTACTGTTACTTTTTGGAAATGAAGTCTGGTTTCTCCCAAGTTTTTATTCTTCATTCTGTCACTGGTGGAGTTTTGGTTCCTGTCGCTTTAGGCTTGCTTAGTTTTGGCCATTTAATATTCAACAATATTATTGATCTCCTGCATTAACACGAGAGAACTGAACTGAGCTGGACGATGACATCACGGTTTACTCCAACCAAATAACTTTTTTACAACAAAAATGGAGCATCACTGAACTTAGGCTGGACTGTGCTGCTATTTTCTTCTGGAAACAAACTTTGTTGCATTATTTTCCTGTTATCTCTGTAAAGCTGCTGTAAAACTTGTAAAAGCGCTTTATAAATAAATGTGACGACGTCTAGTCAGCTTTATTTCCACAGCGCTAAAAAGCACTGATTGTTTCAAAGCAGCTTTACAGAGAAAACAGGAAAATAATGCAAACAGAATTAAATTCAAAGCAGCTCTAAAAAGACAATAGAAAACAGTAATTATTCAGTTTAAGTGAGTTCAGTTTAATTCAATTTAAGTTTCATTCAATGCGAGTTCAGTTCAGAAAGCAGTGATGACATCAGTTCAGTTCTCATACAGCAGATTAATAATAGTGCTGAATATTAAGTGTTCTCGACTAATGAAGCCAGAGGAACTCAAACTCCATCAGGATAGAGAAAACCCTCGGGAAAATCCAGACTCAGACACTATGATCCAGACTCAGTTCTGATTATGATCCAGACTCAGTTCTGATCATGATCCAGACTCAGTTCTGATCATGATCCAGACTCAGTTCTGATTATGATCCAGACTCAGTTCTGATTATGATCCAGACTCAGTTCTGATTATGATCCAGACTCAGTTCTGATTATGATCCAGACTGCATCACCAGTTGGACTGTAGATTGATATCTTTCAGAATATTTTATTCATTCTTTTACTCATTTCATTCATTCTTGTCAGTTCCTGTTGTGTGTTTTCCTTCTCCGCTGGAAGGCATTCAAACAGCAGTTTCTCTCGTCTTCTCTGTCTCTCTCACACACACACACACACACACACTAGTTCAGCCTGTTAGTCTCGCTTGACGGCTTTCATCTCAAAGGAACAGACTCACAAAACCGCGGACAGAGACACTGAACCACATTCACTGGACAGCAACAACAGAAGAGAGTCAGAAACATTTCATATTCAGCACAGATACAGCAACGGTAAGTGATTATGTGAGATGTTTGACTGTGTATATTCTCATATTAATGAAATCAATGTTCTGTTGTTGAAGGCTGGTGTTACACGAGTTTAAATCAAATCATTATCACAGTTCTCCGCTAAATCCAGTTCATGTTAAATCAGTTCATAAAGCGTCTGATATTCATCTGTAATAACCGTCAGCTGTCAATCATCCCTGCGAGAGTTTGTCTGGAGAGAATGAAGAGCTCAAACTGAAGAGAAAACACTTCATCAGATCCATTCTGTACTTGGGGACATTTAATATTCAACAATATTATTGATCTGCCTTACTTAAGGTGGACGATGACACTATTTTCTTCTAGAAACAAACTTTGTTGTATTATTTTCATGTTATGACTGT
>NC_139974.1:42112860-42257860 GCF_963993115.1 Abramis brama
ATAGAACATAAACAGTCTGTTTACCCATTACATCCCTCTCCATTGGGCTCCTACAGGGAACTGTTGCAGGGGAGCGAGGGACTGGTCATCTAATCCCACAAGCCCCCAGTAAAAACCACTTCCGAGGTCCAGTGACTCATCCACACGAGGGATGGGGTATGAGTCCTTCCTGGTGACCTCATTAAGGCACCTATAGTCAATGCTAAACCTCCACTGCCCCCCCTTCTTAGGCACCATGACCACCGGTGCGACCCACGCGCTCCCGGACGGAGTAATCCCACAGTAATCCCACTCGCTGCATGTCTAACAAGGTCTTATCAGCAGCGTCCTGACGGGCAGAAGGGAGCCTCTGGGGCCGCAGCCTAATGGGCATGGCATCCCCAGTCTCAGTTTCGTGCTGGGCCAGGTGTGTTCGCCCCACATCTCCTTCCCCAAATGCAAAAGCATTCCAGAGAGTCTTCCTCTGTTGCGAATTTATCGGAAGCCCATGCCGAAGCGCCTAGAGCCTCACGACCTTCCCCAGACCCCGCCACACATCACTCGTTCTTCAGAAGAACAGCCCACGCCTCAAAGCCCCACACAGCCAGAACACATGCCAGAACACATGCCAGAACACACGCCAGAACACACGCCAGAACACAGCCAGAACACACGCCAGAACACACGCCAGAACACATGCCAGAACACACGCCAGAACACAGCCAGAACACATGCCAGAACACATGCCAGAACACATGCCAGAACACACGCCAGAACACACGCCAGAACACAGCCAGAACACACGCCAGAACACACGCCAGAACACAGCCAGAACACATGCCAGAACACACGCCAGAACACACGCCAGAACACAGCCAGAACACATGCCACAACACATGCCAGAACACACGCCAGAACACACGCCAGAACACAGCCAGAACACATGCCAGAACACACGCCAGAACACACGCCAGAACACAGCCAGAACACAGCCAGAACACACGCCAGAACACACGCCAGAACACAGCCAGAACACATGCCAGAACACAGCCAGAACACATGCCAGAACACATGCCAGAACACACGCCAGAACACAGCCAGAACACATGCCAGAACACACGCCAGAACACACGCCAGAACACACGCCAGAACACAGCCAGAACACACGCCAGAACACACGCCAGAACACAGCCAGAACACATGCCAGAACACACGCCAGAACACACGCCAGAACACAGCCAGAACACATGCCAGAACACACGCCAGAACACACGCCAGAACACAGCCAGAACACATGCCAGAACACACGCCAGAACACAGCCAGAACACATGCCAGAACACACGCCAGAACACACGCCAGAACACAGCCAGAACACATGCCAGAACACACGCCAGAACACACGCCAGAACACACGCCAGAACACAGCCAGAACACACGCCAGAACACACGCCAGAACACAGCCAGAACACATGCCAGAACACACGCCAGAACACACGCCAGAACACACGCCAGAACACAGCCAGAACACATGCCAGAACACACGCCAGAACACACGCCAGAACACAGCCAGAACACATGCCAGAACACACGCCAGAACACACGCCAGAACACAGCCAGAACACATGCCAGAACACACGCCAGAACACAGCCAGAACACATGCATCGAGATCACACCTGATATAGAACATAAACAGCCTTTAGACTCGCTACAATATACTGGAAAAATCTGTAAATGCTGTGGATAACTTTCAGATATACAGTGAAAAACAGTAAAAGGACCTTTTTTTACCTTAAAGTTTTTTGCAGTGACGTTTAATCTGGTCTGCTGATCAGAGTCACTCATCTGATGTGTGTGTGTGTGTGTGTGTGTGTGTGTGTGTTTCAGAGCTACTCAGATTCACTCATCTGATGTGTGTGTGTGTGTGTGTGTGTGTGCGTGTGTTTCAGAGCTACTCAGATTCACTCATCTGATGTGTGTGTGTGTTTCAGAGCTACTCAGAGTCACTCATCTGATGTGTGTGTGTGTGTGTGTGTTTCAGAGCTACTCAGAGTCACTCATCTGATGTGTGTGTGTGTGTGTGTGTTTCAGAGCTACTCAGAGTCACTCATCTGATGTATGTGTGTGTGTGTGTGTGTTTCAGAGCTACTCAGAGTCACTCATCTGATGTGTGTGTGTGTGTGTGTGTGTGTGTTTCAGAGCTACTCAGAGTCACTCATCTGATGTGTGTGTGTGTGTTTCAGAGCTACTCAGAGTCACTCATCTGATGTGTGTGTGTGTGTGTGTGTTTCAGAGCTACTCAGAGTCACTCATCTGATGTGTGTGTGTGTGTGTGTGTGTGTGTGTTTCAGAGCTACTCAGAGTCACTCATCTGATGTGTGTGTGTGTGTGTGTGTGTGTTTCAGAGCTACTCAGATTCACTCATCTGATGTGTGTGTGTGTGTGTGTGTTTCAGAGCTACTCAGATTCACTCATCTGATGTGTGTGTGTGTGTGTGTGTGTGTGTTTCAGAGCTACTCAGAGTCACTCATCTGATGTGTGTGTGTGTGTGTGTTTCAGAGCTACTCAGATTCACTCATCTGATGTGTGTGTGTTTCAGAGCTACTCAGATTCACTCATCTGATGTGTGTGTGTGTGTGTGTGTTTCAGAGCTACTCAGATTCACTCATCTAATGTGTGTGTGTGTGTGTGTGTGTGTTTCAGAGCTACTCAGATTCACTCATCTGATGTGTGTGTGTGTGTGTTTCAGAGCTACTCTCAGGCCGAGCTGGCGGAGCTCGAACAGCTTCTGTCTGACGTCACACACTCCGTGCATCGCATCCGGGCGGAGCTGGTGGGCGGAGTCGAGCAGAGGAGAGAGGCTGTGATTGGCCGAGGGCAGAGCATCGTGTCCCAGCTGGAGTCGAAGTTAGACGAGCTGCAGGAGCGCAGGGCTCGACTGGAGGCTCAGGCTGTCTCCGACGACCACATCGGCTTTCTTCAGGTGACTCCCAGATCTCGTCTTTACCTTTACCTGATCCATTGCTTCATCCTTTTTAGTAAAATTAATGGAAAAACTGATACTTCAAATCAACATTTCAAACAAAAAATATCTAAACTTTGACAAAAATAGTCTTTGAGAATGTCTAAATAAATCAAAATCCACAACCTAATAAAGTAACCTAATAATTTATTAGTTTTTATGTTTAAACACAACTATAGAATTTACATCTACATTTAAAACTCTTTATATAGTTACACCATGGCATTACAGATGTCTCGACCCCTTTACAAAGATATGGGACTTTCTGCTTAGAAAGACGCAAAATGACGATTTTTACATCATTATAAGCAGGAACTGCAACACTGAAATCCGTATTTCTCCCGTCTCAGGGGAAAATGAGGGAATAATGCACGACCATTCAAAAATATGACAGGGTTTCTAACGATACAAAGCTTAATGCAAGCGGGTGAAGTGTCCCTTTAAGAGATATTTGTGCTGGAAAACAAGAAAGAAGCACTGAGGAAGAAAACCTTTGTGCAGTGTGAGCTCATCAGATTAAGTGTGCATCCATAAATCACTGTATATATGAGCAGATTCAGATATTATATCTGTAAGATTACTTTAATATTAAGAAGGCTGTGTTTACTGTCCTCTGTCCCTCTATATAACTTCTTCATGTTCCACCTGATTCTGTGTGACTCTGATGATGTTCTTCTGATGGCAGAGTTTCGAGGAAGCCCGCGGGCCGGCACCGGACTCGGATGTGGATCTGCCGGAGGAGGATGAAGTGACTCTGAGCTTCTCGCTCGGGGACGTGAAAGCAGCTCTAGGAGAGATCCGGGAGCGACTCGACGACATTCGCTTCGGGGAAGTGCATTACAGACACTCCGGTGAGAAACTGAGCGAACGCATAACGCCACGTTAGGACTGACGGAGATGAAACCTTTCCAACATTTCTGCACCTTGGATCCTGCTCTAAACACTGCTGTCATGTGAATGAACGGCTAGAACACATTGAAAGATTCTGTTTTCTGTGAGAACGGTGTGTGTTAGCGGCCCCTAAGAAGTGAATCAATCAAAACTAACTTTATCTGGACAATAACTTTATTCTAGAGCTGCCGTAAAGCCTGAACAATCTCTGCTACTGTAATCTCCTGTTATCACTGTAAAGCTGCTGTGAAACTGAAATCTGTATTGGTAAAAGCGCTGTATTAATGAAGGAGACTCGACTTGTGTGTTTCAGTGTCCTCGCTAGCCGAGAGTGAGAGTATGGTGAGCGTTCGATCTCTGAGGAAGAAGGACTGGTCACTGAAAGGTACGTGAAGAATAACTCTCAGAAAACACATCTGGAACAGCTGTGGGACGAGGACTAATCATCTTTCTCTCTTTCATTTCTACAGATCTACGCAAATTAAAACTGGGTATGTATAAATGCATGTGTTTTATTGCATCCATACATTTGTGTCTCAACTTTCTTTTAACAGAGCAGCAGATATTCAGATAGATGTTGATATTGAGTAATATTCCTTCTATTATTGGACGTAAATAATCTAAACATCTGCTTTCAGTGGTTTTACACTGTGAGGTTCATTCAAAGGTTAAAGAAATGTCTGCGTTTTGCTGATAGAGTCACCAGAACAGAACCTGGTTTCTGTAGTGTTGGTTCAAACGCTACGCTAACAGATTAGCCAGAGGACTGGATTACTGACAGAGGACCAACACTGACAATTCTCACTCAAAACATTCACTCCTAAATCTCCTGCCGGTACTGAGACTCGAACCCACGAGTCCGACTCTCTAACATTAGGCCACAGTCAGTGCGAGACACGGACAGACTATCATGGAAAACCCATAAACACAGAGGCAGAAGACTGAGTCACACATCCATATTTCCACTTCACTCTAGATCCAGCACTGATAGATTCGCATAAATTGGGTTTAAAATATATATATACACCATCTCTGTTTTGATCAAATGTTGAATATTTTGTGTTTTAGGGCACAAGAAGGTTAAAGGTTATCTTGGTGAGTGTTCTTGACTCCTGTTGCTTTTCTTTATATTTCTTCACAATCTGTAATATACTGCAGATTACGTGCATGCAGAGCAAAAACATTCCTCTCCTTCTACTTTCAATGGTTTTTAAAAAAAACATATGAATGATTTGTGAAATGCAAGTCCTGATGAAACACCTGTGTGTGTGTGTGTGTGTGTGTGTGTGTGTGTGTGTGTGTGTGTAGAGGACGTGACCCTGAACCCCACGACCGCGTACCCGTTCCTGATCCTGTCTGAGGACCGTAAGCAACTGAAGCGCGGAGAGAAACTTCAGTTCTACAGGAACAGCGCTCAGCGCTTCGACGTCTGGTCCTGTGCGCTCGCTAAACACGGATACGAGTCGGGACGCCACTACTGGGAGGTGCTTCACTCACACACACACTCACACACACACTCACACTCTCAGCGCTTCGACGTCTGGTCCTGTGCGCTCGCTAAACACGGATACGAGTCGGGACGCCACTACTGGGAGGTGCTTCACTCACACACACACTCACACACACACTCACACTCTCAGCGCTTCGACGTCTGGTCCTGTGCGCTCGCTAAACACGGATACGAGTCGGGACGCCACTACTGGGAGGTGCTTCACACACACACACTCACACTCTCAGCGCTTCGACGTCTGGTCCTGTGCGCTCGCTAAACACGGATACGAGTCGGGACGCCACTACTGGGAGGTGCTTCACACACACACACACTCACACACACACTCACACACACACACTCTCAGCGCTTCGACGTCTGGTCCTGTGCGCTCGCTAAACACGGATACGAGTCGGGACGCCACTACTGGGAGGTGCTTCACACACACACACACACACTCTCAGCGCTTCGACGTCTGGTCCTGTGCGCTCGCTAAACACGGATACGAGTCAGGACGCCACTACTGGGAGGTGCTTCACACACACACACACACACACTCTCAGCGCTTCGACGTCTGGTCCTGTGCGCTCGCTAAACACGGATACGAGTCGGGACGCCACTACTGGGAGGTGCTTCACACACACACACACACACACTCTCAGCGCTTCGACGTCTGGTCCTGTGCGCTCGCTAAACACGGATACGAGTCGGGACGCCACTACTGGGAGGTGCTTCACACACACACACACACACTCTCAGCGCTTCGACGTCTGGTCCTGTGCGCTCGCTAAACACGGATACGAGTCAGGACGCCACTACTGGGAGGTGCTTCACACACACACACACTCACACACACTCACACACACACACTCTCAGCGCTTCGACGTCTGGTCCTGTGCGCTCGCTAAACACGGATACGAGTCGGGACGCCACTACTGGGAGGTGCTTCACACACACACACACACACACTCTCAGCGCTTCCACGTCTGGTCCTGTGCGCTCGCTAAACACGGATACGAGTCGGGACGCCACTACTGGGAGGTGCTTCACACACACACACACACACTCTCAGCGCTTCGACGTCTGGTCCTGTGCGCTCGCTAAACACGGATACGAGTCGGGACGCCACTACTGGGAGGTGCTTCACACACACACACACACACTCTCAGCGCTTCGACGTCTGGTCCTGTGCGCTCGCTAAACACGGATACGAGTCGGGACGCCACTACTGGGAGGTGCTTCACACACACACACACACACACTCTCAGCGCTTCGACGTCTGGTCCTGTGCGCTCGCTAAACACGGATACGAGTCGGGACGCCACTACTGGGAGGTGCTTCACACACACACACACACACTCTCAGCGCTTCGACGTCTGGTCCTGTGCGCTCGCTAAACACGGATACGAGTCGGGACGCCACTACTGGGAGGTGCTTCACACACACACACACACACACTCTCAGCGCTTCCACGTCTGGTCCTGTGCGCTCGCTAAACACGGATACGAGTCGGGACGCCACTACTGGGAGGTGCTTCACACACACACACACACACTCTCAGCGCTTCGACGTCTGGTCCTGTGCGCTCGCTAAACACGGATACGAGTCGGGACGCCACTACTGGGAGGTGCTTCACACACACACACACACACACACTCTCAGCGCTTCGACGTCTGGTCCTGTGCGCTCGCTAAACACGGATACGAGTCGGGACGCCACTACTGGGAGGTGCTTCACACACACACACACACACACTCTCAGCGCTTCGACGTCTGGTCCTGTGCGCTCGCTAAACACGGATACGAGTCGGGACGCCACTACTGGGAGGTGCTTCACACACACACACACACACTCTCAGCGCTTCGACGTCTGGTCCTGTGCGCTCGCTAAACACGGATACGAGTCGGGACGCCACTACTGGGAGGTGCTTCACACACACACACACACACACTCTCAGCGCTTCGACGTCTGGTCCTGTGCGCTCGCTAAACACGGATACGAGTCGGGACGCCACTACTGGGAGGTGCTTCACACACACACACACACACACTCTCAGCGCTTCGACGTCTGGTCCTGTGCGCTCGCTAAACACGGATACGAGTCGGGACGCCACTACTGGGAGGTGCTTCACACACACACACACTCACACTCTCAGCGCTTCGACGTCTGGTCCTGTGCGCTCGCTAAACACGGATACGAGTCGGGACGCCACTACTGGGAGGTGCTTCACACACACACACACACACTCTCAGCGCTTCGACGTCTGGTCCTGTGCGCTCGCTAAACACGGATACGAGTCGGGACGCCACTACTGGGAGGTGCTTCACACACACACACACACACACTCTCAGCGCTTCGACGTCTGGTCCTGTGCGCTCGCTAAACACGGATACGAGTCGGGACGCCACTACTGGGAGGTGCTTCACACACACACACACACACTCTCAGCGCTTCGACGTCTGGTCCTGTGCGCTCGCTAAACACGGATACGAGTCAGGACGCCACTACTGGGAGGTGCTTCACACACACACACACTCACACTCTCAGCGCTTCGACGTCTGGTCCTGTGCGCTCGCTAAACACGGATACGAGTCGGGACGCCACTACTGGGAGGTGCTTCACACACACACACACACACTCTCAGCGCTTCGACGTCTGGTCCTGTGCGCTCGCTAAACACGGATACGAGTCGGGACGCCACTACTGGGAGGTGCTTCACACACACACACACACACACTCTCAGCGCTTCGACGTCTGGTCCTGTGCGCTCGCTAAACACGGATACGAGTCGGGACGCCACTACTGGGAGGTGCTTCACACACACACACACACACTCTCAGCGCTTCGACGTCTGGTCCTGTGCGCTCGCTAAACACGGATACGAGTCAGGACGCCACTACTGGGAGGTGCTTCACACACACACACACTCACACTCTCAGCGCTTCGACGTCTGGTCCTGTGCGCTCGCTAAACACGGATACGAGTCGGGACGCCACTACTGGGAGGTGCTTCACACACACACACACACACACACTCACACACACACTCACACACACACACACACACTCAGTTCTGTTTCAGCACTGACGCTATTGGTGTGTTCAAGTCCTCCATCGGAGTTAAGCCCAATTTATACTTCTGCGTCGAACTCACGCCGTAGCTACGTCGTAGGCTGTGTGTAGCGCGCGTACCCTTCGGCGTACCCTGACGTGCACCTCTCCAAAAATGTAACAACGCGTCAACTCTACGCGGACGCAAGCGCTGTGATTGGTCTGCTAGGACCGCTCCCTCGGGTTTCACATGCTCCCTCTGCGCGCGTCAACGACGCAGAAGTATAAATGAAAACCAACGTGTTGCCTACAGCGTAGAGGCTCCGGCGTAGGTCCGACACAGAAGTATAAATCAGCCTTTAGATGACGGAGTACTTTCTCTTAATTAATTACACAAAGGTTCAGAGAACAAAGAAGTGTGCATCAGGTCTACTTTGGTCTTCTATTTTGCCATCCTATTCTGCGCAGGCATTCACTTACTTCAGTGTAAATAGAACAGCCTGGTAATATCACTGCTAAATACCTTTAAGTATTCTGGTATTCCACCCTGTTTCTCACGGACTCTGAAGATCAGGGCATTATGGTGGCGTTCATGTGCGTTCAACTCGTAAATACGATCTTTACAAGATTACTTTTTACCGCTGTTCTATGACAGTTTTCCAGCATCCCTTCTCCACCCCATCTCCTCACTTACTGGTCCTATCCCTAACCTGGGGTGGGGGAGTACTCTGTGTTCAGGCCAAATCCGTCAGACAGCACGCCAAATACACATAACCTTTACCCGATCTAATTATATGTACGTGTGAACTGGTGAAACACCTGTCCTCTCTCTCCTCAGGTGAGCGTGGGCGAGAACAAGGACTGGAAGCTGGGAGTGGTGTGTGAGTCTGCGCAGAGGAAGGGTCTGTTCGACATGACGCCCGCCAGCGGATACTACGCGCTGTGGTGGAGCGGGAGTCACTTACGCGCGCTAACCGCGCCGCCGCTAGCGAAGGTGCGCGTCACCGGACACCTGCGGCGCATCGGGCTGTACCTGGACCTGGAGGAGGGTCACCTGATCTTCTACAACGCCAAGACCGGGTCCGAGCTGCACTCTTTCACGGCCCAGTTCCCGGAGAAGATGTTCCCGCTCTTCGGAACCGCAGATAAAGACGTTCCGCTGGTGTTGAAGAGTCCGTTTCCCAGCGTCCCGGAGTGAGGAGAACCAGGGCACTGAAAGCCACTCAATAATACAGGAACATATCAGACTTCTGCTTTATTTACAGCTCAAGGGTTAGGGAATGCAGGAACTATGAAGTGAAATATGAAATTTAAATTAAGTGAAGGTGAATTCTACTCTCTCTCTTTCTCAGGAGCCACAGCTCAAAGGTTGGAATCACTGAGACATTCTTATGTGAAAGAAATTGATGCTTCCTTCAATAATGCAGGTTTAATCTGAACAACATTTTTTTTTACAAAAAGTCATTAAAAAAGTCATTTTTGAAGAAAGAAAGCAAACTGTAATTGTATGTAAAACTATGTCGACAGAGAGAGAGAGTGTGTGTGTGTGTGTGTGTGTGTGAGAGAGAGAGAGAGAGTGTGTGTGTGTGTGTGTGAGAGAGAGAGAGAGTGTGTGTGTGTGTGTGAGAGAGAGAGAGAGAGAGTGAGTGAGTGTGTGTGTGAGAGAGAGAGAGAGAGAGTGTGTGTGTGTGTGAGAGAGAGTGTGTGTGTGTGAGAAAGAGAGAGAGAGAGTGTGTGTGTGTGTGAGTGAGTGTGTGTGTGAGAGAGAGAGAGAGAGAGAGTGTGTGTGTGAGAAAGAGAGAGAGTGTGTGTGTGTGTGTGTGTGAGAGAGAGAGAGAGAGAGAGTCTGTGTGTGTGAGAGAGAGAGTGTGTGTGTGTGTGTGTGTGTGTGTGTGTGTGAGGTCTTGTGGGAACAGTCTAATAGTTAGTTTCCATGAGAGGTTCACTACAGCGGGAGAGATGGATCAGACACTCTGATGAACAATACAAACATCTGTAATATTATCACTGTCTTCTGCTGTACTCGTCTTGTATTCAATTTAATGCATTTTTGGTGAAAATTTAATATTAGATATGAATATTTGTAGAAGTGGCACAAAATAAATAAATAACATAAATAAATGATAAAAGCTTCATCAGCTTATGAACAAATGTTACAGTAACCCTGAAAATCTGCGGAGAATGAAAAGCGGTAGAGCTCCTGGAGGAAGACGATCACGGTTCTTCACTGGAACGGTTTGTACATGTTCAGTCTCTGCGATGATGATTGGCATTCGGGAGTTTATTCAGACGATGGCTGATCTCGAACACGAGTGTGTTTCAGAACGAGTGTGTGAAAGTGTGTTTCACGAGTGTGTTCTTCTCTCTAGTAATATGGCACATAGTCTTAGAGCTCAAACATGACAATCTGGGGCTCAGGTCAGGAAGCAGACAGACTGGCTAAACCGACCGTCTGCTAGCGGCCTCGCGTCACCAAGGTCAGATAAATCCCATCACATAGAGCCTCTTTCACCTAGATATCATCACATAGAGACTGTGTCTGCTCCCCGAACTTGGAAATACAAAAAACTTCCAGACCCATCTAAGGTTAAATATTTAATTGATGTTCAACAAATAAAAAACAGCTATAATACGGATGAGCAAATGCTAAAGCTCGGGTTGCTGAATATTCGATCGTTTACTCCAAAAGCACTCATTGTTAATGATATGATTTCAGACTATAATCTAGATGTGCTGTGTTTGACAGAAACCTGGCTAAAACCAAACGATTACATTACTTTAAATGAGTCCACCCCGCAAGATTACTGTTATAAACATGAGCCTCGTCTGAAAGGCAAAGGGGGAGGTGTTGCTGTAATTTATAGTCATATTTTTAGAATTACTAGTAATAAGTCTAATTTCAGATATAATTCCTTTGAAGTGTTGGTGCTTAATATAGCAATATATAGTGTAAATGATAAATCACGTTTGAGATTTGTGCTGGCTACTGTATACAGGCCACCAGGGCACCATACAGACTTTATCACAGAATTTGCTGACTTTCTATCAGAATTAATATTGGCTGCAGATAAAGTCATAATTGTTGGTGATTTTAATATACATGTAGATAACGAAAAAGATGCATTGGGATTGGCATTTAAAGACATTCTGAACTCATTGTCGTAATCATACTCTAGATCTAATATTATCACACGGAATAAATGTTGATGCCGTTGAAATTCTGCAGCAGAGCGATGACATCTCAGATCATTATCTAGTCTCGTGTAAACTTCATTTAGCCAAGGCTGCAAAGCCGACTCCGTGTTATAAATATGTTAGACCTATCACTTCTGCGACTAAAGATTGCTTTATTAATAATCTTCCTGATCAGTTTCATCATCTCAGCGTCCCAGATAGCTTAGAAGAACTCGATATTGCAACAGAAACTCTTAACTCTCTCTTTTCCAGCACTTTAGACACAGTTGCTCCGTTGCGCTTAAAGAAGATTAAAGAAAATAGTCCAACGCCGTGGTACAGCGAGCACACTCGGCCCTTAAGAGAGCAGCCGGAGAGATGGAGCGCAACTGGAAGAAAACAAAACTAGAGGTATTTCGCATCTCATGGAAGGAGAGCTCGACTGCATACAGAGAGGCTTTAAAAGCTGCTAGATCTGCTTATTTTACAACCCTATTAGAAGAAAATAAACATAATCCTAGGTATTTATTTGAAACAGTGGCTGAACTAACGAAAAAGAAAGCTTCAAGCCCAGAAGTTTCCAAGCAGCACAGCAGTAATGACTTTATGAACTTCTATGAACCCTATACCAACTAAGCTACTGAAAGAGATGCTCCCAGAGGTCATAGATCCTCTTCTTAATATCATTAATTCATCTTTGTCATTAGGATACGTACCGAAAACCCTTTAAGTTGGCTATGATTAAACCGCTTGTTAAAAAAACGCAACTTGATCCTACAGAATTAGTCAATTACAGGCCGATCTCGAATCTGCCTTTTCTGTCAAAGATATTAGAAAAAGCCAGTATCCTTACAACTATGTTCCTATTTATAAAGAAATGATATCTGAGGATTTCCAGTCAGGATTTAGACCGTACCATAGTACCGAGACTGCTCTCGTTAGAGTCACAAATGATTTGCTCTTATCATCCGATCGTGGTTGTATCTCTCTATTAGTGTTACTCGATCTTAGTGCTGCATTTGATACTATTGACCACAATATTCTTTTAAATAGACTCGAACATTATGTTGGCATTAGTGGAATTGCACTAGCATGGTTTAAATCATACTTATCTGACCGTTATCAGTTTGTAGCAGTAAATGAAGAGATGTCTCATCGATCACAAGTTCAGTATGGCGTACCACAAGGCTCAGTACTAGGACCGCTGCTGTTCACTCTGTACATGCTACCCTCACACACACACACACACACACACACACACACACACTCTGTACATGCTACCATTAGGAGATATCATTAGGAAGCATGGCATTAGTTTTCACTGTAATGCTGATGATACTCAGCTGTATATTTCTTCACGCCTGACGAAACTTACCAATTCACTAAATTAACTGAATGCACAGCTGATATAAAAAACTGGATGACTAGTAATTTCCTACGACTAAACTCTGAAAAAACAGAGATTCTAATTATTGGACAAAAAACGTCCACACGTAATAACCTAGAATACTGTCTAACACTTGATGGCTGCTCTGTCAAGTCTTCGTCGTCGGTCAGGAACCTGGGTGTGTGTGTGTGTGTGTGTGTGTGTGTGTGTGTGTGTGCTCTTTGATACCAATCTTTCATTTGAAAGTCACGTGTCTAGTGTCTGTAGAACTGCATTTTTCCATCTTAAAAATATATCTAAATTACGCCATATGCTCTCATTGACAAATGCGGAACAGTTAGTCCATGCGTTCATGAGCTCAAGGCGAGATTACTGTAATGCTCTACTGGGTGGTTGCCCTGCACGCTTAATAAACAAACTACAGCTGGTCCAAAAACGCAGCAGCTCGAGTTCTTACCAGAACCAGGAAGTATGACCATATTAGCCCGATTCTGTCAACACTGCACTGGCTCCCTATTAAACATCGCATACATTTTAAAATATTGCTGATTAGCTCTTAACGCATTATAGTCCTTCACGTCTATTGCAATCTCAAAATTCCGGCCAGTTGATAATACCTAGAATATCTAAATCGACTGCTGGCGGCAGATCCTGCTCCTATTTAGCACCACAACTCTGGAACAGTCTTCCTAACATTGTCCGGGAAGCAGACACACTCTGTCAGTTCAAAGCTAGACTAAAAAGAGACTAAAAATCTCTTTGGCCTAGCATTCACATAGCACATTATAACTTCTATAATTCAATGTTAGGCTGCAAAGCGTTGTTGGGATAATTCCGTGGAAGCAATAAAAATTCTGTATAAATTTTAAGGCCAGACAAGTAGTTTGTTGAGGGTTGATTAATAGGGAAGGACTACACGCCTGCGCACATACACTCACCTAAAGGATTATTAGGAACACCTGTTCAATTTCTCATTAATGCAATTATCTAATCAACCAATCACATGGCAGTTGCTTCAGTGCATTTAGGGGTGTGGTCCTGGTCAAGACAATCTCCTGAACTCCAAACTGAATGTCAGAATGGGAAAGAAAGGTGATTTAAGCAATTTTGAGCGTGGCATGGTTGTTGGTGCCAGACGGGCCGGTCTGAGTATTTCACAATCTGCTCAGTTACTGGGATTTTCACGCACAACCATTTCTAGGGTTTACAAAGAATGGTGTGAAAAGGGAAAAACATCCAGTATGCGGCAGTCCTGTGGGCGAAAATGCCTTGTTGATGCTAGAGGTCAGAGGAGAATTGGCTGACTGATTCAAGCTGATAGAAGAGCAACTTTGACTGAAATAACCACTCGTTACAACCGAGGTATGCAGCAAAGCATTTGTGAAGCCACAACACGCACAACCTTGAGGCGGATGGGCTACAACAGCAGAAGACCCCACCGGGTACCACTCATCTCCACTACAAATAGGAAAAAGAGGCTACAATTTGCACAAGCTCACCAAAATTGGACAGTTGAAGACTGGAAAAATGTTGCCTGGTCTGATGAGTCTCGATTTCTGTTGAGACATTCAGATGGTAGAGTCAGAATTTGGCGTAAACAGAATGAGAACATGGATCCATCATGCCTTGTTACCACTGTGCAGGCTGGTGGTGGTGGTGTAATGGTGTGGGGGATGTTTTCTTGGCACACTTTAGGCCCCTTAGTGCCAATTGGGCATGGTTTAAATGCCACGGCCTACCTGAGCATTGTTTCTGGCCATGTCCATCCCTTTATGACCACCATGCACCCATCCTCTGATGGCTACTTCCAGCAGGATAATGCACCATGTCACAAAGCTCGAATCATTTCAAATTGGTTTCTTGAACATGACAATGAGTTCACTGTACTAAAATGGCCCCCACAGTCACCAGATCTCAACCCAATAGAGCATCTTTGGGATGTGGTGGAACGGGAGCTTCGTGCCCTGGATGTGCATCCCACAAATCTCCATCAACTGCAAGATGCTATCCTATCAATATGGGCCAACATTTCTAAAGAATGCTTTCAGCACCTTGTTGAATCAATGCCACGTAGAATTAAGGCAGTTCTGAAGGCGAAAGGGGGTCAAACACAGTATTAGTATGGTGTTCCTAATAATCCTTTAGGTGAGTGTATATTGAAACGCGCATACCTATGGACTGAACTCATGTGCGCCAACGGCATTCTCACGGGTTCGTGTTCGTGTTTTTGAAGTTTGCGCAGGAAGAACTTTTTTCAATTAGTTTTCAATTAGAATGGTGTGTGTTAGCGGCCCCTACTAATGATCGTTCCGACGGAAGTGAATCAATCAAAACTAACTTATCTGGACAATAACTTTATTCTAGAGCTGCTGTAAAGCCTAAACACTCTCTGTTACTGTAATCTCCTGTTATCACTGTAAAGCTGCTGTGAAACAATCTATAGTGTTAAAGCGCTGTATAAATGAAGATGACTTGACTTGTTTCAGGAGTGTTTCTCTCACGAGTGTGTTTCACATCGAGGAAAGAGAAGCAAAGCACATAAAAACAACCCCATTGTCTTTATTTAGTTAGACATTTTACAGTAGTCACTTTTATAGTAGCTGCCTTGTTTTTCTTTTTCCTCATTGTTTCACATATTCTATCACTTGGATCAATGCAAAGGAAGAAATATATATATATGAACGCCCAAAACAGGAAATTTTGGCAAGATATTACAAGAATACGATTCAGGCCTTTAACAGGGCGAATGTTTGGTTCATACATGGCAATTGAGTTCAGTGGGTTTTGAATCTGTAAAACACACGTTCGGATGAAAGAGGAACCATTTTCAAAACCCATTCAAGACATTAGACTTGAATTCATTCTGATTTCAGAAAAACTACAACCTGATGCTAAACTCAGTGTTTGATATGTCACTATAAACCGCACAGGTATTTTCCCAATGTGCAAGAACGTCTTTTAGATGCGAACTGCACTGAACATGAAATCTAAAAACACCAACAGCAAAAGAAACATTGCAACTACACTGTCGAGGTCACTTTTAAGGGATGCTGTTTGTCTACTGCCATCAAACACTTGAAACTGCCACGTATTGGACCCAATACTGAAGAGAAGTGTGCGAGGAAGAGTCCGAGAGAGAGTCGACATGCATCGGATCTGGAAGTGTTGCAGAGTTCAGCGATGGAGAGATAGAAGAAACCAGATGTTCATCAGTTCATCAGAACCAGTCGTTCAGTCCGAGACCCGACGGCTAAACCAGCGCTCCGAGACGCCATGTTGGATTTGATAACACTGAATCATGTTGGAAACACCAAATGTTTTATTCTCTAATGCATTTTGCAGGTTATTCCATGTCATTAATTGGCCACAGTTTCCCAACAGAGACACTTTTCTCCATTGCTATTGGAAGGCAAAGTTTAGTTTGGATGATTCTGGATCAGAACCGGAGCGAATGACAGCGATGTGTGACGAGGCCGTCAGTGTTTCCTGAACCTCACGCAGGCATTCGTGAAAACCTTCCCAGATCAGCAGAATCTACAGCAACATTCGTGTGGGACGTCATCAGATCGAGCGTGAAACACAGCAGCTCAGAGTACAGAACCGGCCGTGGGTCGAGAGGTCGGGTCCTTCAGTGCCGGTTCTGTCAGAACACTGATCCGTCAAGACGAGAGGAAGAGAGAAATAAAGAGAGGACGGCAGCGGCTCCGTGTGTGTGTGTGTGTGTGTGTTTGTGGCACCAATACACCGAAGAGAACGTCACTGATCCACCGCTGAAGACATGAACACTGTTCACACACACACACACACACACACACACACACACACACACACACACACACACTTCTGATCCATCACAATCAGTGAACTTCAAGAAACGCCTCAAATATCACGTCTCCCCAAAGTCAAGCCTAGTTTCAGGACCATGAAGATTTGTCCTCCAGATTCTCATCACTTACATGAACATTTCTCTTCATTAGTTTCAGAATCAGAGTCTTACGCCGGACACGGGAAACTCTTCTGTGTGATTATAAGAGTAAATCTACTCGCTCGTAAAAAATCTTGATGGTCCCAAAATGGGCTTTATTTTGTTTTTGCAAAAAGAAAATAAACATTGTTTTGATTTTGGGGTGAACCTGCTCATTTCTCCCGAGATTCACCGAACGTGTGTGAGACCGTACATTCAGCCACAGGAGACCACACACACACACACACACACACACACACACACACGGAATATCTACGTGGATGTGATTTCTCCATTCACAAACGGCGGACCCAGAAATAAAACACAGAGCGAGCGAGTGAGTCTGTAGTGTGTGTGTGTGTGTGTGTGTGTGTGTGTGTGTGTGTGTGTTGAGCTGTTCTTCAGCGCTCTGTCGTCTGCGCAGGGGAAGGGGTGTGTGTGTGTGTGTGTGTGTGTGTGTGTGTGTGTGAGAGAGTGTGTGTTCAGCTGTTCGTCAGTGCAGGGGAATGGGTGTGTGTGTGTGTGTGTGTGTGTGTGAGAGAGAGAGTGTGTTCAGCTGTTCTTCAGCGCTCTGTCGTCTGCGCAGGGGAAGGGGTGTGTGTGTGTGTGTGTGTGTGTGTGTGAGAGAGAGTGTGTTCAGCTGTTCTTCAGCGCTCTGTCGTCTGCGCAGGGGAAGGTGTGTGTGTGTGTGTGTGTGTGAGAATGTGTTCAGCTGTTCTTCAGTGCTCTGTCGTCTGCGCAGGGGAAGGTGTGTGTGTGTGTGTGTGTGTGTGAGAATGTGTTCAGCTGTTCTTCAGCGCTCTGTCGTCTGCGCAGGGGAAGGGGTGTGTGTGTGTGTGTGTGTGAGAGAATGTGTTCAGCTGTTCTTCAGCGCTCTGTCATCTGCGCAGGGGAAGGTGTGTAACTGGCAGAGGTCAGGGTTCATCAGGCCACAGGAGCGCAGATCCACCGTCTGTAACGACACACACCGGCGCAGCAGCGGCAAACACTGATCCGTCACCTTCACACAGCCTGCAACACACACACACACACACACGCTTTCACTTTACAGACCCATACCTTTCTATTTATACATCACAAACAGGATTCTTGTGATGTTTTTCTGCAGGTAAAGGTTGCTTCATGTGACAGTCGTCAGGTTTACTGGATATATTAGTGATCGAGGACACTCTATTGCTCTTTAAAGGGTTCCTATTATGCCCCTTTTCACAAGATGTAAAATAAGTCTGATGTCCCCAGAGTGTGTGTGTGAAGTTTTAAATCAAAATATCCCCTAGATATTTTATTATAGCATGTTAAAATTGTCACTTTTTGAGGGTGAGCAAAAACGTGCCGTTTTTGTCTGTCCCTTTAAATGCAAATGAACTGCCAGGTCAGTGTGTGTGTGAGGCTTGTATGAGGCGTGTGTGAGACTTTACCTGCCAGGTCAGTGTGTGTGAGGCGTGTGTGAGGCGTGTGTGAGACTTTACCTGCCAGGTCAGTGTGTGTGAGGCTTGTATGAGGCGTGTGTGAGGCGTGTGTGAGGCGTGTGTGAGACTTTACCTGCCAGGTCAGTGTGTGTGAGGCGTGTGTGAGGCGTGTGTGAGACTTTACCTGCCAGGTCAGTGTGTGTGAGGCTTGTGTGAGGCGTGTGTGAGACTTTACCTGCCAGGTCAGTGTGTGTGAGGCTTGTATGAGGCGTGTGTGAGGCGTGTGTGAGGCGTGTGTGGGCTTTACCTGCCAGGTCAGTGTGTGTGAGGCTTGTATGAGGCGTGTGTGAGGCGTGTGTGAGGCGTGTGTGGGCTTTACCTGCCAGGTCAGTGTGTGTGAGGCTTGTATGAGGCGTGTGTGAGGCGTGTGTGAGACTTTACCTTCCAGGTCAGTGTGTGTGAGGCGTGTGTGAGGCGTGTGTGGGCTTTACCTGCCAGGTCAGTGTGTGTGAGGCTTGTATGAGGCGTGTGTTAGGCGTGTGTGAGACTTTACCTGCCAGGTCAGTGTGTGTGAGGCGTGTGTGAGGCGTGTGTGAGACTTTACCTGCCAGGTCAGTGTGTGTGAGGCTTGTGTGAGGCGTGTGTGAGACTTTACCTGCCAGGTCAGTGTGTGTGAGGCTTGTATGAGGCATGTGTGAGGCTTGTATGAGGCGTGTGTGAGGCGTGTGTGAGGCGTGTGTGGGCTTTACCTGCCAGGTCAGTGTGTGTGAGGCTTGTATGAGGCGTGTGTGAGGCGTGTGTGAGGCGTGTGTGGGCTTTACCTGCCAGGTCAGTGTGTGTGAGGCTTGTATGAGGCGTGTGTGAGGCGTGTGTGAGGCGTGTGTGAGGCGTGTGTGAGACTTTACCTGCCAGGTCAGTGTGTGTGAGGCGTGTGTGAGGCGTGTGTGGGCTTTACCTGCCAGGTCAGTGTGTGTGAGGCTTGTATGAGGCGTGTGTTAGGCGTGTGTGAGACTTTACCTGCCAGGTCAGTGTGTGTGAGGCGTGTGTGAGGCGTGTGTGGGCTTTACCTGCCAGGTCAGTGTGTGTGAGGCGTGTGTGAGGCGTGTGTGAGGCGTGTGTGGGCTTTACCTGCCAGGTCAGTGTGTGTGAGGCTTGTATGAGGCGTGTGTTAGGCGTGTGTGAGGCGTGTGTGAGACTTTACCTGCCAGGTCAGTGTGTGTGAGGCGTGTGTGAGGCGTGTGTGGGCTTTACCTGCCAGGTCAGTGTGTGTGAGGCGTGTGTGAGGCGTGTGTGGGCTTTACCTGCCAGGTCAGTGTGTGTGAGGCTTGTATGAGGCGTGTGTTAGGCGTGTGTGAGGCGTGTGTGGGCTTTACCTGCCAGGTCAGTGTGTGTGAGGCTTGTATGAGGCGTGTGTGAGGCGTGTGTGAGACTTTACCTGCCAGGTCAGTGTGTGTGAGGCTTGTATGAGGCGTGTGTTAGGCGTGTGTGAGGCGTGTGTGAGGCTTTACCTGCCAGGTCAGTGTGTGTGTGAGGCTTGTATGAAGCGTGTGTGAGGCTTTACCTGCCAGGTCAGTGTGTGTGAGGCGTGTGTGGGCTTTACCTGCCAGGTCAGTGTGTGTGAGGCGTGTGTGAGGCTTTACCTGCCAGGTCAGTGTGTGTGAGGCGTGTGTGGGCTTTACCTGCCAGGTCAGTGTGTGTGAGGCGTGTGTGAGGCTTTACCTGCCAGGTCAGTGTGTGTGAGGCGTGTGTGAGGCTTTACCTGCCAGGTCAGTGTGTGTGAGGCGTGTGTGGGCTTTACCTGCCAGGTCAGTGTGTGTGAGGCGTGTGTGAGGCTTTACCTGCCAGGTCAGTGTGTGTGAGGCGTGTGTGAGGCTTTACCTGCCAGGTCAGTGTGTGTGAGGCGTGTGTGGGCTTTACCTGCCAGGTCAGTGTGTGTGTGAGGCTTGTATGAAGCGTGTGTGAGGCTTGTATGAAGCGTGTGTGAGGCGTGTGTGAGGCTTTACCTGCCAGGTCAGTGTGTGTGAGGCGTGTGTGAGGCTTTACCTGCCAGGTCAGTGTGTGTGAGGCGTGTGTGGGCTTTACCTGCCAGGTCAGTGTGTGTGTGAGGCTTGTGTGAGGCTTTACCTGCCAGGTCAGTGTGTGTGAGGCGTGTGTGAGGCGTGTGTGAGGCTTTACCTGCCAGGTCAGTGTGTGTGAGGCTTGTATGAGGCGTGTGTGAGGCGTGTGTGAGGCTTTACCTGCCAGGTCAGTGTGTGTGAGGCGTGTGTGAGGCGTGTGTGGGCTTTACCTGCCAGGTCAGTGTGTGTGTGAGGCTTGTGTGAGGCTTTACCTGCCAGGTCAGTGTGTGTGAGGCGTGTGTGAGGCGTGTGTGGGCTTTACCTGCCAGGTCAGTGTGTGTGTGAGGCTTGTGTGAGGCATGTGGAGGCGTGTGTGAGGCTTTACCTGCCAGGTCAGTGTGTGTGAGGCGTGTGTGAGGCGTGTGTGGGCTTTACCTGCCAGGTCAGTGTGTGTGTGAGGCTTGTATGAGGCGTGTGTGAGGCGTGTGTGAGGCTTTACCTGCCAGGTCAGTGTGTGTGAGGCGTGTGTGGGCTTTACCTGCCAGGTCAGTGTGTGTGAGGCGTGTGTGAGGGGTGTGTGAGGCTTTACCTGCCAGGTCAGTGTGTGTGAGGCTTGTATGAGGCGTGTGTGAGGCGTGTGTGAGGCGTGTGTGAGGCTTTACCTGCCAGGTCAGTGTGTGTGAGGCGTGTGTGAGGCGTGTGTGGGCTTTACCTGCCAGGTCAGTGTGTGTGTGAGGCTTGTATGAGGCGTGTGTGAGGCGTGTGTGAGGCGTGTGTGAGGCTTTACCTGCCAGGTCAGTGTGTGTTAGGCGTGTGTGAGGCGTGTGTGGGCTTTACCTGCCAGGTCAGTGTGTGTGTGAGGCTTGTATGAGGCGTGTGTGAGGCGTGTGTGAGGCGTGTGTGAGGCTTTACCTGCCAGGTCAGTGTGTGTGAGGCGTGTGTGGGCTTTACCTGCCAGGTCAGTGTGTGTGTGAGGCTTGTATGAGGCGTGTGTGAGGCGTGTGTGAGGCGTGTGTGAGGCTTTACCTGCCAGGTCAGTGTGTGTGAGGCGTGTGTGAGGCGTGTGTGGGCTTTACCTGCCAGGTCAGTGTGTGTGAAGCGTGTGTGAGGGGTGTGTGAGGCTTTACCTGCCAGGTCAGTGTGTGTGAGGCTTGTATGAGGCGTGTGTGAGGCGTGTGTGAGGCGTGTGTGAGGCTTTACCTGCCAGGTCAGTGTGTGTGAGGCGTGTGTGAGGCGTGTGTGGGCTTTACCTGCCAGGTCAGTGTGTGTGTGAGGCTTGTATGAGGCGTGTGTGAGGCGTGTGTGAGGCTTTACCTGCCAGGTCAGTGTGTGTTAGGCGTGTGTGAGGCGTGTGTGGGCTTTACCTGCCAGGTCAGTGTGTGTGTGAGGCTTGTATGAGGCGTGTGTGAGGCGTGTGTGAGGCGTGTGTGAGGCTTTACCTGCCAGGTCAGTGTGTGTGAGGCGTGTGTGAGGCGTGTGTGGGCTTTACCTGCCAGGTCAGTGTGTGTGAGGCGTGTGTGAGGCGTGTGTGAGGCTTTACCTGCCAGGTCAGTGTGTGTGAGGCGTGTGTGGGCTTTACCTGCCAGGTCAGTGTGTGTGAGGCGTGTGTGGGCTTTACCTGCCAGGTCAGTGTGTGTGAGGCGTGTGTGGGCTTTACCTGCCAGGTCAGTGTGTGTGTGAGGCTTGTATGAGGCGTGTGTGAGGCGTGTGTGAGGCGTGTGTGAGGCTTTACCTGCCAGGTCAGTGTGTGTGTGAGGCTTGTATGAGGCGTGTGTGAGGCGTGTGTGAGGCGTGTGTGAGGCTTTACCTGCCAGGTCAGTGTGTGTGAGGCGTGTGTGAGGCGTGTGTGGGCTTTACCTGCCAGGTCAGTGTGTGTGAGGCGTGTGTGAGGCGTGTGTGGGCTTTACCTGCCAGGTCAGTGTGTGTGTGAGGCTTGTATGAGGCGTGTGTGAGGCGTGTGTGAGGCGTGTGTGAGGCTTTACCTGCCAGGTCAGTGTGTGTTAGGCTTGTATGAGGCGTGTGTGAGGCGTGTGTGGGCTTTACCTGCCAGGTCAGTGTGTGTGTGAGGCTTGTATGAGGCGTGTGTGAGGCGTGTGTGAGGCGTGTGTGAGGCTTTACCTGCCAGGTCAGTGTGTGTGAGGCTTGTATGAGGCGTGTGTGAGGCGTGTGTGAGGCGTGTGTGAGGCTTTACCTGCCAGGTCAGTGTGTGTGAGGCGTGTGTGAGGCGTGTGTGGGCTTTACCTGCCAGGTCAGTGTGTGTGAGGCGTGTGTGAGGCGTGTGTGGGCTTTACCTGCCAGGTCAGTGTGTGTGTGAGGCTTGTATGAGGCGTGTGTGAGGCGTGTGTGAGGCTTTACCTGCCAGGTCAGTGTGTGTTAGGCGTGTGTGAGGCGTGTGTGGGCTTTACCTGCCAGGTCAGTGTGTGTGTGAGGCTTGTATGAGGCGTGTGTGAGGCGTGTGTGGGCTTTACCTGCCAGGTCAGTGTGTGTGAGGCGTGTGTGAGGCGTGTGTGGGCTTTACCTGCCAGGTCAGTGTGTGTGTGAGGCTTGTATGAGGCGTGTGTGAGGCGTGTGTGGGCTTTACCTGCCAGGTCAGTGTGTGTGAGGCGTGTGTGAGGCGTGTGTGGGCTTTACCTGCCAGGTCAGTGTGTGTGTGAGGCTTGTATGAGGCGTGTGTGAGGCGTGTGTGAGGCGTGTGTGAGGCTTTACCTGCCAGGTCAGTGTGTGTTAGGCGTGTGTGGGCTTTACCTGCCAGGTCAGTGTGTGTGAGGCGTGTGTGAGGCGTGTGTGAGGCGTGTGTGGGCTTTACCTGCCAGGTCAGTGTGTATGAGGCGTGTGTGAGGCGTGTGTGAGGCGTGTGTGGGCTTTACCTGCCAGGTCAGTGTGTGTGAGGCGTGTGTGAGGCGTGTGTGAGGCGTGTGTGGGCTTTACCTGCCAGGTCAGTGTGTGTGTGAGGCTTGTATGAGGCGTGTGTGAGGCGTGTGTGAGGCGTGTGTGAGGCTTTACCTGCCAGGTCAGTGTGTGTGTGAGGCTTGTATGAAGCGTGTGTGAGGCTTGTATGAAGCGTGTGTGAGGCGTGTGTGAGGCTTTACCTGCCAGGTCAGTGTGTGTGAGGCGTGTGTGAGGCTTTACCTGCCAGGTCAGTGTGTGTGAGGCGTGTGTGGGCTTTACCTGCCAGGTCAGTGTGTGTGTGAGGCTTGTGTGAGGCTTTACCTGCCAGGTCAGTGTGTGTGAGGCGTGTGTGAGGCGTGTGTGAGGCTTTACCTGCCAGGTCAGTGTGTGTGAGGCTTGTATGAGGCGTGTGTGAGGCGTGTGTGAGGCTTTACCTGCCAGGTCAGTGTGTGTGAGGCGTGTGTGAGGCGTGTGTGGGCTTTACCTGCCAGGTCAGTGTGTGTGTGAGGCTTGTGTGAGGCTTTACCTGCCAGGTCAGTGTGTGTGAGGCGTGTGTGAGGCGTGTGTGGGCTTTACCTGCCAGGTCAGTGTGTGTGTGAGGCTTGTGTGAGGCATGTGGAGGCGTGTGTGAGGCTTTACCTGCCAGGTCAGTGTGTGTGAGGCGTGTGTGAGGCGTGTGTGGGCTTTACCTGCCAGGTCAGTGTGTGTGTGAGGCTTGTATGAGGCGTGTGTGAGGCGTGTGTGAGGCTTTACCTGCCAGGTCAGTGTGTGTGAGGCGTGTGTGGGCTTTACCTGCCAGGTCAGTGTGTGTGAGGCGTGTGTGAGGGGTGTGTGAGGCTTTACCTGCCAGGTCAGTGTGTGTGAGGCTTGTATGAGGCGTGTGTGAGGCGTGTGTGAGGCGTGTGTGAGGCTTTACCTGCCAGGTCAGTGTGTGTGAGGCGTGTGTGAGGCGTGTGTGGGCTTTACCTGCCAGGTCAGTGTGTGTGTGAGGCTTGTATGAGGCGTGTGTGAGGCGTGTGTGAGGCGTGTGTGAGGCTTTACCTGCCAGGTCAGTGTGTGTTAGGCGTGTGTGAGGCGTGTGTGGGCTTTACCTGCCAGGTCAGTGTGTGTGTGAGGCTTGTATGAGGCGTGTGTGAGGCGTGTGTGAGGCGTGTGTGAGGCTTTACCTGCCAGGTCAGTGTGTGTGAGGCGTGTGTGGGCTTTACCTGCCAGGTCAGTGTGTGTGTGAGGCTTGTATGAGGCGTGTGTGAGGCGTGTGTGAGGCGTGTGTGAGGCTTTACCTGCCAGGTCAGTGTGTGTGAGGCGTGTGTGAGGCGTGTGTGGGCTTTACCTGCCAGGTCAGTGTGTGTGAAGCGTGTGTGAGGGGTGTGTGAGGCTTTACCTGCCAGGTCAGTGTGTGTGAGGCTTGTATGAGGCGTGTGTGAGGCGTGTGTGAGGCGTGTGTGAGGCTTTACCTGCCAGGTCAGTGTGTGTGAGGCGTGTGTGAGGCGTGTGTGGGCTTTACCTGCCAGGTCAGTGTGTGTGTGAGGCTTGTATGAGGCGTGTGTGAGGCGTGTGTGAGGCTTTACCTGCCAGGTCAGTGTGTGTTAGGCGTGTGTGAGGCGTGTGTGGGCTTTACCTGCCAGGTCAGTGTGTGTGTGAGGCTTGTATGAGGCGTGTGTGAGGCGTGTGTGAGGCGTGTGTGAGGCTTTACCTGCCAGGTCAGTGTGTGTGAGGCGTGTGTGAGGCGTGTGTGGGCTTTACCTGCCAGGTCAGTGTGTGTGAGGCGTGTGTGAGGCGTGTGTGAGGCTTTACCTGCCAGGTCAGTGTGTGTGAGGCGTGTGTGAGGCGTGTGTGGGCTTTACCTGCCAGGTCAGTGTGTGTGTGAGGCTTGTATGAGGCGTGTGTGAGGCGTGTGTGAGGCGTGTGTGAGGCTTTACCTGCCAGGTCAGTGTGTGTGTGAGGCTTGTATGAGGCGTGTGTGAGGCGTGTGTGAGGCGTGTGTGAGGCTTTACCTGCCAGGTCAGTGTGTGTGAGGCGTGTGTGAGGCGTGTGTGGGCTTTACCTGCCAGGTCAGTGTGTGTGAGGCGTGTGTGAGGCGTGTGTGGGCTTTACCTGCCAGGTCAGTGTGTGTGTGAGGCTTGTATGAGGCGTGTGTGAGGCGTGTGTGAGGCGTGTGTGAGGCTTTACCTGCCAGGTCAGTGTGTGTTAGGCTTGTATGAGGCGTGTGTGAGGCGTGTGTGGGCTTTACCTGCCAGGTCAGTGTGTGTGTGAGGCTTGTATGAGGCGTGTGTGAGGCGTGTGTGAGGCGTGTGTGAGGCTTTACCTGCCAGGTCAGTGTGTGTGAGGCTTGTATGAGGCGTGTGTGAGGCGTGTGTGAGGCGTGTGTGAGGCTTTACCTGCCAGGTCAGTGTGTGTGAGGCGTGTGTGAGGCGTGTGTGGGCTTTACCTGCCAGGTCAGTGTGTGTGAGGCGTGTGTGAGGCGTGTGTGGGCTTTACCTGCCAGGTCAGTGTGTGTGAGGCGTGTGTGGGCTTTACCTGCCAGGTCAGTGTGTGTGTGAGGCTTGTATGAGGCGTGTGTGAGGCGTGTGTGAGGCGTGTGTGAGGCTTTACCTGCCAGGTCAGTGTGTGTTAGGCGTGTGTGAGGCGTGTGTGGGCTTTACCTGCCAGGTCAGTGTGTGTGTGAGGCTTGTATGAGGCGTGTGTGAGGCGTGTGTGGGCTTTACCTGCCAGGTCAGTGTGTGTGAGGCGTGTGTGAGGCGTGTGTGGGCTTTACCTGCCAGGTCAGTGTGTGTGTGAGGCTTGTATGAGGCGTGTGTGAGGCGTGTGTGGGCTTTACCTGCCAGGTCAGTGTGTGTGAGGCGTGTGTGAGGCGTGTGTGGGCTTTACCTGCCAGGTCAGTGTGTGTGTGAGGCTTGTATGAGGCGTGTGTGAGGCGTGTGTGAGGCGTGTGTGAGGCTTTACCTGCCAGGTCAGTGTGTGTTAGGCGTGTGTGGGCTTTACCTGCCAGGTCAGTGTGTGTGAGGCGTGTGTGAGGCGTGTGTGAGGCGTGTGTGGGCTTTACCTGCCAGGTCAGTGTGTATGAGGCGTGTGTGAGGCGTGTGTGAGGCGTGTGTGGGCTTTACCTGCCAGGTCAGTGTGTGTGAGGCGTGTGTGAGGCGTGTGTGAGGCGTGTGTGGGCTTTACCTGCCAGGTCAGTGTGTGTGTGAGGCTTGTATGAGGCGTGTGTGAGGCGTGTGTGAGGCGTGTGTGAGGCTTTACCTGCCAGGTCAGTGTGTGTGAGGCGTGTGTGAGGCGTGTGTGAGGCTTTACCTGCCAGGTCAGTGTGTGTGAGGCTTGTATGAGGCGTGTGTGAGGCGTGTGTGAGGCTTTACCTGCCAGGTCAGTGTGTGTGAGGCATGTGGAGGCGTGTGTGGGCTTTACCTGCCAGGTCAGTGTGTGTGAGGCGTGTGGAGGCGTGTGTGAGGCTTTACCTGCCAGGTCAGTGTGTGTGAGGCATGTGGAGGCGTGTGTGAGGCTTTACCTGCCAGGTCAGTGTGTGTGAGGCTTGTGCAAGACATGTGTGAGGCGTGTGTGAGGCGTGTGTGTGGGCTTTACCTGCTAAGTTGACGTGTGTGAGGCTCTCTCGGAGTGGTGATATGGCCGAGGTCAGCGTGTGGACGGTCTGGTCTGTGATATGGCAGCACTGGCTCAGGTCCAGTTTGGTCAGGTGGGGAAGGTACCGGACCAGCAGACGAGACACAGCGTCGGTCACTTCCAGCCCAGCCAATCGCAGCTCGGTCACATTCTGGAAGCGTCCGCCTCGGTTCTCTCCGTGAGCTGTGTGGGAACACACGGTTAGCACTGAGACACTACAGCTCTCGACTCACACAGAACCTTATTACTGAACATTCACTCAGTTTCCACATGTAGAGTCTCTCCAAGCAGCATTTTCAAGATCCACCACTGGCTGTTCAGTTTGGTTTCGTACACACTGCCACTCCAGTAAATGACTGAAGCCTGTGTGAACAGAACAGGGTTCAGCACTAAAGGTGAACTGACAACTGAATTTATCTGCAGTGTGAACGTGGTCCTGGTCCATCTCAGCTAAAGCCAGTGACCGAAACACTCAAGCTGGGATCCTTCAACAGACACACAAACACCAGACCGAACTTCATCTGTGGCCCTCAGGAAAACTAAACAAATTATTTCATCTCACCGGGCCTGAAAATTACAACCTGACCCGACCCGGCCCGTGGCTTTTAAAGCCCGGACCCGATGTAACCCGACACATCAACATGAATTATCTGCCTATGGAAGCCCGTTTCCGCCACATTGAGTAAAAAAAATAAAGATTCTTTAAGTCATAATAATGAGAAACTTTCTCGTAATAATGACTTAACATCTCGTAATAATGAGAAACTTTCTCGTAATAATGACTTATTTTCTCTCACTTCTACGCATGTGCAAAGCAGCGGAGCAGAAGGGTGTGCCACGCTATAGCGACATCCGCTGGTCAAAGCCGTGTAAATGCATCACAGCAAACATGGCACGCTCTGCAGTGAATAACATTAATGATAAATGATCAGTATATGAGACGGACTTCCATACTAGATAGTCTTTTATTCATTTGTAATATTCATTTGTATTTTTGTGTATGAACAAGTAGCAACACAGAAGGGTGATCCATGGATTTCAAATAGATGGAGGAATGATAAGACAGCACACCTTTCCAAATCTGTTTAAGAACGCTTAATCTGGAGAGGGTCCGTTCATACAGAATGCGCTTTTTCATTGCTTTTCTAGGCAAACGCGCACTAGACGGACGTTGCGCTCGCTCTTCTGCAGCGTCTCGCGCATGACACGGCGTTCTAAAAACGCGGCGCTCAATTGAAAAGAAGTTCAGCTTTTAAAAACACGTCTCGACCTTGCGTTTTCCCCCATTCCACTGCCCACTTATGTTAAAATGTCCCCAAAGTCATAAACATCTTAAAGGTGATTTCTGTATTGATATCTTCCAGATGAACCTGCACATCAAATATCCTAGAAGCATCTGCAAAATGCGTGTTATGTTAACACACATACCCATATATTTTATGAAGATGTTACACTTAAACTTGACGAATAAATGTAATATTCCAACTTTAATCTGATAGTTTTGTAAATTCATGTAACAATTTCCATCGGTGTGCACAAGCAGGCGTCCTTCGTTACCATGGTAACCGTCCTGCTTCTGCATTCCACTTTCACACCTTATCGTGCGCATGGAAAAGTATGGAAGATATAGGCCTACTGATGATGTTATTTAATGATACTACAGACTGCACTTAGTAGATCACACTGACTTTAATGAAAACAACTGTTTTGCAGAGCGTGCCATGTTTGCTGTGATGCATTTACACGGCTTTGACCAGCAGATGTCGCTAGTGTGGCACGCCCTTCTGCTCCGCTGCTTTGCGCATGCGTAGAAGTGCGAGAAAAAGTCATAGCCCGATGCTGCGTCATATTTTTTTTCCTCATACACGTATTATCATGACCAGCAGACGGGAATTCAAATCAACCTTTAATGTTCACGCCTTTTAACAATACAAACAATACAAACAACTGAAACAATAAACTTTAAATATATAAACAGGCTGTAGTAGCGACGGTGAATTCACCTGCGTCAGGTCTGCCCCCGCCCCTCTCCATGATGCACGTTGCACACAGCAGCCAGACTTTCTTTACGGTGAACAGCAGCGATGATTAATAAATGTTTTGGTTTTTTTTGGACGGAAAAGATTAAGCCCGAGGTCCGACCCGACCCGAGTCATTTGATTATATTTTCGACCCGAACCCGCGGGTCCCGTCGGGTTTGTTGGGCCGACCCGACCCGTTGAGAACTCTACTCTAGGAATGGAGTCGATCCAGTCCGCACCCCACAGAACCCCGAGTTTAATCACGTCAAACTCACTACTCCACCACAGACCCAGGCCATCAGCATGGGTTCATCTCTCAATTTCTCCAATTAAGTAATTTATGTTTGTCTCTTACCCAATTCTCAGTGCCATTTGAGTTTAGAATCAAAAGGAGGATGCAGAAATAAAATAGTGTAATCAGTCGGACGCACAGTGCTCATTCAGTAAATGCACAGCTAAACAGAAGTGTTTTGAGTCTGGATGTGACTGTAGGAGCACATCTGATCTCCTCTGGAAGCTGTTCCAGCATAATAGCTAAAGCCGACTCGCCATGCTTAGAGTGAACCCTTGGTGTTTCTAGCTGATGTGATCCTAATGATCTGAGTGATCTGTTGGGTTTATATTCAGTGAGCATATCTGCAGTGTATTGAGGTCCTAGGCTATTGAGTGATTTATATACCAGTAATAATACTTTAAAATCAATCCTAAATGTAACTGGGAGCCAGTGTAAAGACCTGAGGACTGGTGTGATGCGTTCATGTGTTCTGGTTCTGCTCAGCGTTCTGTATGAGCTGACACTGTCTTATGGTGTTTTTGGGAAGGCCAGTGCTGAGTCCATTACAGTACTACACCCTGCTGGTGATGAAAGCATGCGCACGTTTTTCTAAGCAAAGCATCTAATTCTTGCAATATTTTTCAGATGATAGTATGCTGATTTAGTTATTGCTTTGACATGACTACTGAAACTGAGGTCTGACTCCAGAATCACACAGAGATTCCTGACTTGATGTTTAGTTGTTTGACCCCTAGAGTGAAGGTATGCATTCACCTTGAGAACTTCATCTTTGTTTCCAAACGCAACGACTTCAGTTTTGTCTGTTTAACTGAAGAAAGTTTTGGCACATCCAACTGTTGACTTCATCAATGCATTGGCACAGGGAGTCAAAGAATTGATGTTTTGCCTGTATCAGTATTTAAGCGAATAGCGTTAATTATCTTTATGAGCGCTGTCTCTGTGCTGTGGTGCGGTCGGAAACCAGATTGAAAATTGTCAAAGAATCCATTCGAGCTAAAGAATTCGTTCAGCTGATTGAAGACAACTTTTTCAATGATCTTTGCCTATGAAAGGAAGATTTGAGATTGGTCTGTAATTGCTCAATATGTTGCTATCCAGATTGCTCTTTTTCAGGAGGGGCTTGACAACTGCAGTTTTAAGGGACTTTGGAAAAGTCCCAGTGAGAAGTGAGGAATTTACCACTTTTAGGAAATCTGCTTCTAAGCAGTTTAACACACTTTTGAAAAAGGAAGGGGGGGTTATGTCAAGGGTACAGGTTGATGTTTTAAGGTGCATTTGTCACATCACGTCTTGATTACTGTAATGCCCTTTTCATTGGCCTATCTGCTAGCTCCATTTCCAAATTGCAATACATTCAAAACCACACCAAGCGTTCTGCCCATATCACCCCAATTTTGTACTATCTTCACTGGCGTCCAGTGGTTTACCGTATTTTAAATCTCTGCACAGCTTGGCTCCCCCCATCTCTGTAACCTGCTCCACCCCTGAACCCCGACTCGCTCTTTACGATCCTCTGACTCTAGCCTTCTCGTTGTCCCTCGGCATCGCCTAGCTTCATTGGGGGGCAGATCATTCAGTGTTGTTGCACCCAAAATATGGAACTCTCTCCAGAGAGTTGCTCTCCAAAGGTGCTTAACTGTGTCTTCCAAAATTTTTCCACTAATTTCTTCAAAATCAGACATAGTAACTTTCTGCGGATGCGGTCTGATCTGTCTGACCTCAGTGCCGCACGAGGATATGCTGATCGCCTTTCTGATATTATTGATTTTCTCAGAGGAGGAGGAAGCAAACTCATTGCATTTGCTGTCTGAGAGCAATTCATTGGGAATCTGGCTTGGGGGGTTTGTTAGACTCTCTGCAGTAGCAAAAAGAGTGCGTGTGTTGTTTATGTTTCTGTTTATAATATTTGAGAAGAAAGTCGGTCTAGCCTTGCATAGTTCCACATTGAAAGCATGGAGGCTGTCTTTATAGATGTTATAATGGACTACCATTTTAGTCTTCCGCCTCATGCGCTCAGCTTTTCTGCATTGACTTTTCATATTTTGCACTGCTGTTGAGTTTCTCCAAGGTGCTTTTTGTCTGCCACTCTTCTTCCTGACCTTCACAGGAGCAATATCATCTTTTACACTCTGTAATTTTGAGTTAAAGGACTCAAGGAGAGAATCAACAGAGTCCGCAGATATGCTTGGTGTTAAAGATATGGCCTTCAGTTTAGGGTTTCATGACCCTTTCATTTATGACAATCTTACAAGTATGAATTGATAATATCATTATTGTCACCGTAACATTTTAAATCTGTCCGTTTTGCCAGCACTCAATTAAAGCATGACCCAGTGAAGGAGTGTAGAAACTGACCTGAGCGCGTGTCGTTGGACGGCGGAGCCAGCAGCTCTTTCAGATGCGAGTCCTTCAGATCCTCGACGCGACTGAGGTCCAGGAGCCGCAGACATGGACACACAGACTGACAGAGAGCCGAGACCGAGGACCACGAGCAGCCGGCCACGTTCAGCTCCAGCAGACCTTAGGGAGACACCGAGACATCAGCGAGAGACCGAGACATTAGCGAGAGACCGAGACATTAGCGAGAGACCGAGACATCACCGAGAAACCTAGACATCACCGAGACACCGAGACATCCGCGAGACACAGAGACATCAGAGACACAGAGACATCAGCGAGAAACCTAGACATCACCGAGACATCAGAGACACTGAGACATCAGCGAGAGACCTAGACATCAGTGAGAGACCGAGACATCCGCGAGACAGAGAGAGACTGAGACACAGAGACATCAGCGAGAGGCCAAGACATCTGCGAGACACAGAGACATCAGCGAGAGACCGAGAGACCGAGACACAGAGACATCAGCGAGAGACCGAGACATCCGCGAGACAGAGAGAGACAGAGACATCAGCGAGAGACCGAGACATCCGCGAGACAGAGAGAGACTGAGACACAGAGACATCAGCGAGAGGCCAAGACATCTGCGAGACACAGAGACATCAGCGAGAGACCGAGAGACCGAGACACAGAGACATCAGCGAGAGACCGAGACATCCGCGAGACAGAGAGAGACAGAGACATCAGCGAGAGACCGAGACATCCGCGAGACAGAGAGAGACTGAGACACAGAGACATCAGCGAGAGACCGAGACATCAGCGAGAGGCCAAGACATCAGCGAGAAACCTAGACATCAGCGAGAGACCGAGACATCAGTGAGAGACCGAGACATCAGCGAGAGACAGAGAGACCGAGACACAGAGACATCAGCGAGAGACCGAGACATCCGCGAGACAGAGAGAGACTGAGACACAGAGACATCAGCGAGAGACCGAGACATCAGCGAGAGGCCAAGACATCAGCGAGAAACCTAGACATCAGAGAGAGACCGAGACATCAGTGAGAGACCGAGACATCAGCGAGAGACAGAGAGACCGAGACACAGAGACATCAGCGAGAGACAGAGAGACCGAGACATCAGCGAGACACTGAGACATCAGCGAGAGAACGAGATATGGTTTGATTTTCCCCATTTCCTGATTGCCTGTTTTCACTGTTTGTTAATCGTCATGGTATCTTATTTAATTACTGCTCATTGCCACCTGTCTTAAAGTTTCCTTCATTTGCACTGTGTATTTAATCCCTGTGTTTCAGCTGCTCTTGTTTGGTTCTTGTTAATGTATTGTTTGGTTTGCTTTTATCCTGTTTGTTCCTGTGATCTTCTGAGTATAAAATATTATTTAAAACTTTATAAAGTAAAATTCTAGCTTCTGGCCAAACGGCCATACGCAGTCTACTTGCCCCTAATGCGCAACTTACGAAATTTATGACGTCAAGTAGCGTAGTGCATCATGGCGTAGCGTAAATATAAGCAGTTTGTCGCATTACTCAATGGAAGACGTGTCGGTGGGATTGAGGAGATCCTCGAAGTATTTCTTCCAACATCCGACGACATCCCCAGTTGAGGTCAACAGCTGCCCACTTCCACTATAAACAGTGTCACTGCTTCCCTCTCCTGAGGAGCCGGACAGTTTGCCAGAATCTCTTTGAGGCCAACTGGTAGTCCTTCTCCATGGCCTCACCAAACTCCTCCCAGCAGTACGCTTACCCGTCAGCTGCCTCAGGAGTCCCACAAGCAAGCCAGGCCCGATAGGACTCCTTCAGCTTGACGGCATCCCTTACTTCCGGTGTCCACCACCAGGTTCAGGGATTGCCGCCTCGACAGGCACCGGAGACCTTACGGCCACAGCTCCGAGCTGCCGCGTCGACAATGGAAGTGGAGAACATGGTCCACTTTGACTCATTATCTCCAGCCTCCCTCGGGATCGGGTCGAAGATCCGCCGGAGGTGGAAGTTGAAAATGTAAATGTAAGTTGAAGATCTCTCTGGCAGGGGACTTTGCCAAACGTTCCCAACAGACCCTCACAGTACGTTTGGGTCTGCCGAGTCTGTCCAGCTTCCTCCCCCGCCATCGGATCCAACTCACCACCAGGTGGTGATCAGTTGACAGCTCAGTTGATCAGCTGGCCGGAGGTCGGATGAAACGACCACAAAGTTGATCATCGACTTCTGGCCTAGGGTGTCCTGATGCCACGTGCACTGATGGACACACTTATCACACTTATGCTTAAACATGGTGTTCGTTATGGACAAGCTGTAACTAGCACAGAAGTCCAATAACAGAACACCGATCAGATCAGGGGGGCCGTTCCTCCCAATCACTGTCGCTGCCCACGTGGGCGTTGAAGTCCCCCAGTAGAACGATAGAGTCCCCAGTTGGAGCACTTTCCAGCACCCCTCCCAGAGACCCCAAGAGGGCCGGGTACTCTGCACTGCCGTTCGGCCCGTAGGCTCACGACAACACATAGCAGCTGAGCTGGGGGGGCTTATAAGCAAACCCACACCAGCCCGCCGCCTCTCACCATGGGCAACTCCAGAGTGGTAGAGAGTCCATCCTCTCTCAAGGATTGTGGTTCCAGAGCCCAAGCCGTGCTGGAGGTGATGAGCCCGGCCGGGCCCCAAGGGGGGAGGTCCGCCCACCAGGCGCTCGCATACGAGCCCCAACCCCGGGCCTGGCTCCAGGGTAGGGCCCCGGCTGCGCCATGCCGGGCGACGTCACGGTCCTCGTTTTTGTTTCTAACATAAAGGGTTTATGAACCTGGGAGACCCTACCAGGGGCATATAGCCAAGGACAACATAGCTCCTAGGATCGTTCGGGTATTCAAACCCCTCCACCACGGTAAGGTGGCAGTTCAAGGAGGGGGGCGTATTTTCAATTCGCAATTTCAATTTGCACAATTTGAAGGGTAACGGAAACGTGGCTAGAGATTGCGTGAGCAGTGGAGAACATTATGTGTGTGTGTGTGACAATGTTAAAGGATTAGTTCACTTTAAAATGAAAATTAGTAGGGATGTCCCGATCCGATCACGTGATCGGAAATCGGGCCCGATCGCGTGTTTTCAGACTCGATCGGAATCGGACGTTACCTCCCGATCAGGACTCGGATATATATGTATTTATATTCTCATTATTTTTTAACACCTCTATTATGCGGTGACACAGAGTTACGGCGGTTTCACACTGCACGCGTTATTAGAGTGTAAGCAGCGCAGGAGCAGTGCGTATGGTGAGCAGGAGCAGGACACGCGCGTTTTGCTTTCATACTGGCAGCGTTTGTCACGCGCGGCTGAACCGTGGGTTGTGTACAGACAGAGTCTATAATGGATAAGTTGGCATTGCTTTTTTTCGTTTTCAAATACATTTAAGAGAAAAGATTTTCAAGAAGCTTATTTTATTAATAATTTCATTTATATAACTTTTGGTTCATCTTTGTTTTTATTGTTATGGCAACAAGTTTGTTTTTGGACATTTGTTTTCTTTTCAAATTGCTGTTGGTCATTTGATTGACTGTTTAAAACACAATAGATATCATCAATGCACTTTTTGGATAAAACTGCGGTGTATTTTGGCCATGATCAATGTATTGTCACTTTAATTCAGCAAAAGCGGCGCAGCAAAAATAGACTCGGCGCCGAAACGATCACGGCACTCCTGCTTTGCTCTGCTACGCACTGCCGCGCCGCCTCTGCGCGCGGTGTGAATGCTCTAAAGCCTGGTTTAATCTGTTAACATGGGCGGCGAAAAAAATACGCGCTGCACGCTCTGCTAACAGTGCAGTGTGAAAATCGGCGTAAGAGTTAGGAGTGCAGTTCCTAAAAGCACATTACTGGCTTTGCAAACACTGTGGCACTTTTATTTTTTATTTGTTTACATGCCTACCGGATATTTTAAGTTGAGGTGCTATTTGTTTATATATTAGACTTTTTTTAATATTTACTGTTGCACTAAAGTCCAAAAGTGAAGAATTTATTTATTACTTGATTGTTCAAGCTACCTCACAGAAGTGCTCTGTTTGTTAACAGAGATGTTGAATGTTAAAATAAGGTGAATTAAATAAAAAATAAGGAACATCCTGGATCTTTTTTTTTCGCTCTTCTTTATTCTTTTTTTTTTTTTGCAATATAAGTTAGAAGTATCGGATCGGGACTCGGTATCGGCAGATACTTAAAATCAAATGACTCGGACTCGAGGGCAAAAAAACCTGATCGGGACATCCCTAAAAATTAGCCCATGATTTACTCACCCTCAAGCCATCCTAGGTGTATATGACTTTCTTCTTTCAGACGAATACAATCAGAGTTATATAAAAAAGTAAGTTTTTATAATAACTAGCTTCCAACCAAACGAACATACGGATTCCACTTAAGTGTAAGAGCAACTTATGCGAGGAAGCAGAGGCAGAGGGCTCAGAGGTGGACTCGTCCATCACCCGGGCTGAAGTCACCGAGGTAGTCAAGAAGCTCCTCGATGGCAAGGCACCGGGAGTGGATGAGATCCGCCCTGAGTACCTCAAGTCTCTGGATGTTGTGGGGCTCTCTTGGCTGACACGCCTCTGCAACATCGCGTGGCGGTCAGGGACAGTACCTTTGGGCTGGCAGACCGGGGTGGTGGTCCCTCTTTTTAAGAAGGGGGACCGGAGGGTGTGTTCCAACTACAGGGGGATCACACTTCTCAGCCTCCCCGGGAAAGTCTATGCCAGGGTACTGGAGAGGAGAATTCAACCGATAGTAGAACCTCGGATTCAGGAGGAACAGTGCGGTTTTTTTCCCGGTCGTAGCCCTCGTGGCGTCCTGTGGAGGGTGCTCTGGGAGTATGGGGTCCAGGGCCCTTTGCTAAGGGCTGTCTGGTCCCCGTACGACTGGAGCAGGAGCTTGGTTCACATTGCCGGCAGTAAGTCAGACTTGTTCCCGGTGCATGTTGGTCTCATTTCAGGTTGCCCACTTCAGGTTGGTGGAGAGTTCCTGCCTCAGGTGGAGTTGTTCAAGTATCTTTGGGTCTTGTTCACGAGTGAGGGAAGGATGGAACGGGAGATTGACAGACAGATTGGTGCAGCTTCTGCAGTAATGCGGCTGATGTACCGGTCTGTCGTGGTGAAGGAGCTGCAAGGCGAAGTTCTCAATTTACCGGTCAATCTACGTTCCTACTCTCACCTATGGTCATGAGCTGTGGGTATCCCGGATACAGGCGGCCGAAATGAGCTTAGAGATAGGGTGAGGAGCTCGGTCACTTGGGAGGAGCTCAGAGTAGAGCCGCTGCTCCTCCACATCAAGAGGGGCCAGCTGAGGTGGCTCGGGCATCTGTTCCGGATGCCTCCTGGACACCTTCCCGGGAAGGGGTTCCGGTCGCGTCCCACCAGGAGGAGACCCCGGGGAAGACCTAGGACACGCTGGAGGGATTATGTCTCCCGGCTGGCCTGGGAAGGCCTCGGTGTCCCCCCGGAAGAGCTGGAGGAAATGTCTGGGGAGAGGGAAGTCTGGGCATCTCTGCTTAGACTGCTGCCCCCGCGACCTGGCCCCGGATAAGCGGAAGATGATGATAATACGCCCAATGAAAATTTCACAAAAACTCCCATTTATCGCAAAAAAGTTTTTACTAGTGCTGTCAAACGATTAAAATATTTAATCGCGATTAATCGCATTAACGTCATAGTTAACTCGCAGTTAATCGCAATTAATCGCACATTTTTATCTATTCTAAATGTCCCTTGATTTCTTTTTGTCCCATTATTTTTTTTCTCATTTTAATGCTCTTATCAACATGGAAAAGTGGATTGGCTTGCTTCAACATTGGCATATACTGTAGTGTTCAATTTCACACTAACATTCACACTCGGAGCAAATAATCGCATCAGAGAATTCGCATTCGCGTCATGTGGTGTTTCAGACTGGACGTGCTGCGATGATAGCTCAGTTCACAACGACAAAACACACAGATCACTTTGGTCTTGTCAATGGAACCATTTGGCAACTTTTTAAAAGTAAACTTTCCATTCAGAATCTTATTGGCATCCATTTCGGCGTCTCGCGATCGCCATCCACTCAAAACGTAGCGTTAAGGGGGTCGCACACCAGACGAGAAGCGTAGCGCGTTGTGTCGTGTCTAGGACGCAACTCGAGGTATCGCACACCGGACGCGCACTTTCTCAGTTTATGGCCAGCAATATTGTTATGTTTAAGGACATCATGGAATTAAGATAATGTCTGTACTATGTTATGATTGTACTGTACAATTAAATACAATCATTGCTTAGTCTGCAGTCTGAACACTTTACCTCAGAGCGTCCGTTAACTGAATGAATTGAGAATATCTCCTGAAAATCTGATAACATCAGCAGTTTTCATCCACGCAGCTGATTTCTGTGAATGAAAGTAAAACTAAATGTATATTGCAGCACAGGGTGAAGTCAGTATATACATTAACGACGATTTGAATTTTAGAAAAATACATGTAAATGTCCGTGGCGCGGCAGGATTTTGAACAAGGTCCTGAGCCGTAGCTGGGCGCCACGGACAGACGCCGGATGGTGCCGCCGGTGTGTGTACACTGATAGAGAATAATATGTTTGAATTTTAAAGACGCGGCGCTGCGCTTCTCGTCCAGTGTGCGACCCCCTTTAGCCTACTACTCTTTGGCCGGCTCGCAAGCCCAAACAAGTGTGTGCGGCGTGCCTGTTGTTTTGTTTCCGGTCTAGCTAGATCCGATCCGGTGTGGTGTTGTAGTTTTTCTAACGTTACTAGTTGTTGCAACAGCATGTGAAAAAACTACAAAGTTTGCTAGGCCAAAAAGAGCGTTAATATAACGTTAATAAAAAAATTAACGCCGTTAAAATGGTTTTGCGTTAACGCTGTTAATAATGCGTTTAACTGACAGCACTAGTTTTTATGCTTGCATGAGGTGGTTTTTCAGGCAATTCGAAAAAGAAATATTTTGCAAAACTGCAATGGAAACAGTTTTTGCACATTTACAGGTCACCTGACGTAGATGACGCGGTATGTTTGGATAGAAGACAAAACAGAGTTCTTTATTAAATTCATAAAAGATAAAAGAACTACAGGAATACTGGATTCTAAACCTCAAAGAAATGCCACAATCAAGACCACGAAGCTGATATGAGGGAGAATCACCCAGAAACACCCCATATGTGCCGCTCACAAGTATTAAGGGTCTTTCCTTGCCATTAATGATTGGATAACACACATACGTCTGCTTCGATTAATAATAATGGCCAGTGCAGTGGCTGAGATATGCATAAACCTACCAACGTCCGTTGCCATGGTTTTTGGAATGACTTATCTCGAGAGGAAAAAATGAAGTTTTTAGTCGCATAACATCAGTTAATGGAAACGCCATCATTTTGCAATAGTTTTTTGTCGACATTTAGAAAAAAAAAGAAAGAAAAAAACCCACAAAAGTTTTGCGCAAATCTGTAATAGAAACGCTACAGTCACTTAGCAACAATAAATTAAGTGAGAAAGGCACTGCTTTACAAGGGGTGGATTGGAAGCACCAGTTGTCTTCCCCAAACATCAGAACTTGCAGTTGGATGCAGGAGGGATGGAGAAATAATGACTCTCTGAAGCTTTGACACTTTTCTCTGATTGTTCCGGTACAAGATTCTAAGCATCATGAGTTTTGAAAACAGTGTCACCTTGTGGCAGGTCAAATTTAAAGCCTGGCAACGCTAAAAGTGTTACGTTTCTGATAGAATAATACACATATTGAAGTGTAGCAATAAACAACAATAATAATAATAATAATAATAATAACAATAATAATAATAATAATACCAGACTTTTTTGAGGCAAGTAAATGGTGCTCTAATTATTTTATGCTGTTTATATAGCAGAATATATGATGGTCAAGTCACCTTTATTTATGTAGCGCTTTTTACAATACAGATTTTTTTGTTTCAAAGCAGCTTTACAGTGATAGTGTGTTAGCACATGGATTGAAACATTGAATCATTGACACGAAAAGTAAAGCATTCATGCAAGTGGAGCTTTAATGTTTATTGATCATGTGTTCCCCTTAAAACAGGCACGGAGATTCATGAGAAATTTCGCTATGGATAAATCAGCATTATCAAAAACTTTTGCATGGTCATAATTTTCCTTAAAATAACTAGTCAATAATGTGAATAAAGGGAGGATTTTGCATTTTGGTAGCCCGACTGGAAAACACAATAGCCCCGGGACGTCGGGCTAGCGATTTTGCGAGCCCTGCTAAAGGTCCCTTTCTGGTAGAACTCAGATAAATTATACTTGATGTAGTTTTCATTTGAAGAAGCAAAACACCCTCATTACACTCACCTCTGAGCTTTAAACGCCAAACATGGGCTCGGTTCAATCTCGTGGACTGATTCTTCCTCGCTGTAGATCTTTCCATCGGTGACCGGTGTAAACTCACACTGAGCTCGGACCCTTCTTCCTCTCTGCTCTTTCACACACTTCTACACTTTTATATTCGCTTTTATTTATACACTTTTATATTCGCCACGGCTGAAACACTGCACTGTTTCTCATTGTGTCTGTGTAATGCTTCACATGTAATGCTAGGAGGACGTACCTTGCAGACGGTTGATCAACCACATGAGCTGCTTCTTGGAGATGTTAGTGAAGCCCAGGTTGAGAGATACGGGTTGTCTGCGGATTATACTACTCAACATCGGAGGAGTGATGGAGCGCTGCCGGCTGAGGTCGATCTGAGTCCATAACCTCTTATCACAGCACCTGCAGACAGACACACGCATCACATGACTGACAGCACCTGCAGACAGACACACGCATCACATGACTGACAGCACCTGCAGACAAACACACACGTCACATGACTGACAGCGCACCTGCAGACAAACACACACGTCACATGACTGACAGCACCTGCAGACAAACACACGCGTCACATGACTGACAGCACCTGCAGACAAACACACGCGTCAAATGACTGACAGCACCTGCACACAAACACACGCGTCACATGACTGACAGCACCTGCAGACAAACACACGCATCACATGACTGACAGCACCTGCAGACAAACACACGCATCACATGACTGACAGCACCTGCAGACAAACACACGCATCACATGACTGACAGCACCTGCAGACAAACACATGCGTCACATGACTGACAGAGGCTGCATACAAACACGCGCGTCACATGACTGACAGCACCTGCAGACAAACACACGCATCACATGACTGACAGCACCTGCAGACAAAACCACACGCATCACATGACTGACAGAGGCTGCAGACAAACACACACGTCACATGACTGACAGCACCTGCAGACAAACACGCACGTCACATGACTGACAGAGGCTGCAGACAAACACATGCGTCACATGACTGACAGCACCTGCAGACAAACACGCACGTCACATGACTGACAGCACCTGCAGACAAACACATGCGTCACATGACTGACAGAGGCTGCATACAAACACGCGCGTCACATGACTGACAGCACCTGCAGACAAACACATGCGTCACATGACTGACAGAGGCTGCATACAAACACGCGCGTCACATGACTGACAGCACCTGCAGACAAACACACGCGTCACATGACTGACAGCACCTGCAGACAAACACACGCGTCACATGACTGACAGCACCTGCAGACAAACACACACGTCACATGACTGACAGCACCTGCAGACAAACACGCACGTCACATGACTGACAGCACCTGCAGACAAACACGCGCGTCACATGACTGACAGCACCTGCAGACAAACACGCGCGTCACATGACTGACAGCACCTGCAGACAAACACGCACGTCACATGACTGACAGCACCTGCAGACAAACACGCGCTTCACATGACTGACAGCACCTGCAGACAAACACGCACGTCACATGACTGACAGCACCTGCAGACAAACACACGAGTCACATGACTGACAGCACCTGCAGACAAACACGCGCTTCACATGACTGACAGCACCTGCAGACAAACACACGAGTCACATGACTGACAGAGGCTGCAGACAAACACACGCGTCACATGACTGACAGAGGCTGCAGACAAAAACATGCATCACATGACTGACAGCACCTGCAGACAAACACACGCATCACATGACTGACAGCACCTGCAGACAAATACACGCGTCACATGACTGACAGCACCTGCAGACAAACACACGCGTCACATGACTGACAGAGGCTGCAGACAAACACACGCGTCACATGACTGACAGAGGCTGCAGACAAACACACGCGTCACATGACTGACAGCACCTGCAGACAAACACACGAGTCACATGACTGACAGAGGCTGCAGACAAACACACGCGTCACATGACTGACAGCACCTGCAGACAAACACATGCGTCACATGACTGACAGAGGCTGCATACAAACACGCGCGTCACATGACTGACAGCACCTGCAGACAAACACATGCGTCACATGACTGACAGAGGCTGCATACAAACACGCGCGTCACATGACTGACAGCACCTGCAGACAAACACACGCGTCACATGACTGACAGCACCTGCAGACAAACACACGCGTCACATGACTGACAGCACCTGCAGACAAACACACACGTCACATGACTGACAGCACCTGCAGACAAACACGCACGTCACATGACTGACAGCACCTGCAGACAAACACGCGCGTCACATGACTGACAGCACCTGCAGACAAACACGCACGTCACATGACTGACAGCACCTGCAGACAAACACGCGCTTCACATGACTGACAGCACCTGCAGACAAACACGCACGTCACATGACTGACAGCACCTGCAGACAAACACACGAGTCACATGACTGACAGCACCTGCAGACAAACACGCGCTTCACATGACTGACAGCACCTGCAGACAAACACACGAGTCACATGACTGACAGAGGCTGCAGACAAACACACGCGTCACATGACTGACAGAGGCTGCAGACAAAAACATGCATCACATGACTGACAGCACCTGCAGACAAACACACGCATCACATGACTGACAGCACCTGCAGACAAATACACGCGTCACATGACTGACAGCACCTGCAGACAAACACACGCGTCACATGACTGACAGAGGCTGCAGACAAACACACGCGTCACATGACTGACAGCACCTGCAGACAAACACACGAGTCACATGACTGACAGAGGCTGCAGACAAACACACGCGTCACATGACTGACAGAGGCTGCAGACAAACACACACGTCACATGACTGACAGAGGCTGCAGACAAACACGCACGTCACATGACTGACAGCACCTGCAGACAAACACGCGCGTCACATGACTGACAGCACCTGCAGACAAACACACGAGTCACATGACTGACAGAGGCTGCAGACAAACACACGAGTCACATGACTGACAGAGGCTGCAGACAAACACACGCGTCACAAGACTGACAGAGGCTGCAGACAAACACACGCGTCACATGACTGACAGAGGCTGCAGACAAACACACGCGTCACATGACTGACAGAGGCTGCAGACAAACACACGCGTCACATGACTGACAGAGGCTGCAGACAAACACACACGTCACATGACTGACAGAGGCTGCAGACAAACACACGCGTCACATGACTGACAGAGGCTGCAGACAAACACACACGTCACATGACTGACAGAGGCTGCAGACAAACACACGCGTCACATGACTGACAGAGGCTGCAGACAAACACACGCGTCACATGACTGACAGCACCTGCAGACAAATACACGCGTCACATGACTGACAGAGGCTGCAGACAAACACACGCGTCACATGACTGACAGCACCTGCAGACAAACACACGAGTCACATGACTGACAGAGGCTGCAGACAAACACACACGTCACATGACTGACAGAGGCTGCAGACAAACACACACGTCACATGACTGACAGAGGCTGCAGACAAACACACGCGTCACATGACTGACAGCACCTGCAGACAAATACACGCGTCACATGACTGACAGCACCTGCAGACAAATACACGCGTCACATGACTGACAGCACCTGCAGACAAACACACGCGTCACATGACTGACAGCACCTGCAGACAAACACAAGCGTCACATGACTGACAGAGGCTGCAGACAAACACACAAGTCACATGACTGACAGAGGCTGCAGACAAAAACACGCGTCACATGACTGACAGCATCAGCAGACACACGCGTCACATGACTGACAGAGGCTGCAGACAAACAAGCGTCACATGACTGACAGCACCTGCAGACAAACACACGCGTCACATGACTGACAGCACCTGCAGACAAACACACGCGTCACATGACTGACAGCACCTGCAGACAAACACACGCGTCACATGACTGACAGCACCTGCAGACAAACACACGCGTCACATGACTGACAGCACCTGCAGACAAACACACGTGTCACATGACTGACAGAGGCTGCAGACAAAAACACGCGTCACATGACTGACAGCACCTGCAGACAAACACACGCGTCACATGACTGACAGCACCTGTAGACAAACACACACGTCACATGACTGACAGCACCTGCAGACAAACACACGCATCACATGACTGACAGAGGCTGCAGACAAACACACACGTCACATGACTGACAGAGGCTGCAGACAAACACACGAGTCACATGACTGACAGAGGCTGCAGACAAACACACGCGTCACATGACTGACAGAGGCTGCAGACAAACACACGCGTCACATGACTGACAGCACCTGTAGACAAACACACACGTCACATGACTGACAGCACCTGCAGACAAACACACGCATCACATGACTGACAGAGGCTGCAGACAAACACACACGTCACATGACTGACAGAGGCTGCAGACAAACACACGAGTCACATGACTGACAGCACCTGCAGACAAACACACGCGTCACATGACTGACAGCACCTGTAGACAAACACACACGTCACATGACTGACAGCACCTGCAGACAAAACCACACGCATCACATGACTGACAGAGGCTGCAGACAAACACACACGTCACATGACTGACAGAGGCTGCAGACAAACACACGAGTCACATGACTGACAGCATCAGCAGACAAACACACGCGTCACATGACTGACAGAGGCTGCAGACAAACACAAGCGTCACATGACTGACAGAGGCTGCAGACAAACACAAACGTCACATGACTGACAGCACCTGCAGACAAACACGCGCGTCACATGACTGACAGAGGCTGCAGACAAACACACGCGTCACATGACTGACAGAGGCTGCAGACAAACACACGCGTCACATGACTGACAGCACCTGCAGACAAACACACGCGTCACATGACTGACAGCACCTGCAGACAAACATGCATCACATGACTGACAGAGGCTGCAGACAAACACACACATCACATGACTGACAGCACCTGCAGACAAACACACGAGTCACATGACTGACAGAGGCTGCAGACAAACACGCGCGTCACGACTGACAGCACCTGCAGACAAACACACGAGTCACATGACTGACAGCACCTGCAGACAAACACGCATCACATGACTGACAGAGGCTGCAGACAAACACACGAGTCACATGACTGACAGCACCTGCAGACAAACACACGCGTCACATGACTGACAGCACCTGCAGACAAACACGCATCACATGACTGACAGAGGCTGCAGACAAACACGCGTCACATGACTGACAGCACCTGCAGACAAACACGCGCGTCACATGACTGACAGCACCTGCAGACAAACACGCATCACATGACTGACAGAGGCTGCAGACAAACACACACATCACATGACTGACAGCACCTGCAGACAAACACACGAGTCACATGACTGACAGAGGCTGTAGACAAACACGCGTCACATGACTGACAGAGGCTGCAGACAAAACCACACGCATCACATGACTGACAGCACCTGCAGACAAACACGCAAGTCACATGACTGACAGCACCTGCAGACAAACACGCAAGTCACATGACTGACAGCACCTGCAGACAAACACACGCGTCACATGACTGACAGAGGCTGCAGACAAACACACACATCACATGACTGACAGCACCTGCAGACAAACACACAAGTCACATGACTGACAGCACCTGCAGACAAACACACGCGTCACATGACTGACAGAGGCTGCAGACAAACACACGCGTCACATGACTGACAGCACCTGCAGACAAACACACACGTCACATGACTGACAGCACCTGCAGACAAACACACGAGTCACATGACTGACAGCACCTGCAGACAAACACACACGTCACATGACTGACAGAGGCTGCAGACAAACACACGTCACTTGACTGACAGCACCTGCAGACAAACACACGCGTCACATGACTGACAGAGGCTGCAGACAAACACACGTCACATGACTGACAGAGGCTGCAGACAAACACACGCGTCACATGACTGACAGAGGCTGCAGACAAACACACGTCACATGACTGACAGAGGCTGCAGACAAACACACGTCACATGACTGACAGAGGCTGCAGACAAACACACGCGTCACATGACTGACAGAGGCTGCAGACAAACACACGCGTCACATGACTGACAGCACCTGCAGACAAACACACGCGTCACATGACTGACAGAGGCTGCAGACAAACACACGCGTCACATGACTGACAGCACCTGCAGACAAACACACACGTCACATGACTGACAGAGGCTGCAGACAAACACACACGTCACATGACTGACAGAGGCTGCAGACAAACACACACGTCACATGACTGACAGCACCTGCAGACAAACACACGCGTCACATGACTGACAGAGGCTGCAGACAAACACACACGTCACATGACTGACAGAGGCTGCAGACAAACACACACGTCACATGACTGACAGAGGCTGCAGACAAACACACACGTCACATGACTGACAGAGGCTGCAGACAAACACACGCGTCACATGACTGACAGCACCTGCAGACAAACACACGCGTCACATGACTGACAGAGGCTGCAGACAAACACACACGTCACATGACCGACAGAGGCTGCAGACAAACACACGCGTCACATGACTGACAGAGGCTGCAGACAAACACACGCGTCACATGACTGACAGCACCTGCAGACAAACACACGCGTCACATGACTGACAGCACCTGCAGACAAACACACACGTCACATGACTGACAGAGGCTGCAGACAAACACACGCGTCACATGACTGACAGCACCTGCAGACAAACACACGCGTCACATGACTGACAGCACCTGCAGACAAACACACACGTCACATGACTGACAGAGGCTGCAGACAAACACACGCGTCACATGACTGACAGCACCTGCAGACAAACACACGCGTCACATGACTGACAGAGGCTGCAGACAAACACACACGTCACATGACCGACAGAGGCTGCAGACAAACACACACGTCACATGACTGACAGAGGCTGCAGACAAACACACGCGTCACATGACTGACAGAGGCTGCAGACAAACACACACGTCACATGACTGACAGCACCTGCAGACAAACACACGCGTCACATGACTGACAGAGGCTGCAGACAAACACACGCGTCACATGACTGACAGCACCTGCAGACAAACACACGCATCACATGACTGACAGAGAGCCATTCCACACGCACTGTATTGTGGAGGTGCAGAGGACACGGTTTTCTATGGTTTAGCATTATATTTAATATGGATAATCAGAAATACAAGTAAAGTATTGGTTATTGATATCGGTTTTGGATGAATGACTGATGAACCGTGAATTATATCAGTGCACCGCTATTATATACAGCATGAACATTTCAAAAGCTCAAATGACTCGATTCAGCCGATCGTCTGGAAGGATAAAGATCATCTCTCAACATACACATGTATTTCACAGCTAATGTTATTTCATGATTCAAAGTGTAACAAATCCTGGTGCCTTCAAAAACATTCAGTCCACTTCACATTTGTGCTATAAAAAAAGAAAAAAAAAGAAGACTATTTTATGCTATATATTACATTAATTAAAATTACAGCTGCAAACAGCAATAATGGGGGCAAAAATGCTGACAGCAAAACTGTTGTTTGCCACATTGCTTTTATGTTTATATCTGGTTATATCATGACTCAATACGCAGCACCGAAGATATAAAGACCAGCCTAATGCTTTTAGATCATACTATTTGAACATTATAATCAAATCTTTGCAATTTTCCTTCTTGATCAGTAGGAGGCGCTGTGCCGAACGATGGGATATTCCCAGATGCATCTCCATAGGGCAGGTGTTTGGCATTAGTTGAAATGCTATACAAGAACTGTTTGGTCGATCAAAAATAATTTAATAACTTTTTACCAGCATGGTGATCTAATGGTGATCTGAGCAAAGACTGGTGAAGAAGAGCTAATGAACCATCTGGCACCACTATAAAAAATTCTGTTTATAGGCCTTTCAGGTCAAGAGGTATTAGCATTAACATAAATGTAGATTTGAGCTGTTGGTGGCGCTAGAGGTTTGGAGATTCTCTGGTAAGTTCGGTCTGTCTGTAATCTGATCTCATAACTCTCCTCTACAGTTGAGTGGCAGGAGCAGAAGAAGAGAGACGGATGACGATAACAGCCACGCTAATGATACAGCAGGTGCTCATCAACCTCCGCTGCTGCACATCTAATACATTCAATCAGACATAAAACAGTTTCATCGGAATCGTTCCTTTACAGTGGCATGTGAAACTGTCTGTCGTCTATCTGTGATTATTTGTTGTTCTGCTGAACTGCCTTTAATAGGTCGTTTTTCAGTTTAGTGTCAATTAATGCTGTTTTTGGACTGAAGAAGAAGGTTGGATTTACAGAACATTTTTGACCTCTTTAGAATTGACTAGTGTGTACTTTGTACTTGTTTTAATCGTATGCTCGTGCCTTACACTCGTATTGAGTGTGATATAGTTTTTAAAGCTCATATTAAAACGTATCAGTTTAGAATAGCTTTTAGTGATTTGATTGTTTGATTTGTTGATTTTGTTTGATGTGTATGTCTGTGTTTTTGCATAGCTTTGTTTTTTTACTGATTTTATTGAGTGCCTATACATAAAAGGTATTATTATTATTATTATTATAATAGTGTCATGTGTTAGCAGATCTCTCACCAGCGGCTCCAGGTGCGGCACACACGCATGCACACACACAGCTGGCGCTGGCTGAGCTGCTGGAACACGCGGAGCCAGGCGTCTCTGGTTAGCGTGTGTGTGTCTCCGCTGGCTAGCGGCAGGCGGTGTGGTTCGGGGCAGGCAGGCGGCGGGCGCACCAGGTGTCTCTCCATCTGCAGCGGTCTGGGCGAGGGCACGGGCACAGCGCTCCTCTTCAGCGGCCGGCACTGTGAGCGCTGCAGAGAGACGCCGCTAGCGTTAGCGTTAGCTGCGGCACTGTTCCCGTTAGCCGTCGCAGAGCCGCCCGCCGCAGAGCCGCTCTTACTCTGGGCTTGCCGGCTCCCGCCGCGCAGTTTGCTCCCGCGGACAGCTTTGCCGTGCCGGTGATTGGTGACGGTGCTGTTGGAGTTCTCCTTCTCTTGCGTCTCCCTGCTGACCCGCGAGCGCCCGTTACGCTCCTGCCCGTTCGAGCGCTTGGAGGACAGGCCGTCCGGGGGGTGTGTGTGTGTGTGTGTGACGGGCTGCGTGGCGGACAGCGGAGACGGCGGAGCCACAGGTTTGTGACCGCGATCCGCTGAGCCGTCCTCGTCCTCGTCCGCTTCGGGGTCCAGAACCGGCTTGCGGACTCTGGGATTAGCGTCTCCTCGGCGGCGCTGCGGCTGAGGCTCGTCAGGCTCCGGCTCCGGCTCCGGCACGCTCTCTCCCTCAGAGTCCTCGCTCGCGCTGAAGCCCAGCTCCGCCAGGCGCCGGTTACGCTCCCGATCCCGCATGCTCCCGTACGCCGGAGAGGACGGTTCCGAGGCGCCGATGGGAGACGGAGAGTCCGAGTCCGACTCAGAGTCCGTCTCAGAGCTGGAGGAGGACGAGGAGCTGGAGTCCCGCACTCGCTCCAGCAGACACATGCGCTTGAAGCGCTCCAGCTTCTCCCGGTGATGGGAGCGCTGGTCCTGGCTGGCCGTCAGAGACGAGGGCTGAGCCGGAGCCGAGCCGGAGCCGTGACCGACTGACACCGATGCGTTCGGCCCGTTCGCTTCAGAGGAGTCCGAGGAGTTGGGTTTCGCTTTCTGCAGAAGACAGAAACTCAGTGAAGAGCAGTCCTCTTAGGAGAGACACTGGCTACGTTTACATGCACAACTTTTGTTTCAATCGGACTGAATTCATTCTGACTAATGAATCTGAGTGTAGTGTTTACATGAACACTAAACATGTGATCGGGTTGATGTGCGCGTTTATATGTCACAAGCTTCAAATCAGGATAGATTGTTTGACATGCACACACTGTTTGCGGATAATAACATTGGTTCTTTATTTGTTTTAAACAGCAGACTTGATATTTATCCATTTCTGGTCATAATTTGGAGATAATGAGCGTATGAGCCGTTGTGCCGCTGCTTATATTGATCACACAGTAAAAATGTTGTGTGTGGATGAGAGTCTGAAGCAAGGACTGGTGGGTCGTTGTCCTGCTCCACTTCACACACGCAGTGAACCGAGGGTTATAGAATAACGGGAAACCCATTTATACAACACTTTATTCAACAGGAACAACAGCTCGTTCAGCGCATCATACATCATTACGGTATTTCTACGTCATTGCACATGCGCAGTCCTTTCAGTTTCCGTTTTCAATACGATCAAGTGTTTAAATGTTCTCTCGATCGGATTAGAAAAGGCCCCTTTCAATCCGATCGAAATCTCATTGGGATCGATTAAAGTGTTTACATGAAGGCTTTTCAGTGCGATTGAGCCGTCAATCCCATTACTAACGGATTATTTGGTTGCATGTAAACGTAGCCTCTGACAACTATTCTTTTCAACAATGAGACAGTCGTACCTTTTTCAGATGTTTCTCACGGGCACCTTTGATCTGTCGGGGAAACACAGAAAAACACAGTGCTCATAAAAACAGGCACATGCTACGAACACTCCCGGCCCGAGCGGGTCTGATATTAGCAGCTCGACTCTCTTATGAGCGAAACTCTCAAACATCACCACACATTTCTTTGCCAAGTTTCAAATTTAAAATGTAGCCTTTTCTAAAACACTACAGACCTTTTTGGTGACTATATTTAATCTAGGGATGCACAATATATCGGCATCGGACAATATATGATCATTTTTAATGTTATCGTTATCTGCCTGATAAGAAAATTTGGCCGATATATTAAAGCCAATAAATAATGGATTATTTCCTTCAGCTGAGACCCTTCAGATGCGCACAGTTCAACATGATGGTTTTGAATTGCTTGAAATATGATTGGAATCTCTTCAAAAAAGGAAAATACAGTAAAGTGAAACATGCTTTCATAAAGGCTACATAAAATTATAATGAGAACATTCTAATTGTGTGCTTGGGACATGGCTTTTAATTGTGAGTTTTGTATTTGTAATCAGGCTCTCAAAAATGAAATATATATATATAAAAAATTGGATTCAGATTTATCGGCCAATTTATCGGTTATCGGCTTTCAAACACAAAGAATTATCAGTATCGGCCAAAATGTTCACATCGGTGCATCCCTAATTTAAACACTAGATATAAAAATAGTTTCTCTCTCCATGTTTGATATTACGTCAGCTGTTGTTTCTTGTAGAATCATATGAGTGAGAGTTGAATCTAAAGCTAGACTGAAAGATTTCATTGCACCAGTCCATGAATCTGCTGTTGGACTTGCCTTCTTCTTGGAGCCCCCCTCCTGAGGCACGTCCTTCTCCTTCTTGCGTTTCGGCCCGTCTTGTCGTGTCGAGTCTTCCAGAGACAAGCTCTTCTTCTTACTGGGAGGAGGATCATCCGTGAGCTTCCAGCGACTCACTTCCCCGTTGTCCATGCGTCGCTTTCCTAAACCGTCTCCTTGATCCTGTAGACCAGACAGAAACCTTATATTATTCTGAAGTTATAACGGTGACATCATTCTGCCACAGATTCTCTATAAACAAGCTGAAGTTATAAATCAAATGTTATCATGTGTTTGTTTGGAGACATGAAATCTAAATGCTCATTATTTAGGAAACTGATTTGCAAGATCGTGCATGATTACTGAAGTATCGTGCAAAACCAGGCCTGACTGAACACGTTAAATGTCACGTTTCCTTTTCAGTTTGCTCCCTTCAGAACAGATTTTTGCAATTTTGAACGATAATGAAGTTGGGGCGATAGTATAGCTACATTTTAAGACAATATAAACATTCAAGCAGTTGAGATTTGCTATATTATATAACCGCTGTACGTGAATTTATTGTATGCATGAGGATAAAGTTGGATACACTGTATATCCAACTTGATAAAGAGCTTGGCAATAACAGTTACATCCTGCAGCAAAATAATAAATCAGCTTATTGAGCTTTGCTATATAGTATATATTGCTTTAGGTGAGTGTACTGTATGTATGTGAAAAAATTAGCCCTTTATATGACTTTATGGGCCCTATCTTACACCCAGCGCAATGAAGCGCCAAGTGCGACGCAAGTGTTTTTTGCTAGTTTCAGTCTGACGCAGTTTTCATTTTCACGTCCTGCGCCACGTTGTTTAAATAGCAAATGCATTTGTGCCCATGGGTGTGCTGGTCTGAAAACGAGGTGTGTTCTGGCATATTGTTGGACCGTTGCTATTTTGAGGCAACAGAAATAGACTACGCAATATTTTTTTTTGTTATTTAATGAGCGCGTTAGTAATGTGCGCCTATAGGCGGGTCCACAACGCGCGTACACTCTGCTTATTAAACACACAAGGACGCACAGCTGCACACAAACATGCCAAATATTTAAAATAAGAGGATTACAATGTAAAAGATTATTATTGTGTACATAAAGATATGGTGAATCCGGCTTGTCCCGTAGATGATCTGCTTGCACACTTTTACCTCGTGCACGAGCAGATCCGTTTGCGCTCTGGAGACGTGTTCGTTCTTTCCACTATCAAATTCCGTCATGTAAATAGCGAATCTGCCATGGGGCGAGCGCAACTGGAATTTAAAGGGAACGGGAGATGAGACTCTGATTGGTTTAACGCACGTAAATCCCAAAACACACCCATTACTCATTAAGAGAATAGGGACAACCCTTTTAGACCAGCGCCGGGAGCACCGACCATTTTTCCGGTCGTTAAACTAGCAAAAGTGGATTCGGACACGCCCTAAGTGAACTTGCGCCGTGCGCTTTAGACCATGCGCTTAGATCGTTAAAATAGGGCCCTATAAGTCTTTATAGTCCATCTCAATCGGTTTTCAAATGACGGATTTATGGACCAAAATCTATTGGTTTCAGAAAACCAAACCTTTAAAGAAGGTGTGGCAAAACCAGTCCTGAAACAGAGACGCTTCATCATGTTTTACCTCAGTCTTACCTTACTGGTCTTTCCTTCCTTGTGGCACTTTGGACATTCCCAACAGTTTGGGATCTCATCGTTAATGATGCCTTCGGACTTCCCCATCTGCGGGAGAGAGTTGGTGATGTTATGGTCAGCATTAAGAGTGCTGGTAAAGAGTGCTGGTAATGAGTGCTGGTAATGAGTGCTGGTAATGAGTGCTGGTAATGAGTGCTGGTAAAGAGTGCTGGTAAAGAGTGCTGGTAATGAGTGCTGGTTAAGAGTGCTGGTTAAGAGTGCTGGTTAAGAGTGCTGGTAATGAGTGCTGGTAATGAGTGCTGGTTAAGAGTGCTGGTAATGAGTGCTGGTTAAGAGTGCTGGTTAAGAGTGCTGGTTAAGAGTGCTGGTAAAGAGTGCTTGTAAAGAGTGCTGGTAAAGAGTGCTTGTAAAGAGTGCTGGTAAAGAGTGCTGGTAATGAGTGCTGGTTAAGAGTGCTGGTAAAGAGTGCTGGTAAAGAGTGCTGGTAATGAGTGCTGGTAAAGAGTGCTGGTAATGAGTGCTGGTAAAGAGTGCTGGTAAAGAGTGCTGGTAATGAGTGCTGGTAAAGAGTGCTGGTAAAGAGTGCTGGTAATGAGTGCTGGTAAAGAGTGCTGGTAATGAGTGCTGGTAAAGAGTGCTGGTAATGAGTGCTGGTAAAGAGTGCTGGTAATGAGTGCTGGTAAAGAGTGCTGGTAAAGAGTGCTGGTAAAGAGTGCTGGTAATGAGTGCTGGTAATGAGTGCTGGTAAAGAGTGCTGGTAATGAGTGCTGGTAAAGAGTGCTGGTAAAGAGTGCTGGTAATGAGTGCTGGTAAAGAGTGCTGGTAATGAGTGCTGGTAATGAGTGCTGGTAAAGAGTGCTGGTAATGAGTGCTGGTAAAGAGTGCTGGTAAAGAGTGCTGGTAATGAGTGCTGGTAAAGAGTGCTGGTAATGAGTGCTGGTAATGAGTGCTGGTAATGAGTGCTGGTAAAGAGTGCTGGTAATGAGTGCTGGTAAAGAGTGCTGGTAAAGAGTGCTGGTAATGAGTGCTGGTAAAGAGTGCTGGTAATGAGTGCTGGTAAAGAGTGCTGGTAAAGAGTGCTGGTAATGAGTGCTGGTAAAGAGTGCTGGTAATGAGTGCTGGTAAAGAGTGCTGGTAATGAGTGCTGGTAATGAGCCGGTGTGGGCCAGACCTTCAGGCAGCTGGGGTGGATGATCTCGTTGCAGATTGTGCACTCCATCAGAGAAAGGCTGAACTTCTCCTCCTCCGACTCCACCGTATCTTCCTTCCCCGCTTCACCACACGCGAAACACACGGCAGTGTGCGGCAACACCGGCTGCAGGAGAGACCCATGGGGAAAACACACACACACACATAAACTAACCTGGGAGAACATGTGTGAAGGTTTGCACATGGGATTAAGATGCATTTTGCTCAATCTGATCACAAGTGGTCAATACTAAATAAAGGTAAAAACAACATTATTAACTGCGTGTTTACAATTGCTTAGAAGCTTTGGAAGCTGAAGCTTTACATTTAGCCGTTATAATTCCAACACACACTTAAAGGTACAATATGTAAGATTTTTGTAATAAAATATTCAAAAACCACTTTCACAGTGTGATATATTTCATTGTGTCCTTACATTATCCCAAAAGTTCCCAAGGATTTGTAAATCCAGAGAAATTCCAGTTTTTAATAATGGCTCGTCCCTGGTCATTGTCGCCTATCAATGGGGACTCACCGCGGTGCACTGCCGGAGCAGACACGACTGCTTCATGCGACCCGGTCCTCCGAACTTCTTCATGTCCTTGCAGAAGTGGCACTCGCCGCACTCGGTCCTCATACACGCCTGACAGCGCCGGCACCGTGTGCGCCGCCGCCGCGCGCCTCCCAGCGCCTTACTGCCAGACATCGCCTCGGCATTCACCTGCACACACACACACACACACACACACAGGTCAGGACATCACAACACACACACACGCGCCTCCCAGCACCTTACTTTCAGACATCGCCTCGGCATTCACCTGCACACACACACACACACAGGTCAGGACATCACAACACACACACACGCGCCTCCCAGCGCCTTACTGCCAGACATCGCCTCGGCATTCACCTGCACACACACACACACACACAGGTCAGGACAGCACAACACACACACCTTCATTCAGGTGCCTCCCAGCACCTTACTTTCAGACATCGCCTCGGCATTCACCTGCACACACACACACACAGGTCAGGACATCACAACACACACACACGCGCCTCCCAGCGCCTTACTGCCAGACATCGCCTCGGCATTCACCTGCACACACACACACACAGGTCAGGACAGCACAACACACGCGCCTCCCAGCACCTTACTTTCAGACATCGCCTCGGCATTCACCTGCACACACACACACACAGGTCAGGACAGCACAACACACGCGCCTCCCAGCACCTTACTTTCAGACATCGCCTCGGCATTCACCTGCACACACACACACACGGAGCCGGCGGTGAGCCGAATACGGAGCCGTTTCTCAGACAGATTCATGTGAAGATTTAAGGGTACATCACTTTAACTTTAACTTGTACGACTTTCTATTCAGTGAAACAAAATCAGAGGCAACCAACTTCAGTCTCCGTCATCCTCCACTTTCACTGCAACACTTTTATCCGTTCAGTGAAAATTAACAGTGATTCGCAGGTGTGTGTCAAATTACTATTATACTACTGTATTACAGTGACTTTCATGAAATATCATCAGATTACTTGCTAATAATGTCATCAGATTACTCCATGTCAGCATTACTTATGTTTAAAATGCTAATTCAAAGTTCAAATGTAATGACAATAAACAAAAGTGCACTCATGAGAACCAAGCTATTATAAATGTATTTAAACTTTGACACCATTTATTTTTCTAATGCATGTTACCGGTCTCATTATTAATGCTTCATTCAAGTATTTTTTGGACTTTGTAATCCTTTATAAAAACGTCCTAACTTGCTCTTCTGTAATGTGACTTGCCAACACACACACACACTGAGTTCAGGGACAGTCTCCTCCTCTCCTCCCGGACGGACACACACACACACACACACACACACACACACACACTGAGTTCAGGGACAGTCTCCTCTCCTCCCGGACGGACGGAGGGTTAGGGTCTTCAGACGAGCACAGGTGGAGGAACTCTTCACTCAAGCCAGTTCAGGTTATAGTTCACACAAAAATGAGCCCATGATTTACTCGGCCTCAAGCCATCCTAGGTGTATGACTCTCTTCTTACAGATGAACACCATCTGAGTTATAAATAAAAAATATCCCGCTCTTCCCAGCTTTATAATGGGAGTGAATGGAGCCTGAGATTCTGAAGCATCATCCATCATAACCCTAATCCACATGGGTTAATAAAGGCCTTCTGAAGAAAAATATCCAGATTTATAACTATAATCACTGGTGTCCGGTAACAGCCGTACGCAAGTCTAGTTCCAGCGGAAGAGTGACCTCTGACCCCACGCATGACATATTGGCAAACGTGGAAGAGCAGAGGATCGAGCAAAACACCGGTCACAAATCAGAAGTATAAAACAAGATTTTTTATAGAGAAATGTGGAAGGAGCTTGAGTTTGATGTTTGAACCGCGAGAGGCGTGGACTGAGCTAATGCCACTCCTACATCATGCGTGGGGTCAGAGGTCATGCGTGGGGTCAGAGGTCACTCTTCCCCAGGAACTAGACTTTGGTACGGCCATTACCGGACGCCAGTGATTATAGTTTCTATAGTTATAAATCTGGATATTTTTCTTCAGAAGGCCTTTATTAACCCATATGGATTAGGGTTATGACGGATGAGGCTTCAGAATCTCAGGCTCCATTCACTCCCATTATAAAGCTGGGAAGAGCGGGATATTTTTTATTTATAACTCAGATTGTGTTCATCTGTAAGAAGAGAGTCATATACACCTAGGATGGCTTGAGGCCGAGTAAATCATGGGCTAGTAAATGAACTATCCCTGTGAGACAGACGTTAGTGGGGTCAGGTGCTGTGATGGACAGACGGCTGTTGAGGACACTCGCTTCCCACGCGTTACGTTTAACACACACTTAAAGTTTTTGGCCAATCACAAAGCACTGGTTGAGCTGTGGCCAATCAGAGCACTGGGCTTTTTTGAAGGAGGGGCTTTGTAGAAATCAGTGCGTTTCAGTTTCAGACAGACTGGACAAGAATGTACAGTATGTTTTTTTTTTTTTTACATTAAAGCATGTTAACCTATTACCCCCAATAAACAAAATAAACTTTTAAAATAGCATCATATGAGCCCTTAATGGCTCAACCGATGTTCAGGGAGAATCTGCCTCTCGTTGAGCAAACGTGGGTCAGTTAAACAGCAGATTAATCGACTGAACTTCAGTCCCTCGTTTCCATCCCTGTCAGACGTTAAACATCCATCCTGAGGATTCCTGACGAACACAGACAGGAACTATAACGACAAAGATCTAGTTCTCAACATCTCGGTCGGTGGATTGGGACAGGAACCACCGATATACAACCCAACCAGCAGGTTTATACAGTATATTTATGTGTTTGTGAGAGTGTGTCGCTGAAGGGAGTAAATTGTTGAGTTTTCTGCAGTGAAATTGTGGATTGTTTCTGGTTTTACTGTATAACATTTTGGTGTTGTGACAAACCTATTTCCATATTATTATTATTATTATTATTATTATTATTACATGTACTGTAGGCTTGTGCGATATTGAGAACAAAATTTTAGAATTTTTAGAAGGTAAAGCAAAAGTAATCAGCAATTTGCTTTTTTTCATGATAGTAAAAGTATTCTAAAAACATTTTATTTCAGGTAGATAATCAAAACTCTTCAAGCTACTGTGCAGTACGAGAGACACGAGACGAACTGTCAGACATACAGAATTACACACAAGCGTTCAGATACGGTATATTTGAGTTTTGATAAATATTTAACCACTAAATGCCACGACAGAATCTAATATTGCAGAGATGTCTGATAATAAATCACCATTTGTATGTCCTCATTAAATACAACATTATTTTCATCTTGAGTGACAGCAGGATTACTGTAGTATATTATACTTTCTATCATTGATAAACAACATCTACTGCCACCCAAATCACACAGTTAACCAGAGCAAAGTCATGATCACTTCATAAGGCATTTTCCGAGCGGTGTAATATTTCACAGTATTTTGTAATTTAGTTCATTTTTTTATGACAACAACCAGTAAATATAGGTGGAAAGTCCATGGTATACCCTGGTATGTCTTCAGTTACATAATTCTCCATTCTGTCAGGTGAAATATGGGCCTAAAATCAGACTGAAGACTCCCAGAAGCTGCAGGGATTCACCATGATTTACTGTGGTGAATGACAGTGTCATCATCAGTCAGTGAATGAGCTGTGCCACTGCAGACACACGACAGCTAACATGAGCGGCTAACCAGCTGGTTAGTGAGTTAGTTATTCGTCCTCAGCCACACATATACTCACAGAACCCAGCCCAGCAGCTGAGAAGCGCTTTCACTGATCCACAGAACCAGAAACACACCAGACGAACGAGCAGAAACACTCCAGACTGGCTATAACGAGCCGCTAGCATGGGCTGGTTAGCAGGTCCATTCAGCGCATTCACACGCAGTTCAGCGGGACTGAGATGATGGGCTTTACTAACCATTGTGATCTGGGAGGAATTTCGCCCACGACGATCTTGTTTTAATGGCACACACTCTCACAGACACACACACTCTCACAGACACACAACAATACACGGCTAGCCACCGAGCACGAGCTCGTCCCAGCAGAACTCACTCACCTGCTCGTGTGGACGCGCATTCTCCCAGATCGAGCATTAGAGTGATGTTTTCTGAGATGTTTTCTGAGATGTTTTCTGGCGATAGATGAACAGACACAATGAAAGAGAGAGAGAGAGAAAGAGAGAGAGAGAGAGAGAGAGATCGCTTCCTTGTTCTCAGTCTCTCTCTCAGCTTTACATGAGTGACTGCTTTAAACACCAATCACATCCATTACCAGCTATTATCAACGACAGCGATGATTTCTGCTCTCTCAATGTGCTCCTCAAATATTAAAATCATACGAGCTCTTCAGATCATTGATATAATCCATAAATATCATCCTCTGTGATTCCGATGGCCGATATTCCAGGCGCTTATTATTCCCGAACGATCTGCGGAACTGAAAGAGAAAACAGCATAAACGGATAAACGTGCCTTTTGTTCGCTCTTTCCTATTGTGTTCCTCTGCTGCATTTATCTATCAATATATGTATGTATATTTATATTGTAACGCATCAAATGCGCCAGTAGAGTCCAGATCAGCTCTTACATGATCCTGACGCCATTCCTGCTCCCGAAAATCAAATAAATAAATAAATATGGTAAATAAAAAATATGGAGAGTAAAAAAAAAAATACAAAAGCTCCTCCCAGGTCAATTCGTCACAACCCTGCGGCATCATGGGAAATGTGGTCCATTAGAGCCCTACCCAGAAACACTGCGGCAGGGTTATATTGCGACACTTGACATATCTGTGAGAAAATAATAAACAATAATAATATGAAACTAGAAAAAAAAGTTTGTTGAGACAAACTTTAAGTTGGCTTGAGAAAGCCGGACCGGAGAGTTTGAAGAAGTTTAAAGTAGAAGTTTAAAGTAGTTAGAAGTTTGAAGTAGTTTGAAGCTTAGTAGTTTAAATTTTGATTGATAAATTAGTTAGAAAGAAAGAATAGTTAGAAAGAAAGAAAAAAGATTAGTTAGAAAGAAAAAGAAAGAAAGATTAGTTAGAAAGAAAGAAAAAAGATTAGTTAGAAAGAAAGAAAAAAAAGATTAGTTAGAAAGAAAAAGAAAGAAAGATTAGTTAGAAAGAAAGAGAAAGAAAGATAGATTAGTTAGAAAGAAAGAAAGATAAGTTAAAAAGAAAGATTAGTTAGAAAGATAGATAAAGAAAGATTAGTTAGAAAGAAAGACAGATTAGTTAGAAAGAAAGAAAGAAAGAAAGAAAGAAAGAAAGAAAGAAAGAAAGAAAGAAAGAAAGAAAGAAAAAGAAAGAGAAAGAAAGAGAAAGAAAGAGAAAGAGAAAGAAAGAAAGATTAGGTAGAACGAAAGGAAGAAAGAAAGAAAGATAAGAAAGAAAGAAAGAAAGAAAGAAAGAAAGCAAGAAAGAAAGAATGAATGGTGGATTAGTTAGTTAAAAAGAAAGAAAGATGGATTAGTTGGAAAGAAAGATGGATTAGTTAAAAAGAAAGAAAAATAGATTAGTTAGAATAAAAGAAAGAAAGAAAGAAAGAAAGAAAGAAAGAAAGAAAGATGGGTTAGTTAGAAAGAAAGATTGATTAGAAAGAAAGAAAGAAAGAAAGAAAGATGGATAAGTTAAAAAGAAAGAAAGAAAGATAGAATAGTTAGAAAGAAAGATGGATTAGAAAGAAAGAAAGAAAAAAGATAGATTAGTTAGAATGAAAGACAGAAAGATATATTAGAAAGAAAGAAAGATGGATTAGTTAAAAAGAAAGAAATATAGATTAGTTAGAAAGAAAGATAGAAGGATAGATTAGAACGAAAGGAAGATAGATTAGATAGAAAGATAGATTAGTTAGAAAGAAAGAAAGAATGAAAGAAAGACAGAAAGAAAAAGAAAACAAGATAGATTAGTTAGAATGAAAGAAAGAAAGATAGATTAAAGAAAGAAAGAAAGAAAGAAAGAAAGAAAGAAAGATGGATTAGTTAAAAAGAAAGAAATATAGATTAGTTAGAAAGAAAGATAGAAGGATAGATTAGTTAGAATGAAAGAAAGAAAGATATATTAGAACGAAAGGAAGATAGATTAGATAGAAAGACAGATTAGTTAGAAAGAAAGAAAGAATGAAAGAAAGACAGAAAGAAAAAGAAAACAAGATAGATTAGTTAGAATGAAAGAAAGAAAGATAGATTAAAGAAAGAAAGAAAGAAAGAAAGAAAGAAAGAAAGAAAGATGGATTAGAAAGAAAGAAAGAAAAAAGATAGATTAGTTAGAATGAAAGACAGAAAGATATATTAGAAAGAAAGAAAGATGGATTAGTTAAAAAGAAAGAAATATAGATTAGTTAGAAAGAAAGATAGAAGGATAGATTAGAACGAAAGGAAGATAGATTAGATAGAAAGATAGATTAGTTAGAAAGAAAGAAAGAATGAAAGAAAGACAGAAAGAAAAAGAAAACAAGATAGATTAGTTAGAATGAAAGAAAGAAAGATAGATTAAAGAAAGAAAGAAAGAAAGAAAGAAAGAAAGAAAGATGGATTAGTTAAAAAGAAAGAAATATAGATTAGTTAGAAAGAAAGATAGAAGGATAGATTAGTTAGAATGAAAGAAAGAAAGATATATTAGAACGAAAGGAAGATAGATTAGATAGAAAGACAGATTAGTTAGAAAGAAAGAAAGAATGAAAGAAAGACAGAAAGAAAAAGAAAACAAGATAGATTAGTTAGAATGAAAGAAAGAAAGATAGATTAAAGAAAGAAAGAAAGAAAGAAAGAAAGAAAGAAAGAAAGATGGATTAGTTAAAAAGAAAGAAAGATGGATTAGTTGGAAAGAAAGATGGATTAGTTAAAAAGAAAGAAAAATAGATTAGTTAGAATGAAAGAAAGATAGATTAGTTAGAAAGAAAGATAGATTAGTAAGAGAGAAAGAAAAATTATTAGTTAGAAAGAAAGAAAGAAAGAAAGAAAGAAAGAAAGAAAGAAAGAAAGAAAGAAAGAAAGATGGGTTAGTTAGAAAGAAAGATTGATTAGAAAGAAAGAAAGAAAGAAAGAAAGAAAGATGGATAAGTTAAAAAGAAAGAAAGAAAGATAGAATAGTTAGAAAGAAAGATGGATTAGAAAGAAAGAAAGAAAAAAGATAGATTAGTTAGAATGAAAGACAGAAAGATATATTAGAAAGAAAGAAAGATGGATTAGTTAAAAAGAAAGAAATATAGATTAGTTAGAAAGAAAGATAGAAGGATAGATTAGAACGAAAGGAAGATAGATTAGATAGAAAGATAGATTAGTTAGAAAGAAAGAAAGAATGAAAGAAAGACAGAAAGAAAAAGAAAACAAGATAGATTAGTTAGAATGAAAGAAAGAAAGATAGATTAAAGAAAGAAAGAAAGAAAGAAAGAAAGAAAGAAAGAAAGAAAGAAAGAAAGATGGATTAGTTAAAAAGAAAGAAATATAGATTAGTTAGAAAGAAAGATAGAAGGATAGATTAGAACGAAAGGAAGATAGATTAGATAGAAAGATAGATTAGTTAGAAAGAAAGAAAGAATGAAAGAAAGACAGAAAGAAAAAGAAAACAAGATAGATTAGTTAGAATGAAAGAAAGAAAGATAGATTAAAGAAAGAAAGAAAGAAAGAAAGAAAGAAAGAAAGAAAGAAAGAAAGAAAGAAAGATGGATTAGTTAAAAAGAAAGAAATATAGATTAGTTAGAAAGAAAGATAGAAGGATAGATTAGTTAGAATGAAATAAAGAAAGATATATTAGAACGAAAGGAAGATAGATTAGATAGAAAGATAGATTAGTTAGAAAGAAAGATATATTAGTTAGAATGAAAGAAAGATAGATTAGATAGAAAGATAGATAGATTAGTTAGAAAGAAAGATAGATTAGTTAGAATAAAAGAAAGAAAGATATTTAGTTAGAAAGAAAGATGGATTAGTTAGTTAAAAAAGAAAGATAGATTAGCTAGAATGAAAGATGGATTAGTTAGTTAGAAAGATATATTAGATAGAAGGATAAATAGATAGATTAGTTAGAAAGAAAGAAAGAAAGAAAGAAAGAAAGAAAGAAAGAAAGAAAGAAAGAAAGAGAGATTAGATAGATAGATAGATAGATAGATAGATAGATAGATAGATAGATAGATACACACACACACTCACACACACTCTCTCTCAGTCACTCACTCACTCACTCACTCACTCACACACACACACACACACTCTCACTCACTCACTCACTCTCTCTCACACGCACACACACACACACACACACTCTCTCTCTCTCTCTCAGTCACTCACTCACTCACTCTCACACACACACACACACGCACACTCACTCTCTCTCAGTCACTCTATCACTCACTCACACACACACTCTCTCTCACACTCACTCACACACACACACACACACCGGCTCCCTCTACAGCTGCTGTGGAACGCGTCGCACACTCTCTGTCGCCGTCACACACACACACACACACGCGCACGGCAGCGTCGCGATATCGGTGTGTTTTATCGCAGAACTGAAGATGATCAAGCTTTTCTCGCTGAAGCAGCAGAAGAAGGACGAGGAGTCCGCGGGGGGACCGCGAGCCGGGGCCGGCGGGAAGAAGGCGAGCGCGGCCCAGCTCCGGATACAGAAGGGTACGGTCCACAACACCAGAACCAGGGCTAACCTGGATCCATCACACACACACACACACACACTCACACACACAGTGCAGCTCAGTCGAGGTTTGAAGCCTGTGTTTTCACACACTTGTTCTGGTAACGATGTCAAGTCGAGAGGAGAGCGAAGCTAGCATTAGCCATGGCGCTAACATGTAGCGCACTGTTTACTCAGTTTTATTACAACAGACTCGATGTTTTAAAACTTCAGACTGGTCGTAGTAATGAAGCTCGTGTCTAAAGCCATGTTTCCCGAGAGAAATACTCGTTTTCTAAGAGAGAAAACTAATAAGTTTCCATCTCAGTCATAATATTGAGGCCTACAAACTCAGTTCTCGTCTGTCTCGTATTATTACCCTTTGCTTGACAGTGAATGCTGTGTTTACCGTCAGAGAGATGTTAGAAGCGACTTCTGAAGATCAGATGCTTTTACACTCGTTCTTCATTATGATGAAGCTGGACACATTCAGGTTAGACCCAGAAACAGAAGAAAGAGATGCTCTCTAGGCTCAGAAACGACTAAAACTACCAAACATTTAAGTTGCCTTCATTTACTCACCATTTCGCTCATCTTCAAAACACAAATGAAGATATTTTTAATGAAACCTAAGAGATTTCTGTCCCTCCATTGAAAGCTAATGCCAACAAAACTTCAAAAAGTTCATAAAGACATTGTGAAAGTAATCCATACTATTGTAGCGGTTTAATACAAGTTTTCTGAAGAAACACAATCGCTTTATATGATGGAACAGAATAATTTACATGAAATATGTTAATCGAAAGCTGGAAAACAAACCTCACTGGTGTAAGTGTGTTTGAGCTCCTGTTTACCATATTTGATCAGCTCTGTGTGTGTGTGTGTGTGTGTGTGTGTGTGTGATCAATGTTTATGTGCATGAAACGTTAATACGTGATGGTGTGAAACGGCAGAGGGTTATTGAGCTAGACCCGTTCTGGACTGTAGAAGAGCGCGAGTTGGAGAAGCGCTTTCATTAGTGTGGAGCTGAAGACACGCGTCACGTCTCGAGCATGATCACATTTAAAGAAGAGGAAGAAACACTTCAGGCTCGAACCTCTCATTAGCTGTGTGATGTTATGTGTGTGTGTGTGTGTGTGTGTGTGTGTGTGTGTGAGAAAGTAAAGCTCATGCTGTTCTCTTTCTGTGTCAGACATCAATGAGCTGAACCTCCCGAAGACGTGCGAGATCGTTTTCCCCGACCAGGACGATCTGCTCAACTTCAAACTCATCATCTCGCCAGACGAGGTTTGCCTTCGTTTACGCCTCTCTGATGGAAAGCGCGGTTCATGCATGTTATTTAAGAGATTCAAATGAAGCGTAAAGTTTGTCAGTGTGTGAAGTTCGTTAGCAGCACAAATGATGAACTGTGATTTAATTAACGGAGCATGAAACCTGTGTTAGTAACCCTTTCCAACAGGGAAATATTCATTCATCAAGACAGCTTTTCTGTCCTGATCATTTTAATAAACATTTATCATGTTCTCTGCTTTTTTACAGGGTTTCTATAAAGGTGGGAAATTTGTCTTCAGTTTTAAGGTAAACAGCAGCTTGAGTAAATCCGTGATCACTTCAGTAAATAACAAACCTCTACAGATCAGACGGTGGTGTTTGCTCTAGTAGATTATATAGATGAAAACCTTATAGCTTTAGATAAGCATTTACAGACCAGTAGTTCTACAATGTAATATAATTCTTGAGAACTGGAATGTTCATTTTCAGTTCTTAAAATGCAAAAAATGATATTTCATTAAAGAACTTCAAATCCACAGAGCGCAGCAACTTTCATGTTTAACATGTTTGTTGGATATAAAGGAGGATAAACGTCTCAGTAATGAAAGTTCCTGCGGTGTTTTAATACGGTAAATCTAAACTGAATGGATGAGGGTGAAGAGAGATCATGATGAAGATGAGGCTCTAGAACAGCAGATCTTTCTGGAGAACACAGTTAAACATGAGCAAAGTTATGAACGAGCAGCCTAGTTTCAGTAAGTGCTCGTGCCTGAGAGAGGGATCAGACAGCAGAGCTGCTCGACTCATCTTTAAAACACTCTGATCTCCATTCAAACACACACGATCCTTCAGTTCGTCTGTCAAACTCTGACAAAATCATATCGCAACATTCAGATCTGTGTTGGCGCTGACCCGGAGAGAGTCGTCATGAATCCGCTTCACAGTCTTTTCAACCTCATAGGATCATTATTTCTGTGATGCAATAGTTAAATTTATCATAGAAGTACTTGGATAAAAGTTTAAAGTTCAAATATGAACACTGATGTCTACGATAGCGATCAAAATCAGCTTTTGATAGAAACTCGGTGCTTAAAGGAGCCGTATGTAAGATTGTGGCCAAAACTGGTACTGCAATCTCTTTCAAATTACTGTAGAGCGGTGTATCCCCTCCCCCTCCCCCCTGACTCGAGGTTGCCAGATAGGCTGCAGGATCCAGCACGAACGTTTGTAGCTGCAGCTGTGGTAACCATAGATATCATATATAAACGCTAGATGTGTTATGGCGCGGTCACTTCCGGCATCACCGTTCGGCCATCTTGTCACAGGCAGGCTTAATGTAAGGTGAATGATCAGCACGCACACAAATCCTCTTATCTCGCTGAAATCTTGACGGATTTACAAACGGTTTGGTTTCTTACAAACGTTATTAACGTGGCTATAATTCTGAATGCTTGAACATGTATGTTATAATTATTCATATGTATGCAGTGTCATAACTACATCTCTGACGTTTATAACAAACCAAACCGTTTGAAAATCGGTAGAAAATTGAGCAAGTTATGGTTATTTAAAAGTACATGCACCATTAAACGAGTGAGCGAGCTGCCTGTGGCAAGATGGCCGCCACGTGCGGACGTCGACCTCCATTGGCCAGCAGCGCGCACGAGACATCTAGCGTTTATATATGATATCTATGGTGGTAACTAGAGCTGAGCTGGCAACCCGGATGCTGAAACGCTACTGACTTCGTGATTGGTAGATAGGTGGAGGGTGGCGCTTCAGGCCAAAACACAACATGACATCATCAACATCAGTTGAGGGCTGCAACTTCACTTTTTAAATGACAATATCCTGGCCGGACTACTGTTGTCAGTGATATAAGTATTAGAAATGAACATGATTTCTTAATGTCTAGTGACTTATCAGGGCCATTTTATGACTAATTGAAATACATTTCTTACATACAGCTCCTTTAAAATAACGCATTTATCGATTACATTGTTTAAAATTGACTGTTAAAAAATGTATTTATTGAATAATTTATTGGAGAGAATGTAGTCCTGTATGATGCTTCAGAAATAAGTCAGAGATATGATAATTTGTTTTTGTAAATATGACTCATCTTATACATCATGTACAGTCTGTATAAGTGTGTGATTTAACTTTTCCGATGGTCTAGTGTTAAAAAAATTGCAATATATTGCAATATCGAATCGCAATACTTGTAGAACCGCAATTCTTTAAAAAAATCGCCGTACGTGTGGTATCGGCACGAGTGTCGTGATCGCCCCAGCCCTACTCACGGTGTAAACTTTCTTTTGCTGTCTTTTTTATCTACTTAATCCTTTACAGTTTGCTTTGTCCCTTTCTTTATTTCTTAATTTGCCATTTACAAATGTATTTACGATGAGCTGACATGTTTAGTCACTTCCATGTTTTTATGGCTTTATTTTTGCTTGAAAGGAAGATACTCGTACCGGAAACTAACTGGTACTAGTCCTTGCAAATTACCTTCTAACAGCAATTCTAAAAGCTTGTTAAATGATGATTAAAGCGTGTCTAAAGGTCAGATGCTCTTCTCTTTCAGGTAGGACAGGGTTACCCTCATGACCCTCCAAAAGTCAAATGTGAAACGATGGTTTATCACCCCAACATCGACCTCGAAGGAAACGTCTGTCTAAATATTTTGAGGTATTGTGTGCACCTTTTCCTCACGTTCATCATCATAGATATAAAAGCAGAACTGTACAGAAGCACAAACAGTGTTAGATCTTTAGCACTGGCTGTTAAAATATAAGAAATATTCATTAAATACTGTAAAATCGTACTTTATTCTGCATGACACAATCAGAGAGATTTTGACAAATGTTCCTGTTGCTTGATCTAGAAGGCTTTTATTTCTAATATTTTAATGTCTGCTTTTGTGATGTACATTTTTACGGGTTTGAGTAAATAATGACAGTTTTGTGAATTTTGAAGTGATTCCGGTTAATAATTTGTCTCAAACATGTCTTTTTTTTTTTTTTTTTTCATGATTTCCAAAACCCTTTCTACCATTCAGTTGTGTGTGTGTTTTAAATGTTCCTGGGATTGAGCAGTGTTTAACGGGTGGAAATGTGTGGAAACAGTCATGATGAATTAGGAGAGCGTAACTGAGAAAGCACTTTGACTCTTTATGTTTCAGAGAAGACTGGAAGCCGGTCTTGACGATTAACTCCATCATATACGGACTACAGTATCTGTTCCTCGTAAGTTCCGCTTACATTTCCTGAATGTCGAATCACTGCACGTCATGTTGATTAGTGTTAATTTGGTGACACGAACCTCGAAACCAAACTTCATGACGTGTGAGGTTCACGCCGATTCGTTTAATTGTTCTTTAACCTCAGATCATTGTGTTTTTTCACTGGTACGATATCTATCGCTTGCCCTAGTTTAAATGCAGTCCATTCACCGTAGATAAAATCTATTTCTTCTGATGTTTTCTTAGTTTAAAGGAGTAGTTCACATAATTTAAATTTGCTGATAATTTACGTAAGATATTCATGTCTTTCTTTCTTCGGTCGAAAAGAAATGAAGGTTTTTGAGGAAAACATTCCAGGATTTTTCCCCATATAGTGTCTTCAACGGGTCGAAGGTCCAAATGTGTCTCGACACGATCTAGCCGAGGAATAAGAGTCTTATCTAGACAAACCATTGGCCATTTTATAAAGAAATAAACATTTTATACTTTTAACCACTAATGCTTGTCTTGCACATCCACAACTTCATGCATTAAGTAATCTCGTTGGAAAGTATAGGTGGTAAACTAACGTAAGCGGAAAATGTAGGGAAGGGCGAAAAACAAATTTTCTCCTCCAACTTCAAAATCATCCGATATCGTTGGTTTATCGTTTATTTATTTATTTTTTGTAAATGGCGTTTGACTCAGTCTTTGCACGTTGGCTTTATAAACACTGGGTCTGTTCTTCCGCCTACGTCACGCTTGACCTTTCAACCTGATTACGTAATGTGTGTCGCATCACAGCTAGTGCAAGACCAGCATTTGTGGTTAAAAGTATATAAATGTTTATTTTTGTTATAAAATGTCCGCTGGTTTGTCTAGATAGAGGACTCTTATTCCTCGGCTGGTATCGTGTCGAGACTTTGAAGCTGCACTGAAACTCACATTTGGACCTTCAACCCGTTGGACCCCATTGAAGACACTATATCCACTATGAGTAAATTATCTGGAAATTTTAATTCTGAAGTGAGCTTATCCTTTAATTGGTGAATAGTGTGTCATTTACAGACATGAAAATCCAACTTGCATGCCGTTCATTTGTGCCGTTTGTGAGCAAGCCCTGTGCTAATCGTTCCCGTGTGTTTCCGCTTCCAGGAGCCGAATCCCGAAGACCCGCTGAATAAAGAAGCGGCCGAAGTCCTTCAGACGAACCGACGGCTCTTCGAGCAGAACGTCCAGCGCTCGCTGCGCGGCGGATACGTGGGCGCTACGTACTTCGAGCGCTGTCTGAAATAGTCCCGCGCGCCGGCCCTCACGTCCGAGAATGCATTTATCGTTTACATGCGCTGAGATGCACTGACCGACACACTGACCGGAGCGCGGGGGGGTTATTAAGGAATAGGCTGGGAAAGGCTGGTCAGTGATTGTTGCTCAGAGAATTCAGTCGTATTTTGCCACTATGCTGGTACCCACTGTTTATTTTTGCTGAGATTCACATGCTAACTTATCCTCCCACTCACAGACATGAACCGAGAGCGAGACGTCATTTCACTTCTCTTGTATTCCATTATGAAGGCTTGAGGACTGATTTCCTCTGGGCGTCAGCGACGGGGATCCCGCCTCGCGTCGCACATATTCAACTGTGTTTAGTAGTCACTAATTTTTATGTTTGAAAAAAAAAAAAGACGTGTATAGCATCGCATTTGACCAATTCTGATAGTATTGACAAATTGATAACCCGTTGAGCCTGGAGACTGGTTAACACGAGATCCACAGGATCCGTCTGCAAATTGGGCTGTTGTGAGCTTGGGAGACCTTAAGATGTTTTGCTATAGTTTTCCTGGTTGGGAATGGGTGGGATTGGATTTTCTTGAGGAGGGAAGGGTATGACGTAGGTTTAGGAATGGTTCCGTAAAATGTTACAATTCTGTTGTGTATATTGAAATCCCAGTTGTTCACGATGACTGCAATATGAATTATGTTAAATAAAATATTGATTTGAATGCCTACATTTTAAGATTAGTGTAAACTACAACAGCAGATTGTCTTTAAAAAACAACAACGACGACAATAAAATGTTTTATCTGACCTGGACCAAAGTGCCTCTGCATCAGGACAGACAGTTGCATCGTCAGAACATGGATTATCATGTTGATTATTAACTTTAACATAGGAGAAAATCATACATATGTTCATGTGATAATCCAAACGCTCTGTTTGTTTGTGTCATCATTAATTAAAAGCTGTAAAAATCACATTTCTTTCTAACAGTTTTGCACATTACTTCGATATCCAGTGTGAATGTGCGAGCGAAAGCCACAGGTCCTCACAGGAAAAATCAGGCCACTATTAGCTGCCATTTTAAATAAATCAGATTTAAGGAAAAGCGTATTTCCTCTGCACTGTGAACAAAGTCTTCAATATCTGGGTCTTTTTCTGGAAACTTCCATTTGTCCTCGAAGAGTTCTGATTGTCTTCTGTCATTGTGTTTTATAAATCTGAGAAACTCAGGATGACATGTTTCGGTGATATTAGAAGGTTGAAGCGTTTGAGAAGCAGGAGAGAGGAAGAGCCGGTTACAGTAACGACCCGCTGGAGAACACTGGCGATGAAGGACCGGTTACAGTAACGACCCGCTGGAGAACACTGGCGATGAAGGACCGGTTACAGTAACGACCCGCTGGAGAACACTGGCGATGAAGGACCGGTTACAGTAACGACCCGCTGGAGAACACTGGCGATGAAGGACCGGTTACAGTAACGACCCGCTGGAGAACACTGGCGATGAAGGACCGGTTACAGTAACGACCCGCTGGAGAACACTGACGATGAAGGACCGGTTACAGTAACGACCCGCTGGAGAACACTGGCGATGAAGGACCGGTTACAGTAACGACCCGCTGGAGAACACTGGCGATGAAGGACCGGTTACAGTAACGACCCGCTGGAGAACACTGACGATGAAGGACCGGTTACAGTAACGACCCGCTGGAGAACACTGGCGATGAAGGACCGGTTACAGTAACGACCCGCTGGAGAACACTGGCGATGAAGGACCGGTTACAGTAACGACCCGCTGGAGAACACTGGCGATGAAGGACCGGTTACAGTAACGACCCGCTGGAGAACACTGGCGATGAAGGACCGGTTACAGTAACGACCCGCTGGAGAACACTGACGATGAAGGACCGGTTACAGTAACGACCCGCTGGAGAACACTGGCGATGAAGGACCGGTTACAGTAACGACCCGCTGGAGAACACTGGCGATGAAGGACCGGTTACAGTAACGACCCGCTGGAGAACACTGGCGATGAAGGACCGGTTACAGTAACGACCCGCTGGAGAACACTGGCGATGAAGGACCGGTTACAGTAACGACCCGCTGGAGAACACTGGCGATGAAGGAGAACACTGGCGATGAAGGGCCGGTTACAGTAACGACCCGCTGGAGAACACTGGCGATGAAGGACCGGTTACAGTAACGACCCGCTGGAGAACACTGGCGATGAAGGACCGGTTACAGTAACGACCCGCTGGAGGACACTGGCGATGAAGGACCGGTTACAGTAACGACCCGCTGGAGAACACTGGCGATGAAGGACCGGTTACAGTAACGACCCGCTGGAGAACACTGGCGATGAAGGACCGGTTACAGTAACGACCCGCTGGAGAACACTGGCGATGAAGGAGAACACTGGCGATGAAGGGCCGGTTACAGTAACGACCCGCTGGAGAACACTGGCGATGAAGGGCCGGTTACAGTAACGACCCGCTGGAGAACACTGGCGATGAAGGACCGGTTACAGTAACGACCCGCTGGAGAACACTGGCGATGAAGGACCGGTTACAGTAACGACCCGCTGGAGAACACTGGCGATGAAGGGCCGGTTACAGTAACGACCCGCTGGAGAACACTGGCGATGAAGGAGAACACTGGCGATGAAGGGCCGGTTACAGTAACGACCCGCTGGAGAACACTGGCGATGAAGGAGAACACTGGCGATGAAGGGCCGGTTACAGTAACGACCCGCTGGAGAACACTGGCGATGAAGGACCGGTTACAGTAACGACCCGCTGGAGAACACTGGCGATGAAGGGCCGGTTACAGTAACGACCCGCTGGAGAACACTGGCGATGAAGGACCGGTTACAGTAACGACCCGCTGGAGAACACTGGCGATGAAGGACCGGTTACAGTAACGACCCGCTGGAGAACACTGGCGATGAAGGGCCGGTTACAGTAACGACCCGCTGGAGAACACTGGCGATGAAGGAGAACACTGGCGATGAAGGGCCGGTTACAGTAACGACCCGCTGGAGAACACTGGCGATGAAGGAGAACACTGGCGATGAAGGGCCGGTTACAGTAACGACCCGCTGGAGAACACTGGCGATGAAGGACCGGTTACAGTAACGACCCGCTGGAGAACACTGGCGATGAAGGGCCGGTTACAGTAACGACCCGCTGGAGAACACTGGCGATGAAGGACCGGTTACAGTAACGACCCGCTGGAGAACACTGGCGATGAAGGACCGGTTACAGTAACGACCCGCTGGAGAACACTGGCGATGAAGGACCGGTTACAGTAACGACCCGCTGGAGAACACTGGCGATGAAGGGCCGGTTACAGTAACGACCCGCTGGAGAACACTGGCGATGAAGGACCGGTTACAGTAACGACCCGCTGGAGAACATGGAGAAACGCTCGGCTCTAGAGAACCGTCACTGACAACATTCAGATGCTCTTTCCCTCCAGTTTCCTTCTGTTCTCTAATCAACAGATTCATTGTCATATCTGTGCAGGCCAATGTACAAACAGCCTAACATTTAAAAAAAAAAATTGTTGATGCATTGATTTTGAATGAAATGATTAATGAAATGTTTATTCCTTAATATCACCATATACAGTACTTAAAGGTGTCAGTGTTGTTTAATAGAAATAACATGGAAAACACTATATTGGGTTCCAGTAAGAACTAAATGAGGATGCATTAAATGTGTCTTTCCCTGTAGTTGTTGTTTATGAGAAATAATTACTTTTCTTCATAATTTATAACCTTTTACTGTTCATACACACATCAGCACAAATCATGACCTGCCACAAGACCTGACAGATGTCAATTCATGAAGAATTATTATTTTGTGCTCATTCTTATAAATAAACCTTTTCACAGATCGCATTGAATGATTCATTTGTGATTTTGACTAATCCGATTCCAGACGGAGTCAAAGCGCTGAATTAGTTTATGTCCGAGTCAGAAACTGGGAGCAACATGATCCCGGGAGCTCGAGTGTGTGTCCTGAATCACACACATGTTCTCCTGAAGTCTTGAGAACGTGGAAGCTTCACACAGATTATGGTTTTGCGTTTCACTGCTACTTGTCCATTGTTTTCTCTGTTGCGTTGATGGACGTATTTGACGCTTGTATATTCTGCACTGCCTCACACATGAGCGCTCAAGTTAGAATAAGTTAAGACCTTACATTTACATTTGGCAGACGCTTTTATCCAAAGCGACTTACATTGCATTTCCCTGGGAATAGAACCCATAACCGAACCCAACGCTGTACTGTTTGAGCTCCAGGAAAGCTCTAAAGCTCTGTTACAGTAATGTGTTACAGTAGAGTGTTACAGTAGTGTGTTGCAGTATTGTGTTACAGTAGAGCGTTAGAGTAGTGTGTTACAGTAGAGCGTTAGAGTAGTGTTACAGTATTGTGTTACAGTAGAGCATTACAGTAGTGTGTTGCAGTATTGTGTTACAGTAGAGCGTTAGAGTAGTGTGTTACAGTAGAGCGTTAGAGTAGTGTTACAGTAGAGTGTTACAGTAGTGTGTTACAGTAGAGTGCTACAGTAGAGCGTTACAGTAGAGTGTTACAGTAGTGTGTTGCAGTATTGTGTTACAGTAGAGCGTTAGAGTAGTGTGTTACAGTAGAGCGTTAGAGTAGTGTTACAGTATTGTGTTACAGTAGAGCATTACAGTAGTGTGTTGCAGTATTGTGTTACAGTAGAGCGTTAGAGTAGTGTGTTACAGTAGAACGTTAGAGTAGTGTTACAGTAGAGTGTTACAGTAGAGCGTTACAGTAGTGTTACAGTAGTGTGCTACAGTAGAGTGTTACAGTAGAGCGTTACAGTAGAGTGTTGCAGTAGAGTGTTACAGTAGTGTGTTACAGTAGAGCGTTACAGTAGTGTGCTACAGTAGTGTGTTATAGTAGTGTGCTACAGTAGTGTGTTACAGTAGAGTGTTAGAGTAGTGTGTTACAGTAGTGAGTTACAGTAGTGTTACAGTAGTGTGTTAGAGTAGTGTTACAGTAGTGTGTTTGAGTAGTGAGTTACATTAGTGTGTTTGAGTAGTGTTACAGTAGTGTGTTAAAATAGTGTGCTACAGTAGAGTGTTAGAGTAGTGTGTTACAGTAGTGAGTTACAGTAGAGTGTTAGAGTAGTGTGTTACAGTAGTGAGTTACAGTAGTGTTACAGTAGTGTGTTTGAGTAGTGACTTACAGTAGAGTGTTAGAGTAGTGAGTTACAGTAGTGAGTTACAGTAGTGAGTTACAGTAGAGTGTTAGAGTAGTGTGTTACAGTAGTGTTACAGTAGTGTGTTTGAGTAGTGAGTTACAGTAGTGTGTTTGAGTAGTGTTACAGTAGTGTGTTAAAATAGTGTGCTACAGTAGAGTGTTACAGTAGTGTGTTACAGTAGTGTGCTACAGTAGAGTGTTAGAGTAGTGTGTTAGAGTACTGTGCTACAGTAGAGTGTTAGAGTAGTGTGTTACAGTAGAGTGCTACAGTAGTGTGTTACAGTAGTGTGTAACAGTAGAGTGCTACAGTAGTGAGTTACAGTGTTAGAGTAGTGTTACAGTAGAGCGTTACAGTAGTGTGCTACAGTAGAGTGTTACAGTAGTGTGCTACAGTAGAGTGTTAGAGTAGTGTGTTACAGTAGAGCGTTACAGTAGTGTGCTACAGTAGAGTGTTAGAGTAGTGTGTTACAGTAGAGCGTTACAGTAGTGTGCTACAGTAGTGTGTTACAGTAGCGTTACAGTAGTGTGTTACAGTAGAACGTTAGAGTAGTGTTACAGTAGAGTGCTCAGTAGTGTGTTACAGTAAAGCGTTAGAGTATTGTGTTACAGTAGAGCGCTACAGTAGAGTGTAAGTACAGTAGGGTGCTACAGTAGAGTGTAAGAGTAGTGTGTTACAGTAGAGTTACAGTAGTGTGTTAGAGTAGTGTTACAGTAGTGTGTTACAGTAGAGTGTTAGAGTAGTGTTACAGTAGAGTGTTACAGTAGTGTGTTACAGTAGTGTTACAGTAGTGTGTTACAGTAGAGTGTTAGAGTAGTGTTACAGTAGAGTGTTACAGTAGTGTGTTACAGTAGTGTGTTAGAGTAGTGTTACAGTAGAGTTTTACAGTAGTGTGTTAGAGTAGTGTTACAGTAGAGTTTTACAGTAGTGTGTTACAGTAGTGTGTTACAGTAGAGTGTTAGAGTAGTGTGTTACAGTAGAGCGTTACAGTAGTGTGCTACAGTAGTGTGTTACAGTAGCGTTACAGTAGTGTGTTACAGTAGAACGTTAGAGTAGTGTTACAGTAGAGTGCTCAGTAGTGTGTTACAGTAAAGCGTTAGAGTATTGTGTTACAGTAGAGCGCTACAGTAGAGTGCTACAGTAGAGTGTAAGTACAGTAGGGTGCTACAGTAGAGTGTAAGAGTAGTGTGTTACAGTAGAGTTACAGTAGTGTGTTAGAGTAATGTTACAGTAGTGTGTTACAGTAGAGTGTTAGAGTAGTGTTACAGTAGAGTGTTACAGTAGTGTGTTACAGTAGTGTTACAGTAGTGTGTTACAGTAGAGTGTTAGAGTAGTGTTACAGTAGTGTGTTACAGTAGTGTGTTAGAGTAGTGTTACAGTAGAGTTTTACAGTAGTGTGTTACAGTAGTGTGTTAGAGTAGTGTTACAGTAGAGTGTTACAGTAGAGTGTTAGAGTAGTGTTACAGTAGAGTGTTAGAGTAGTGTTACAGTAGAGTGTTACAGTAGTGGGTTACAGTAGTGTGCTCATCCTCTTCCTCATCCTCCCTCCTCTTCCTCATACTCGTCCTCTTCTTACTCATACTCTTTTTCCTCTTACTCATACTCTTCCTCTAACTCATACTCTTCCTCATCCTCTTCCTCCTCTTCCTCATCCTCTTACTCATATTCTTACTCCCCTTACTCATACTCTTCCTTCTCTTCCTCCTCTTCCTCATACTCTTCCTCCTCTTACACATACTCTTACTCATCCTCTTCCTCCTCTTCCTCATCCTCTTCCTCATTCTTCCTCCCCTTACTCATACTCTTCCTCCTCTTACTCATACTCATCCTCCTTTTACTCATACTCGTCCTCTTCTTACTCATACTCTTTTTCCTTACTCATACTCTTCCTCTAACTCATACTCTTCCTCGTCCTCTTCCTCATACTCTTCCTCATCCTCTTCCTCATATTCTTACTCCCCTTACTCATACTCTTCCTTCTCTTCCTCCTCTTACTCATACTCTTCCTCCTCTTCCTCCTCTTACTCATACTCTTCCTCCTCTTACACATACTCTTCCTCCTCTTACTCATCCTCTTACTCATTCTTCCTCCCCTTACTCATACTCTTCCTCCTCTTACTCATACTCATCCTCCTTTTACTCATACTCGTCCTCCTCTTACACATGCTCTTCCTCCTCTTACACATACTCTTCCTCTTACACATACTCTTCCTCCTCTCTCATCCTCTTCCTCCTCTGCCTCTCAGATTGTTTCCATCTATTGTTTATATCATCAGTCACTGTCAGTGCACCTGTACACTTTTCATATTTCATACTCAACATATTTCATACAGTTGGTTTGATCACATCATTATAAATAAATGTTAACAATTTTGGCCTGTTGTGTGTAAACACTGAATGTGTGTAGAATTTTTTTTAAATAGAGGGATTTGAAAAAGGTGCCTTTAACTGCCTGAACTTGTTTAAGGTTTTAAAGAAAGAGTGATTTATTCAACAAATGGGTTTAGGCTATTGGGAATTTGGTTCAGAGAATGAGGTTTAGCAACTGTGAAAAACTGTAAGACTGATGATGCTGTTTGTGACACGGACCGCGCGAGCATCGTGATGCTGCGCATGGGCGGAGCCTGTGACGTCAGCGCGTGACGTCAGCGCGTGATATCGTTCGCAGGCGGGAGTTCCGCGCGGCCTTTTCCTCGCGACAGCGGCTGATGAAGAAGCGGATACCCGCGAGAACTGCTCGTCCTCGTTATTAGGCGTGGACGCGATTCTGACTTTACACGACCGATTCCTCGTTCCCGTCACTGCAGATCTCGTCGCGTTTGCGCGCGTCAGGATGGAGCTGATCACAATCCTCGAGAAAACCGTGTCTCCAGGTACACGAGCCTCGCCCGCACGCGTCTGATCCACACATGTGTGCGTTTCTCACGCGTGCGATCCCAGATTGAAGGGTTTGTGTGTGTGTGTGTGTGTGTGTGTGTGTGTTAGCGGGCGGCTAATATAGCGAAGGCCTCTCGACGCTTGTCCTGTTGTGTGAACAGCTGCTGAAACGCATAAAGCTGCACTTTATTTCTAAAGACTGTCGACGAGAACAGCAAACGCGCGCGTCAGCCGTCAAAGCCTGCGCGCGTCGCGTTTGTAAACGGCGTTTGCCGGCCTGTGCGGCGACCCGAGTCTCTCACGGGCGGAGAATGCGATTATCAGAGTAAATATAATAACTCAAAGCTCTTCCTCATATTCCCGCACATGTGCTGATGTTGCGAGGTTTGTCGCGGGCGCAGGTTAGTCTCGATAAAGTTATTAGCAGGTTAGCATGCTACTCAGGAAGTGGCTAGGTGCTAGCATGGCTAGTTCTCAGTCATTGCTATCTGCTTCAGAAAGTTTCTAAGTTCAAGCTCGGTTTTAGTGTCCGCCATTTCTCTCGCTCTTTAATACATGTAAATTGCGGGCATGTGAGCGAGTGGGCTTTTTGTTGAGTGTGAGGCGGGAATGAAGCCGATCACAGCATGTGTGTGTGTGCAGTTTTGCTACAGCGATTGAGACGCGTGAGTTTGCGGGTGTTTGGCGGGAGAGGAAAGCTGTGATGCTTCATGCGTGTCATTCGTGATTGATCATGAGTTTCTTCTTGATTGTGATTGATTTTCAGATCGAAATGAGCTGGAAGCGGCACAGAAGTTTCTGGAGCAGGCGGCCATCGAGAACCTGGTGATGAAGCACAACACGCACACACACACACACACACCTACACCTCTGATGTCTGTCACACTGACCTCTCTCTCTTCACTGAGTTCCTGGATGTGTCTGAAACCAAAGACTGCACTCTCTAAAATACAGGTTCTGGCAGTGATGCCACAGAAAAGCCATTTTTGGTTCTAAAAGAGCCTTTATTTTAAGAGTGATGTCAGTTTCTGTATAAATGTGCGTCTTTAGGAAACTGCTGTAACTCCAGCTGGATCAGGATGTGTTTGTAGAGACATACAACCAGAAATCATGAAATGACACGAACCTCGCTGTCCTTTACAGTCATGAACACTGAGACTCTGGCAGGGTTATGATCAGCTCAAGTAGAGCCATATCTGAATACAGGGTTAGCATCTTCTGCGCGTTAGCATGTTTCACTGTGTGTGTGTGTGTGTGTGTCGAGGTGAAGGAGAGAGCTCTAGATTGTTCTTGATCATCTGATGTTCCTCCAGTATGAGGGCTGGTCTAAACCCACGTCTCGGTTTGTTTCAGCCGACGTTCCTGGTGGAGCTGTCGAAGGTGCTGGCCAATCCCGGGAACACACAGGTGGCCCGAGTGGCAGCGGGTCTGCAGGTGAAGAACTCCCTGACCTCGAAGGACCCGGATGTGAAGACCCAGAACCAGCAGAGATGGCTGGCCATCGACTCCAGCGCACGCAGGGAGATCAAGAACTACGTAAGCCCACACTCCCTCAGTGCGCACATGACGCCGCACACTAGATCAGGGTCACGGCACCGCTCCGACGTCGCTCACAGCTTTAGCCGTAGTTCAGTCGCTCTACAGCTTTAGCCGTAGTTCGGTCGCTCTACAGCTTTAGCCGTAGTTCGGTCGCTCACAGCTTTAGCCGTAGTTCGGTCGCTCACAGCTTTAGCCGTAGTTCGGTCGCTCACAGCTTTAGCCGTAGTTCGGTCGCTCACAGCTTTAGCCGTAGTTCGGTCGCTCTACAGCTTTAGCCGTAGTTCGGTCGCTCACAGCTTTAGCCGTAGTTCGGTCGCTCTACAGCTTTAGCCGTAGTTCGGTCGCTCACAGCTTTAGCCGTAGTTCGGTCGCTCACAGCTTTAGCCGTAGTTCGGTCGCTCTACAGCTTTAGCCGTAGTTCGGTCGCTCACAGCTTTAGCCGTAGTTCGGTCGCTCACAGCTTTAGCCGTAGTTCGGTCGCTCACAGCTTTAGCCGTAGTTCGGTCGCTCTACAGCTTTAGCCGTAGTTCGGTCGCTCACAGCTTTAGCCGTAGTTCGGTCGCTCACAGCTTTAGCCGTAGTTCAGTCGCTCTACAGCTTTAGCCGTAGTTCAGTCGCTCACAGCTTTAGCCGTAGTTCAGTCGCTCACAGCTTTAGCCGTAGTTCAGTCGCTCACAGCTTTAGCCGTAGTTCGGTCGCTCACAGCTTTAGCCGTAGTTCGGTCGCTCACAGCTTTAGCCGTAGTTCGGTCGCTCACAGCTTTAGCCGTAGTTCGGGTCTGTAAATGCAGGTCTTGTGATTGAGCCAATATTTACTGACTGAAGGGATTCATTGAATTGTGCAAAATGAACAGATTTGTGTTAATCGGACTTCTCAAGACCTTATGGCATTCCCTAAAAAATATACTTTGTACAGGATTCTATTGTGTGTGTGTGTGTATATACATTTATTTATTTTATGTAATTAATTGTGGCTTACATTAGATGTGTTGGCTCAATGAATCCTCATATTAATGTACAATCAGCATAAAGGCAGTATAGTCTGAATAATCAAGGCCAGTGTCATAAACCATACTGAAATACTACTTTTAATTGCTGATTTTATCCTCAAATTATAACTATAGCATACTTTTTAAATATTTACTGACTTAACAATTTATTAATTGTGATGGAATGTCCAATTTTAATATAATTCATTCTTTATTTAGTGTGAAACTCTTGTCTGTGTTTCTAAACTTGTTTTACTCCTTAACTCTTTCCCTGCCAGCGTGTTTGAAGAGTTGCCGCCAGCGTTTGATCATTATCACGAAAGTTTCATGTCCCCCAGAATATTTTGCTGTATGAATATCTGCACATGCAGTGTGTCAAAAGAAAGAATAGAGCCTCTGCTTTTAAACAAAACAACTGTTTTATTCAGCTTCATTCTTTTTTCATCAACATTTTAATGCAAGTTTCATTAAAAAAGCAACATTTTGAGTAAAGAGTTAGAAAAATGTCTGAATCTCATTTGTCGAAGACTACATCCAGATCAGATTCAGGACGATGCTCAACACAGATCTAGTCCAACACTCAAAGCTTCAGTCGTTCCCTCTTGATGGTTGTTCGACATTTCATTCTGTAACATTAGGCAGGTTTGATTTAAATGCTGTTTAATACTGATGATCGCATTGTTTTACACATGCATTAGCCTACATATGCTATCGCTTGTTTCTGTTTCTTCTCCTGTGTTTTGATCAGGAGATTATGTTCTCTTCTGTTCTCAGAAGTTGCCTAATAGCGCCCCCTACCGTATAACAGTGGAAAACCGGAAAATTCCATCATGGGCAGCAGAAGTTAATTGTCACGCTAAATATGTAGCAGAATTAATTATCAGTATTTAAGGATCGTGCCTCTCGATACAACATCAGTATCACAATCGTCTCTACTTTTATGTGTGTTAACCCTTCACGTTCAGAGTCCGCAGCACTCGCATGAGTCTTTGGGCTTTAGAAGACCTTGGAATGTTGTTCGTCTGGTCTCCAGTAGGGCTGTCGATTCGTCATTCACCAGCTTTGATTTCTGTGTGTTGGTCTCATGTGCTGTAGGTGCTGCAGACTCTGGGTACGGAGACCTATCGGCCCAGCTCAGCGTCCCAGTGTGTGGCTGGCATCGCGTGCGCAGAGATCCCAGTGAACCAGTGGCCCGAGCTCATCCCTCAACTGGTGGCCAATGTGACGGACCCCAGCAGCACTGAGCACATGAAGGAGTCCACGCTCGAGGCCATCGGATACATCTGCCAGGACATCGTGAGTCCTCAGCCATAGCCATAATCATAACCATAACTCTGCCAGGACATCGTGAGTCCTCAGCCATAACCATAACTCTGCCAGGACATCGTGAGTCCTCAGCCATAACCATAACTCTGCCAGGACATCGTGAGTCCTCATCCATAACCATAATCATAACCCATAATCATAACCATAACTCTGCCAGGACATCGTGAGTCCTCAGCCATAACCATAATCATAACCCATAATCATAACCATAACTCTGCCAGGACATTGTGAGTCCTCAGCCATAACCATAATCATAACCCATAATCATAACCATAACTCTGCCAGGACATCGTGAGTCCTCAGCCATAACCATAATCATATCCATAACTCTGCCAGGACATCGTGAGTCCTCAGCCATAACCATAATCATAACCCATAATCATAACCATAACTCTGCCAGGACATCGTGAGTCCTCAGCCATAACCATAACCATAACTCTGCCAGGACATCGTGAGTCCTCAGCCATAACCATAATCATAACCATAACTCTGCCAGGACATCGTGAGTCCTCAGCCATAATCATAACCCATAATCATAACCATAACTCTGCCAGGACATCGTGAGTCCTCAGCCATAACCCATAATCATAACCATAACTCTGCCAGGACATCGTGAGTCCTCAGCCATAACCATAATCATAACCATAACTCTGCCAGGACATCCTGAGTCCTCAGCCATAACCATAACCATAATCATAACCATAACTCTGCCAGGACATCGTGAGTCCTCAGCCATAACCATAATCATAACCATAACTCTGCCAGGACATCGTGAGTCCTCAGCCATAATCATAACCATAACTCTGCCAGGACATCGTGAGTCCTCAGCCATAATCATAACCATAACTCTGCCAGGACATCGTGAGTCCTCAGCCATAACCCATAATCATAACCATAACTCTGCCAGGACATCGTGAGTCCTCAGCCATAACCATAATCATAACCATAACTCTGCCAGGACATCCTGAGTCCTCAGCCATAACCATAATCATAACCATAACTCTGCCAGGACATCGTGAGTCCTCAGCCATAACCATAATCATAACCCATAACCATAACTCTGCCAGGACATTGTGAGTCCTCAGCCATAACCATAATCATAACCATAACTCTGCCAGGACATCGTGAGTCCTCAGCCATAACCATAATCATAACCCATAATCATAACCATAACTCTGCCAGGACATCGTGAGTCCTCAGCCATAACCCATAATCATAACCCATAATCATAACCATAACTCTGCCAGGACATCGTGAGTCCTCAGCCATAACCATAATCATAACCATAACTCTGCCAGGACATCGTGAGTCCTCAGCCATAATCATAACCATAACTCTGCCAGGACATCGTGAGTCCTCAGCCATAACCCATAATCATAACCATAACTCTGCCAGGACATCGTGAGTCCTCAGCCATAACCATAATCATAACCATAACTCTGCCAGGACATCGTGAGTCCTCAGCCATAACCCATAATCATAACCCATAATCATAACCATAACTCTGCCAGGACATCGTGAGTCCTCAGCCATAACCATAATCATAACCATAACTCTGCCAGGACATCGTGAGTCCTCAGCCATAATCATAACCATAACTCTGCCAGGACATCGTGAGTCCTCAGCCATAATCATAACCCATAATCATAACCATAACTCTGCCAGGACATCGTGAGTCCTCAGCCATAACCCATAATCATAACCATAACTCTGCCAGGACATCGTGAGTCCTCAGCCATAACCATAATCATAACCATAACTCTGCCAGGACATCGTGAGTCCTCAGCCATAATCATAACCATAACTCTGCCAGGACATCGTGAGTCCTCAGCCATAATCATAACCATAACTCTGCCAGGACATCGTGAGTCCTCAGCCATAACCCATAATCATAACCATAACTCTGCCAGGACATCGTGAGTCCTCAGCCATAACCCATAATCATAACCATAACTCTGCCAGGACATCGTGAGTCCTCAGCCATAACCATAATCATAACCATAACTCTGCCAGGACATCCTGAGTCCTCAGCCATAACCATAACCATAATCATAACCATAACTCTGCCAGGACATCGTGAGTCCTCAGCCATAACCATAATCATAACCCATAACCATAACTCTGCCAGGACATCGTGAGTCCTCAGCCATAACCATAATCATAACCCATAATCATAACCATAACTCTGCCAGGACATCGTGAGTCCTCAGCCATAACCCATAATCATAACCCATAATCATAACCATAACTCTGCCAGGACATCGTGAGTCCTCAGCCATAACCATAATCATAACCATAACTCTGCCAGGACATCGTGAGTCCTCAGCCATAATCATAATCATAACCATAACTCTGCCAGGACATCGTGAGTCCTCAGCCATAATCATAACCATAACTCTGCCAGGACATCGTGAGTCCTCAGCCATAACCCATAATCATAACCCATAATCATAACCATAACTCTGCCAGGACATCCTGAGTCCTCAGCCATAACCATAATCATAATCGTAACCATAACTCTGCCAGGACATCGTGAGTCCTCAGCCATAATCATAACCATAACTCTGCCAGGACATCGTGAGTCCTCAGCCATAACCCATAATCATAACCCATAATCATAACCATAACTCTGCCAGGACATCCTGAGTCCTCAGCCATAACCATAATCATAACCCATAATCATAACCATAACTCTGCCAGGACATCGTGAGTCCTCAGCCATAACCATAATCATAACCATAACTCTGCCAGGACATCGTGAGTCCTCAGCCATAACCCATAATCATAACCCATAATCATAACCATAACTCTGCCAGGACATCCTGAGTCCTCAGCCATAACCATAATCATAACCCATAATCATAACCATAACTCTGCCAAGACATCGTGAGTCCTCAGCCATAACCATAATCATAACCATAACTCTGCCAGGACATCGTGAGTCCTCAGCCATAACCATAATCATAACCATAACTCTGCCAGGACATCGTGAGTCCTCAGCCATAACCCATAATCATAACCCATAATCATAACCATAACTCTGCCAGGACATCGTGAGTCCTCAGCCATAACCATAATCATAACCATAACTCTGCCAGGACATCGTGAGTCCTCAGCCATAATCATAACCATAACTCTGCCAGGACATCGTGAGTCCTCAGCCATAACCCATAATCATAACCATAACTCTGCCAGGACATCGTGAGTCCTCAGCCATAACCATAATCATAATCATAACCATAACTCTGCCAGGACATCCTGAGTCCTCAGCCATAACCATAATCATAACCCATAATCATAACCATAACTCTGCCAGGACATCGTGAGTCCTCAGCCATAACCCATAATCATAACCCATAATCATAACCATAACTCTGCCAGGACATCGTGAGTCCTCAGCCATAACCATAATCATAATCATAACCATAACTCTGCCAGGACATCGTGAGTCCTCAGCCATAATCATAACCATAACTCTGCCAGGACATCGTGAGTCCTCAGCCATAACCATAACCCATAATCATAACCATAACCCTGTTACTGCGCTGTTTCATGATGCCCATTTAACCTAACCTGGCCAACCCTTTCAGGACCCAGAGCACCTTCAGGACAACGCCAACCAGATCCTGACCGCCATCATCCAGGGCATGAGGAAGGAGGAGCCCAGCAACAACGTCAAGCTGGCCGCCACTAATGCGCTGCTCAACTCACTGGAGTTCACAAAAGCCAACTTTGATAAGGAGGTACTGCCAGTGACGGTGCGGTTAGAAGGCTTCATGCAGTGAACGGGCATTACATCTCTCGCTTTCTCTTTCTCTTTCTCTTTCTCTAGACTGAGAGACACTTCATCATGCAGGTCGTTTGTGAAGCTACACAGTGTCCGGACACCAGGGTGCGTTCCTCTCGTTTAACATGCAGAACGTGTCCATCAAACTCTGATTATCTCCTTTACAGACTTTGAGATTGACATTTACGTGTCCATGAGTGTGTTTAATGATATAAGATGCTTTGGAAGCAGTACATGTCTAATTCTGTGTTTCTGTAGGTGAGAGTGGCTGCGTTACAGAACCTGGTGAAGATCATGTCCTTGTATTATCAATACATGGAGACGTACATGGGCCCTGCATTGTTTGCTGTAAGTTCATAATGAGGTCACGTACAAGCCTCAAAGATTCTCTTGTGACTGACAACCTGTGTGAGAATGAAAGATGAATCAGTCCCAAAATTGTGATTCATTGACATGGAATACTAATGTTTGGGCAGTTCATTATTAGGCCAGCTATTTTAACCAAACCACAGTTGAAAGTGGCGTTGTGTGTCTGATTAGAAATGCACCAACTGTAATTTTCTTGGCTGAATCTTTTTTCTTTTTTTTCGTGATCTGCCAATACATATTCTGATTTTCTTTCTAAGAACGATAGAACAGCATATACAAACATAATCAACTTTTCTTCAGTGTAAAATTTTATTTAAAAAAGTCTAAAATAAGAACAAACAAATTGCAAACAACAGCACAAATTAATGCAATAGAATAAAGAGAGATATGAAATAAACACTGCTTTGGTGCGTGTGCTTTTGGTGTGAGCCTCCCAGAATGCTTTAGATGTCTTGCTAATTGAAACACCTGGCTCAGTTCATCAGCTTGTCAGTGTGTTGGATAGGGAGACCTCTGAAGCGCTGCTGTTGAGACAGGTTAGGGTCTGTGTGCTCATGACTCTTTCTGGCTCCACACGTGGGAAAGAGGCCACACCCATTACCAAATCAGACCAGAAGAAAACGGCACAAACATGTAACCTTTGTAGGGAATGTTGTAGTTTAAAAACATGATGACATAAATTGAATGTAGATTGAATGTAAAATATTAAGGAACAGTGTTGAAATCATTATAAACTAAACTAAAATGACAGCAGAACTCAAATGACAGGCATTGTGGAGCAGTGAAAGCGTCAGCACTCGTCTCCTCTGCAGAGGATAGTCGAATGCCAGTGATGTTGTCAGTGTCTCACCAGCTTCTCTCTGTTCAGATCACAATAGAGGCCATGAAGAGCGACATTGATGAAGTGGCCTTACAGGGGATTGAGTTTTGGTCCAACGTCTGCGACGAGGAAATGGATCTGGCCATTGAAGCCACTGAGGTGATGCTGGCGTTACACCTGCAATCTGCAAGTCAAACAAATGCTTTAGTTTTTGATGTTTGTTAACGTTTGTCCTCAGGCCTCTGAACAGGGTCGTCCTCCAGAGCACACAAGCAAGTTCTATGCTAAAGGAGCTCTGCAGTACCTGGTGCCCATCCTCACGCAGACGCTCACCAAACAGGTAAAGCTGGTGTCATGGCTGGGGCTTTCCCAGGTGTAAGGTGTGCAAGCAGGAACTTCCTGGATTATCACTGGCAGAGAGTGGCACACACACTCAATACGCTGAGTCTCATTCACCAACCAACTCAAGTCGTATACTTGGTGTGCTTATAGACTTGTCTTAAATAACTACTTTGCATTTAGTTATTCCATTTAACAGTATGACCATGACTATAACTAGAGGTCGACCGATTCATCGGTTTTGCCGATTAATCGGCACCGATAGTTGATTGGTGGAACTATCGTTATCGGCAAAAATACATACCGATAGTTTTTCCTGGTTGCGTCCGTTGCTGGAGCGGCTGAGAAGCGCGCGCTGTCATTCATTACACAGTAAGAGAGAGCTGAGAAGGGTCTGCTGGCATCATGCAGTACAAGAGCGGCCTCTAGAGGTGTAATAAAAACTATCGCTGAAGCCTCGTGTTGTTTATTTCGACACGTGATTCTACGTGCTGCACTGAGAGCACATGCTTCCGTGGAGAGCGCTGACATCAGATGCGCGTTTAAAGCACCGACAGCTAAAAGGTATACAGTACATTTTGTCATATCATTATAAAGTGATTAATTTGTTGACTAAATGCTGCATTAGTAGAGACAGAACAGCACAACAGTATGTTTGTTTGCCTTCAAGGCTGAGAGGACGCTGACATTAGTAGTACCTCAAGCGGTTAAAACACTGACAAAAATAAACGTAAGTCCGACCCGAATGTTTAATGTCACAATTGGTAACTCTATTTGCATTAGTTTATATCCAGCTGGTCACTTTTATGCATTGAATATGCAGAGAAGTTGCATATTTAAAGCTAGAGACGTAAGATGGCAAACTCATATGTTCATACAGCCGACAGAAACATATAAACAAATCAGAAAAGCATTCGATTTCGGTTATTTTTTCATCACTTTAATACGTTTTGTTATTTTGATTAGATAATCATCAAGTGTTTATAAAATCGAAGCAAAAGTGTGAGACTATACATTTAATATTTATGTCATTTCAATGCTCTGGCGTTGTAGATATTTAAGCATGGCTGTTTGGGTTTATATGAAATGATAACACTTACAAGAAAATTCTATATGTAACATTAACTAAGGTTAATAACTTCTGTATAAGGATTGTTCATTATTTGTTAATTAACATGTACTAATACATTTTTAAATTAAGGTTTTTATTTGTTAACCATAGATTAATGCACTATCAATCTAACATGAATGATCAAGGTGCAATTGTATTGCTCAAATATTATACTGATCAAATTTTGTTACTTTTTTATTCATTAAGTTGGCTTGAAAAAGAACAGTTTAACAGTTACATTTTGAATGTAACTGGTTTTATTTGTTATTTAGAGTATTACTTTTTGTTTCAGTTTGAATGAATGTCTTTTATTGACTTCAATATTTATTCATATTATATATTTATTTCATTTAGCATGTTTTCATGGTTCAATACAGTTTTATTATTTTTATAATAAAGTTCAGCACTGTTTTACTTGGAGTGTTATGTTTGTTTTTATCCAGTATCAATTTTAAAAACTATCGGTTATCGGCAAGTATGGCCCAACCTAGCTATCGTTATCGGTAAAATCCACTATCGGTCGACCTCTAACTATAACAGTAGCCTATCCGTTATTTGAGTAAAAAAGAACATAAATCACACAGAAGTGCAGCCTGTAAGTGCATATGCACAGCCAGCGGATGGAGTAGGAATTGGCCTTTTCTCTAAATATCATGAGTGCTTTTTTGCTGCTTTTATGCATTTTTTTTTTTTCATGAACAGACTTTTTGTAACTTGTATATACAGTACATGTATAGTAGTTTGGCCTTTATGTATGCTGCACAATAAACAGATGCTAGGTCAGCTGATGTTTCATGTAGTAGTTCTACTTTTATGGTCATGTATGATTTAGTAGTTCATTTTCCACGTCTCCGTCCGCCTTTACTAGTATACTCCTTTGGCCAGGAGTGCGGCCACAGACTCGTTCGGCACTATCTAGTGGACTTTGTTTCCAGAAAATTAGGTTGCACACGTATGCTTACGACTGCTTACGATACTTTGGGCTTTAAGCAGTGTCATGTACAGTATTTTTACATTCAGTTCACATCTGTAAAGCTGCTTTGTCTGTATTCAGCCTCCAGGACCAGAACTATCAGCGTTATAGAATTAGTTGTGCTGTATTATCACTTATATTACTCATATATCATGTAACGGAGCAGCTCATATACAGAAGACCAGCTCTGGCTTCCAGTCATATGCATTGAAAAACTGCTTTGAAATAGAAAAGAAAGTGTTTGCTGCTATATAGTGTTTGAGTTAATTCTCTGAATTCTATGGTAATGTTACTGAGTCTATATGTGCTGTTTGCAGGATGAGAATGATGATGATGACGACTGGAACCCGTGTAAGGCCGCTGGCGTGTGTCTGATGCTTTTAGCCACGTGTTGTGAGGACGATGTGGTGCCACACGTGTTGCCCTTCATCAAAGAGCACATCAAGCACCCCGACTGGCGCTACCGGGACGCCTCGGTCATGGCCTTCGGGTCCATTCTGGAGGGTCCCGAACTCAACCAGCTCAAACCACTCGTCATCCAGGTAACGGTTTACACTCGAGGCTAATGCAGCGGTTGACCTGTGTGACTGGAGGTGTGTGTGACGCTCTCGGTGTGTTGTCAGGCCATGCCCACGCTCATCGAGCTGATGAAGGACCCCAGTGTGGTGGTGCGGGACACGACGGCCTGGACACTGGGACGCATCTGTGACCTGCTCCCCGAGGCTGCGATCAATGAGGTGTATCTGGCCCCGCTCCTGCAGTGCCTGATCGAGGGCCTCGGGGCCGAACCACGCGTGGCGTCCAACGTCTGCTGGGTAACAACACCTTCAACACCTTCATGTTCTGTCACATGACTGCTTTCATGGTGACCACTGATCAGTGAGCGCATTTACATGCAGTCTTGACCACAGACACGTCATCTTCTGAAATCTGGTTATGTAAATGTGTTAGTATCAGTTTTCCTTTATTCTTAACCAATTTCAATTAACCAATCAACACCTGGCATGTAAACTCATTAACCAGCGTTCTGTAGCTTATTGAAGTGCGCATGTGATGCAGTAGGAAATTTATATCGGAAACTATGACTCTTTCTTTACCCAAGAGATTATCAAATGTGTTCTGATCTCGAGCAGCCGAAATAGTAGCAGTTCAGTCAAAATACTGCGTGTTTATTAAACCTCACATCTCGCATAACAAATGAAATGTTCGCAGTACATGCACCAATGATTGGGTTTTGACGTCACACCCGGAAATAACCGGATTTATTAATGGTTTGTAAGTGTGGTTTATTGGCTTTCCTGGGCCATTGGTTGCCATGTAAACTGCAACATGTTAATTCAGTAAGCTGGTTTTGTGAGCTTTCAGTGTGCATGTAAGTGTGCTCATTGTATTGGGGTCAGGGTTCGTACGGGTGCTTGAAATCCTTGAAAGTGCTTGAATTTTGATGATGTGCTTTCAAGGTTTGAAAAGTGCTTGAATTTTGGATAAAATGCTTGAAAATGCTTGAATTTGTAACTGTATTTCTTTCACAAGAAATATCTTTCTGACGAAATAGTTCTTTATTAAACGGAGAAAAAAATGTAGCCCTTCAGAATCAGATACATATTGATTTGCGTTACGATGGCCAGAGCAAAAGTAGGCGGAGTTTTCATTTTGATTTCCGCGGTTGTTTGGATGCACCGTTTTTATTGGCCACGCAGTAGCAACAGTTTAACTATTTTAAACTTTGACCGCGGCGTGCGCGCGAGCTCGCTGAACTCCGCTTTGGTCCGAGTCGCGCGGCGCAAGCCATTGAAATATATCGGTTTCATTTCATAGCGCAGCGCGGTCCGCGTCCTATCTGAAAGGGCCATTAGTGACAGAGTACTTGGTGTGATAATGTAATGTAAGTATTGCATGTCCGTTATGTCACATTCATTTGCAGTTTGCATATGCAGTGAACATTGCCAAAATTACAGAAGTGTAACGTGCAACCTGCAAACGTTAGCCCAGTGCATAACAACAGTCGTTGATTGCTGAACTGAAATCAGTCAGTGTCATAAGTAGTATACTGTTACTGTAAGGTTTAGGATGGCCCTATGCAATATTTGCACTGCTCTATTCCAGTAAATGTTATGTAAAACGTAAAACGTTATGTCTTGGCAATGAAATACATTTATCAGGCAGGTTCCTGTGCACTCAGATATTGTTCAAACCTTGTCTATATCAAGAATGTGTCCCAAAACGGGAAGGCCTGTCAAATATTTCTGTTCAAATCCTAAGTCTTCATATTTGAAATTATTTCAGTTTTACAGCCTATAAATCACATTATCTGGTAAGCAATGTTTGAACATTAATATAATGAAAAGTATATTAATCATATGCTTTAGGCTATATACTTAGTGATACATTTTGAAGAATAAAACTTGTGATTGGCTTAAATATTAGGGCTGCACAATATATCAAAATATTGCAACTGTATATATTACAATATGCATAATTGCATATCGCAACGGCTTGCAATAACTGGGATCATGAACAAAATACAAAAAAATCACTCACTGGTTTTGGCTGACTTTTGTAGCTTTAATAATAATCAGTATATTTATAACTAAGCAGTGTTTATTTTTACATTTATTTGATTAATCAGTTTCTGTTGTTAAATAAACCTAATGTAGGATAACCTGAACCCCCTAAACCCCAGTGATGTTAAAATAACACTTCTTATGCTACAGTAAAACACTGATGTTCACTGTCTTGAAGTTGTAGGGATATTTTCTTATCACAAAAAGAATGTGAAACATGTATGTGTAGGTTATATAATTTTAAAGATATTTTAAAGATAATTTAAGTTAATTTGACAGACACACTTTAAGCATTATTGTATTGCATATTGAATATTGCATTATTTAATGAGTTATCGCATATCTAATTTTTCTTCAATATCGTGCAGCCCTCTGCTATTATGAAACATTTGGCTGTTTATCTCTTTTGATGTGATAAAAACACTAAATAATAATTTTAACTATGTATTGGTATGTAATTTACGGTAGTGTAAGGTGCTGGAAAAAGCTTTAAAATGGACCTGGAAAGTGCTTGAAAAGTGCTTGAATTTGACCTTGGAAAAAGTGTACGAACCCTGTGGGGTGTTGGAATAACTGAAGCAGCTTTGCACTAGGGTGAAGGAACTTCCCAGTGAGTGGCTCAATATTGCGCATCATAATATGCAATATCATCGCCATTCATGCATTTATTGCTATACAAGTAAGGGTTACAATGCGGCCAGCAGGGACGAAGACGAGGACATAAGGAACCAATGAAACTGAAACTAAACGTGTGTTGAAACGGGAACTAAAGTGAGCAGAATGAGGGTTCACATTACAGATTATAACAGTTCCGATCCTGAAATCTGCCTGGACAAGAGACGAGAGGTTAACCCTAACCCTTTCTGCTGATGTCAGCACTGCTGGTCTCTGCGTGCTCTACACAGGCACAGTGCAGTTACAGTGTTACGCCACTAGGCAGCAACGGACTCTTTTAGTCATTAAAGTCAACTAACACATTCAAAAACGCTGATTCATTCAAAGATAGATGTAATGAAACAAGTTGTTAAAGTGCCACTTTACAAGGCTCAGCTGACTAGCAATGTGTCGTATGAGCAACACTGAAGCTAATGCTTTACTTCATAGAGATCAATGGCATTGATTCACTCTCTCAACCTCTCGCTCACATTCACTGTCTGTTTAGGCTTGTTAAGTGCAAATCCAGGGAGCCTCTGTACAAATCACCATAAACAGTCTTATTAACTTATTTAACTTTCAATACTCATGCACAACGTGTAAAACAAGAAGGGCATAGCCTTATGAAAAGCGGTTGCTAGTGTTCCTCTGCGGTGGGATTGTCAGTATCACGGTATTACAATACTGTGGTTATCGCGACTGCCTTACTTGGCACTGAATCTAACGCAACAAATGTTTAGACCAAACCTCTACTCATTTGCATAAATATTGGTGCAATATAAATGTTGCATTGTAAAGTGTGTGTGTGTGCATGTAACTGCATATGTAATTACGCTGTTGGCCGTGACTCTGTGTGAGTCCTAACTTAACCCTGAGCCCTGACCCCTGACCCCTGACCCCTGAGCCCTAACCCCGTCTGGATATCGCCTCTATAGCAGCAAAAGTCAGTCTGGTGAGAAATGTGCTAAATTTGTTCAGTCTACCTTTGAATCAAATGCTGTATTTTCTAAAGCGTGTGTGTAGTTGAAGACACCCAGTCTAGAGTGTGATCGGTGTGTTGGTGGAGCTGACAGATGCTGTTTTCAGGCCTTCTCTAGTTTGGCTGAAGCTGCGTATGAAGCCACGGACGCCGCCGAGGACCAGGAGGAGCCCAGCACTTACTGCCTGTCCTCGTCCTTCGAGCTCATCGTGCAGAAGCTGCTGGAGACCACAGACAGGTAAACATCAGCACACACCTGACAGAGGCGGCTCATTCACTTGTGCAAAATAAACTTCTTATGAACTCTTATTTTCTTTCAGTAAATGTTTAGGAAAAGGAAGCGCATAAGCTTCAGACACCATCTTGTACCTTGTTTCCTAAATAATACATGCTGCTGTAGGTCAGGTTAGGGTCAGTGTCACAGCTGTTAGGGTCACAGCTATTAGGGTCAGTGTCACTGCGGTTAGGGTCAGTGTCACTGCTGTTAGGGTCACAGCTGTTAGGGTCAGTGTCACTGCTGTTAGGGTCACTGCTGTTAGGGTCAGTGTCACAGCTGTTAGGGTCACTGCGGTTAGGGTCAGTGTCACTGCTGTTAGGGTCACTGCGGTTAGGGTCAGTGTCACTGCTGTTAGGGTCACAGCTGTTAGGGTCAGTGTCACTGCTGTTAGGGTCACTGCTGTTAGGGTCAGTGTCACTGCTGTTAGGGTCAGTGTCACTGCTGTTAGGGTCACAGCTGTTAGGGTCAGTGTCACTGCTGTTAGGGTCACTGCTGTTAGGGTCAGTGTCACAGCTGTTAGGGTCAGTGTCACTGCTGTTAGGGTCACAGCTGTTAGGGTCAGTGTCACTGCTGTTAGGGTCACTGCTGTTAGGGTCAGGTTAGGGTCAGTGTCACAGCTGTTAGGGTCAGTGTCACAGCTGTTAGGGTCACAGCTGTTAGGGTCAGTGTCACTGCTGTTAGGGTCACAGCTGTTAGGGTCAGTGTCACTGCTGTTAGGGTCACAGCTGTTAGGGTCAGTGTCACTGCTGTTAGGGTCAGGTTAGGGTCAGTGTCACAGCTGTTAGGGTCACAGCTGTTAGGGTCAGTGTCACAGCTGTTAGGGTCACAGCTGTTAGGGTCAGTGTCACAGCTGTTAGGGTCACAGCTGTTAGGGTCAGTGTCACTGCTGTTAGGGTCAGGTTAGGGTCAGTGTCACAGCTGTTAGGGTCACAGCTGTTAGGGTCAGTGTCACAGCTGTTAGGGTCAGGTTAGGGTCAGTGTCACAGCTGTTAGGGTCACAGCTGTTAGGGTCAGTGTCACTGCTGTTAGGGTCACAGCTGTTAGGGTCAGTGTCACAGCTGTTAGGGTCACAGCTGTTAGGGTCAGTGTCACTGCTGTTAGGGTCAGGTTAGGGTCAGTGTCACAGCTGTTAGGGTCACAGCTGTTAGGGTCAGTGTCACTGCTGTTAGGGTCACTGCTGTTAGGGTCAGTGTCACAGCTGTTAGGGTCAGTGTCACTGCTGTTAGGGTCACAGCTGTTAGGGTCAGTGTCACTGCTGTTAGGGTCACTGCTGTTAGGGTCAGGTTAGGGTCAGTGTCACAGCTGTTAGGGTCACAGCTGTTAGGGTCAGTGTCACAGCTGTTAGGGTCACAGCTGTTAGGGTCAGTGTCACTGCTGTTAGGGTCACAGCTGTTAGGGTCAGTGTCACTGCTGTTAGGGTCACAGCTGTTAGGGTCAGTGTCACTGCTGTTAGGGTCAGGTTAGGGTCAGTGTCACAGCTGTTAGGGTCACAGCTGTTAGGGTCAGTGTCACAGCTGTTAGGGTCACAGCTGTTAGGGTCAGTGTCACAGCTGTTAGGGTCACAGCTGTTAGGGTCAGTGTCACTGCTGTTAGGGTCAGGTTAGGGTCAGTGTCACAGCTGTTAGGGTCACAGCTGTTAGGGTCAGTGTCACAGCTGTTAGGGTCAGGTTAGGGTCAGTGTCACAGCTGTTAGGGTCACAGCTGTTAGGGTCAGTGTCACTGCTGTTAGGGTCAGGTTAGGGTCAGTGTCACAGCTGTTAGGGTCACAGCTGTTAGGGTCAGTGTCACTGCTGTTAGGGTCAGGTTAGGGTCAGTGTCACAGCTGTTAGGGTCAGGTTAGGGTCAGTGTCACTGCTGTTAGGGTCAGGGTCACAGCTGTTAGGGTCAGTGTCACAGCTGTTAGGGTCAGGGTCACTGCTGTTAGGGTCACAGCTAGGGCTGGGGCGGTTACCGCAATACCGCGGTCACATGATGCCTACCGCGGGTCTGAGCTCGTCACCGTCATCACCGCAAAAAAAAAAAAAAAAAAAAAAGCATTGGCCTGCACATGTGCGCACGTTGTGTCTAATTACATTGATTCTAATGACATGGATTGTGTCTAATGACATTGTGTCTTACATAAGTTTTGTTTAGAAAACCTTGAATCCATCAAAAGATGGAGCACATCCTACCTTTCGCAAGTTGGGGAGCGCAGTGTTCCATGACACATAACATTCCATTCGTATTGACTATTAGGCCTATATGCGAGAGTACCTATAGACATCCCAAGTCTCCCAGAAGTTCCGGGAGTCTCCCGCATATTAATAGCAGCTCCATGATGCCCGCAAATTAGTTAAAATCTCCCGGAATCTAGAGCGAGCGAGCAAGAGTGCGCATGCGAGACAGAGACTGTGTTCCAAACCGTGTAGCGCGCGCACGGCAGAGAGGGAGAGGGAGCGAGAGAGAGCATCCTGATTGGCCCGTTTCGGTAAGTCAACCAATCAGTTGTCAGTGTGGGTGGGCTTTTATCTCTTCTTCTCTGACTGCGCGCGCGCCTCCCCAAGTGGACGAGGCATTTTTTTTGCTTGACGCGCTCGCCGTATACTATTCTTTGAAACGACAGCGGGCGACTCGTCCTCTAAACCATCAGGAATCAGCAGTGAGAAGAAGTAATAAGGTACACTCGATTTAAAGCGGTTTACTGCTATACCGTGGGAATTTCTTGCTTTTCAACCACAGTAAGAAAAAATCCATACCATCCCAGCCCTAGTCACAGCTGTTAGGGTCAGTGTCACTGCTGTTAGGGTCAGGTTAGGGTCAGGTCAGGGTCACAGCTGTTAGGGTCAGGTTAGGGTCAGTGTCACTGCTGTTAGGGTCAGGTCAGGGTCACAGCTGTTAGGGTCAGGTTAGGGTCAGGTCAGGGTCACAGCTGTTAGGGTCAGGTTAGGGTCAGTGTCACTGCTGTTAGGGTCACAGCTGTTAGGGTCAGTGTCACTGCTGTTAGGCTCACAGCTATTAGGGTCAGATTAGGGTCAGGTCAGGGTCACAGCTGTTAGGCTCACAGCTATTAGGGTCAGGTTAGGGTCAGGTCAGGGTCACAGCTGTTAGGCTCACAGCTATTAGGGTCAGGTCAGGGTCACAGCTGTTAGGCTCACAGCTATTAGGGTCAGGTCAGGGTCACAGCTGTTAGGGTCAGGTTAGGGTCAGTGTCACTGCTGTTAGGGTCAGTGTCACTGCTGTTAGGCTCACAGCTATTAGGGTCAGGTCAGGGTCACAGCTGTTAGGGTCAGGTTAGGGTCAGTGTCACTGCTGTTAGGCTCACAGCTATTAGGGTCAGGTTAGGGTCAGGTCAGGGTCACAGCTGTTAGGGTCAGGTTAGGGTCAGTGTCACTGCTGTTAGGCTCACAGCTATTAGGGTCAGGTTAGGGTCAGGTCAGGGTCACAGCTGTTAGGGTCAGGTTAGGGTCAGTGTCACTGCTGTTAGGCTCACAGCTATTAGGGTTAGGTTAGGGTCACAGCTGTTAGGGTAGGGTTAGGGTCAGTGTCACTGCTGTTAGGGTCAGGTTAGGGTCAGTGTCACTGCTGTTAGGGTCACAGCTGTTAGGGTCAGTGTCACTGCTGTTAGGGTCAGGTTAGGGTCAGTGTCACTGCTGTTAGGGTCACAGCTGTTAGGGTCAGGTTAGGGTCAGTGTCACTGCTGTTAGGGTCACAGCTGTTAGGGTCAGGTTAGGGTCAGTGTCACTGCTGTTAGGGTCAGTGTCACTGCTGTTAGGGTCAGGTTAGGGTCAGTGTCACTGCTGTTAGGGTCAGGTTAGGGTCAGTGTCACTGCTGTTAGGGTCAGTGTCACTGCTGTTAGGGTCAGGTTAGGGTCAGTGTCACTGCTGTTAGGGTCACAGCTGTTAGGGTCACAGCTGTTAGGGTCAGTGTCACTGCTGTTAGGGTCAGGTTAGGGTCAGTGTCACTGCTGTTAGGGTCACAGCTGTTAGGGTCACAGCTGTTAGGGTCACAGCTGTTAGGGTCACAGCTGTTAGGGTCAGTGTCACTGCTGTTAGGGTCAGGTTAGGGTCACTGCTGTCCAGAACGGGTAAGGGTCGGGTTAGGGTCACTGCTGTCCAGAACGGGTAAGGGTCAGGTTAGGGTCACTGCTGTCCAGAACGGGTAAGGGTCGGGTTAGGGTCACTGCTGTCCAGAACACGTTCAGGACGTTTCAGTGCCATGTGTTCACATCCATCTTTAAATGCCTCCATTTGTGGTTTGAGAGATCTGATCAGCCCATTTCTCGCTGTATTTAGTGATGACCTCTTGTGATCCGATCAACAAAACCGGTGAATAATAATACCTGGTGTAAAAAGGGCCAGTAATGTTATTACTTGGTGTCATGATTTAAGATATTAGATAATATCATCTACATAAGGAATAGTCCACCAAAGTGTGGGTGAATATGATCTGAGCTCTTCTTCTGTGGTTATCCTCTTCTTCTGTGGTTATCCTCTTCTCTGAGGCTCAGCGTGTTGCCTCTCTGTGTGCAGGCCCGATGGGCATCAGAATAACCTGCGCAGTGCAGCGTACGAGGCCCTGATGGAGATCGTGAAGAACAGTGCGAAGGACTGTTACCCAGCGGTGCAGAAGACCACACTGGTCATCATGGAGCGACTGCAGCAGGTCCTGCAAATGGAGGTGAAGAGCCACTCGCTGCTCATGGGAATGATGTTGAGTAGGGCTGGGGAATCTAACATCACATGATTCAATTTGGTTTCCTTTCACAAGCTTGCAATCCTGTTCAGTTCTGATTCTCCTGACCCTGGACCCTGTCAGTGGCTACATTAATGTTAATTAACTGATCTGTATACAGATATTCAAATTACACAAGATATTAAACAAATATATTATTTTTAATAAATATAATATTTTATAATAACTGAGACAATTGTTTCTACTCCAAGTTCGTTATTTTTTTATAAATATGAACAAAACGGTGACTAATTTACTCAAACGGAACATTAATTATTGACGAAGAGTTTAAGTAAAGATGTATGTAATGTGCATATATTTACCAAAATGCTTCTGTAGTTATTACTCTAGCTAACTTTCAAGTTTATGGTCATTGAGTGGCTTTTCTGAGGTAAAGTGTTGAGCTGGTGTAACTGAATGCTTGTGTGTTTTGTCCAGTCTCACATCCAGAGCACGTCAGACAGGATCCAGTTCAATGACCTGCAGTCTCTCCTGTGCGCCACCCTGCAGGTCAGACCTCCGAACACCTGACCGTGAGTGTGTGTGTGTGTGTGTCTGATGTGTGTGTTCTCAGCTCTCTTGTCCTCCAACAGAACGTGCTGCGGAAGGTTCAGCACCAGGACGCGCTGCAGATCTCAGATGTGGTGATGGCGTCTCTACTGCGCATGTTCCAGAGCACGGCTGGTTCTGGAGGTGTTCAGGAGGACGCGCTCATGGCCGTCAGCACGCTAGTGGAAGGTGAGGCCTGCATGTCCCGGTGCTAGCACATGAGCTATACGCGCTGTTCATGCTAGTGGAAGGTGAGGCCTGCATGTCCCGGTGCTAGCACATGAGCTATACGCGCTGTTCATGCTAGTGGAAGGTGAGGCCTGCATGTCCCGGTGCTAGCACATGAGCTATACGCGCTGTTCATGCTAGTGGAAGGTGAGGCCTGCATGTCCCGGTGCTCGGGTCAGCTATCGGTTCTGGTTACTGCTGGAATTAAGGTGCATTACGCTGGAAACCATCACTAATGGCCACATGGTAAATACTGGCACACTTCTCTGGCGTTGTTTCCCCCGGGGGTCTTGATCAGAGCGGAGTGGAGCGGTGAGAATCTCAGCTCATCGCTCACGGAGCTGTTCACCCCTCCGCTCCCCCGCTCAAAGCTACATCAGGCCGCTCTGCTCATTTTCGCTCAGCGCTCAACGCAGTTTGCGTCGCGCTCCACTGAAATCACCCCCCGCTCGCTCCAAAAAAAGGAAAAAAAATCTACATGTATGTCACTTGTAGCGGTCCCCAACCTTTTTTGCGCCACAGATCGGTTTAATATCAGACAATATTTTCACGGACCGGCCTTTAAGGTGTGGCGGATAAATACAACAAAATAAAATGATACGAACGGCATAAAAACTGTGGTATTTTTTTAGCCTATAATAATAAACGTGAATCCAATGTTTAGGCCTACTAGCCACTTTATTAGCAGCGTCCTCTAACATCGCGCCTAAAAACAACTGAGAAAGTCTGAACACAATCAAAATGCCCCCAAAAGAAAAAAATCTCTGTTTTCGGTGCTGATGCGATGTAAGTGTGGCGCTGCTGCCAATAAAGCACCTAAAAGCTGTCACAACGAACCCGGCAAAATTAATGATTATGAATATGTAAAATATAGCAGGAGACATTTTAAATGTTTACTAATAAACCAGTTTTTTTATGTCTGTGTCGGCTGGAAAGATGCTGACTCGCGATCTTCGCAGTAGTGAACGCGTCAGAGAGAAATGCACATTTCATACGGATTACATAAGAGAGCAGTCTGTTTTCTGTCGTTTTGAATTGTTCTGTTTAAAAGTAGACATTTCAAGCTTTATATATATGTCTCAGGTCTGTGAGGCAAGTAGGCTATACGCTGAGTTTCGGTTCATTTATGAGACAAGCTCCAGTTTCGCCGGCGCCTTCGTGTCGTGATTATCTATTTTCTAATATATTCACTTCTAATTTATTAAATCCAGACAATTGGTTGATGAAACATTGATTAAAATTAAGATACAATTAATACAAAACGAAATTAAATTTAAAGACAGGCTTTGTGCTTTCTGCTTGAGGTCTCTGTGAAAGTTTTAAAGCAGTCTTTTAGTGCCGCTTTCAGAGCGCTCGCGTCCGTAACGGAGAACTGTCCCGTCCGTAACATTATTATTTTTTTTTTTTTTGGTGAAATACATTTCTAAATAAATGCGACTTGTAGTCCAGTGCGACTTAGGCTAGGCCTATATGTGTTTTTTCTTCTTCATGGTGCATTTTTTGACTGATGCGATTTATACTCCGGACCGACTTATTAATAGTAGGCTACACCTGTATGACTTCTCATTTTCCTTTTTGAAGTACTTTTTGAACTCCATTATTGAGCCGAGTTTTGACTGAAAATAGTCTACTGTTGATGACTGTGCAAGACAGATGGATTCAGGGTCAGGCTTGACTGAGCATGCTTCAGACTCGTGGTGTGAGCGGAGCGAAATTGGAGCGGGAAATAGGGCGACGCTCCGTCCTTTTGAAATTGCCGCTCTGCGCTCTGTCCAAGATCCGCCCGCTCCCGCTCCACTCCGCTCGCTCACATGCTCTGGTTTTGATCGGGTCTTCAGTGCAGTACAGCTGACAATCTTATCCTTTTCTTTTGGCTCTTTCTGTTCGTTTGAGCTGCATAACATTGCTTCTTATTTTGATCATGTTTGTGTGTGACACTTGACCCCTGCGAGAAGGTGATGTAGGATGTGATAAAATAAGTTAAAATCTGACTAGACTTATTAGAGAAGCCTTCAGGACTAAAATAAGCTTCACATGAAGTTCACACGCTTTAATCAGTGTCTCGTTACCGCTGTGAATGAATTAACTTTCCCCTTTTCCTTCCAATCCAGTTCTGGGCAGTGATTTCTTGAAATACATGGAAGCCTTCAAGCCGTTCCTGGTCATCGGGCTGAAGAATTACGCAGAATATCAGGTAAGGCTTGTGCCGAAGCGCCAGAGTTTGATGATTGTTCCTCTTGCTGCTTTGAGGATTTGCAGCTCAGGATTTTGAATCATCACAGAGAAAGCGAGTCTATTTCACCCGGCGTGTGCCGACCCTGCGGTCTCGTGGCCACGCTGGATATTGCGGGACTCTACAACTACAGGAGCTTCCAATGAGAGGCTCTTTAGTGGACGATCCACACAACCCAAACAATCTCCATTTTAAAATATAACCTTGAGCTTCATATTTAAACTGAAGTTTACACTGATTTATGGTATGGTAGGGTGTGTTAAAATTGCATGGCCAATGTAAAGTTCTTTGAAAAGAGTCCCACAGATGCGATGCATTGCTTGTGGTGTGTGTGTGCAGGTGTGTCTGGCTGCGGTGGGGCTGGTGTGTGATCTGTGTCGAGCGCTGATGGCCAATATTCTGCCTCACTGTGATGAAATGATGCAGCTACTGCTGGAAAACCTGGGTGTAAGTAATAGCCATTTCCTTAAAGACCTTTTGTGTGTGTGTGTGCGTGCATGTGCATGCTGCGTTTACAGTAGAGTAATGCTGCGTTTACAGTCGGGCAGTGCTGCGTTTACAGTAGAGTAATGCTGCGTTTACAGTCGGGCAGTGCTGCGTTTACAGTTGGGCAGTGCTGCGTTTACAGTAGAGTAATGCTGCGTTTACAGTCGGGCAATGCTGCGTTTACAGTCGGGCAATGCTGCGTTTACAGTAGAGTAATGCTGCGTTTACAGTCGGGCAATGCTGCGTTTACAGTAGAGTAATGCTGCGTTTACAGTCGGGCAATGCTGCGTTTACAGTCGGGCAGTGCTGCGTTTACAGTCGGGCAATGCTGCGTTTACAGTCGGGCAATGCTGCGTTTACAGTCGGGCAATGCTGCGTTTACAGTCGGGCAATGCTGCGTTTACAGTAGAGTAATGCTGCGTTTACAGTCGGGCAATGCTGCGTTTACAGTCGGGCAGTGCTGCGTTTACAGTCGGGCAGTGCTGCGTTTACAGTCGGGCAGTGCTGCGTTTACAGTCGGGCAATGCTGCGTTTACAGTAGAGCAGTGCTGCGTTTACAGTAGAGCAGTGCTGCGTTTACAGTAGAGTAATGCTGCATATACAGTCGGGCAGTGCTGCGTTTACAGTCGGGCAGTGCTGCGTTTACAGTAGAGTAATGCTGCGTTTACAGTAGGGCAGTGCTGCGTTTACAGTAGAGCAGTGCTGCGTTTACAGTAGAGCAGTGCTGCGTTTACAGTCGGTCAATGCTGCGTTTACAGTCGGGCAATGCTGCGTTTACAGTCGGGCAGTGCTGCGTTTACAGTAGAGTAATGCTGCGTTTACAGTCGGGCAATGCTGCGTTTACAGTCGGGCAGTGCTGCGTTTACAGTCGGGCAATGCTGCGTTTACAGTCGAGCAATGCTGCGTTTACAGTCGGGCAATGCTGCGTTTACAGTCGGGCAATGCTGCGTTTACAGTCGGGCAGTGCTGCGTTTACAGTCGGGCAGTGCTGCGTTTACAGTCGGGCAATGCTGCGTTTACAGTAGAGCAATGCTGCGTTTACAGTCGGGCAATGCTGCGTTTACAGTCGGGCAGTGCTGCGTTTACAGTCGGGCAATGCTGCGTTTACAGTAGAGTAATGCTGCGTTTACAGTCGGGCAATGCTGCGTTTACAGTCGGGCAGTGCTGCGTTTACAGTAGAGTAATGCTGCGTTTACAGTCGGGCAATGCTGCGTTTACAGTCGGGCAGTGCTGCGTTTACAGTAGAGTAATGCTGCGTTTACAGTCGGGCAATGCTGCGTTTACAGTCGGGCAATGCTGCGTTTACAGTAGAGCAGTGCTGCGTTTACAGTAGAGCAATGCTGCGTTTACAGTCGGGCAATGCTGCGTTTACAGTAGAGCAGTGCTGCGTTTACAGTAGAGTAATGCTGCGTTTACAGTCGGGCAGTGCTGCGTTTACAGTCGGGCAGTGCTGCGTTTACAGTCGGGCAATGCTGCGTTTACAGTAGAGTAATGCTGCGTTTACAGTCGGGCAGTGCTGCGTTTACAGTAGAGCAATGCTGCATTTACAGTCGGGCAGTGCTGGGTTTACAGTAGAGTAATGTTGCGTTTACAGTAGAGTAATGTTGCGTTTACAGTCAGGCAATGCTGCGTTTACAGTCGGGCAATGCTGCGTTTACAGTAGAGTAATGCTGCGTTTACAGTCGGGCAGTGCTGCGTTTACAGTCGGGCAGTGCTGCGTTTACAGTAGGGCAATTTTGCGTTTACAGTCGGGCAATGCTGCGTTTACAGTCGGGCAATGCTGCGTTTACAGTCGGGCAGTGCTGCGTTTACAGTAGAGCAATGCTGCGTTTACAGTCGAGTAATGCGTTTACAGTCGGGCAGTGCTGCGTTTACAGTAGAGCAATGCTGCGTTTACAGTAGAGCAATGCTGCGTTTACAGTAGAGCAATGCTGCGTTTACAGTCGGGCAATGCTGCGTTTACAGTCGGGCAGTGCTGCGTTTACAGTAGAGCAATGCTGCGTTTACAGTCGAGTAATGCGTTTACAGTCGGGCAGTGCTGCGCTTACAGTAGGGCAATTTTGCGTTTACAGTCGGGCAGTGCTGCGTTTACAGTAGAGCAATGCTGCGTTTACAGTAGAGCAATGCTGCGTTTACAGTAGAGCAATGCTGCGTTTACAGTCGGGCAGTGCTGCGTTTACAGTAGAGCAATGCTGCGTTTACAGTCGAGTAATGCGTTTACAGTAGAGCAATGCTGCGTTTACAGTAGAGCAATGCTGCGTTTACAGTAGAGCAATGCTGCGTTTACAGTCGAGTAATGCGTTTACAGTCGGGCAATGCTGCGTTTACAGTCGGGCAATGCTGCGTTTACAGTAGGGCAATGCTGCGTTTACAGTCGGGCAATGCTGCGTTTACAGTCGGGCAATGCTGCGTTTACAGTCGGGCAATGCTGCGTTTACAGTCGGGCAGTGCTGCGTTTACAGTCGGGCAATGCTGCGTTTACAGTAGAGTAATGCTGCGTTTACAGTCGGGCAGTGCTGCGTTTACAGTAGGGCAATTTTGCGTTTACAGTCGGGCAGTGCTGCGTTTACAGTAGGGCAATTTTGCGTTTACAGTCGGGCAATGCTGCGTTTACAGTCGGGCAATGCTGCGTTTACAGTCGAGTAATGCGTTTACAGTCGGGCAGTGCTGCGTTTACAGTCGAGTAATGCTGCGTTTACAGTCGGGCAGTGCTGCGTTTACAGTAGAGTAATGCTGCGTTTACAGTCGGGCAATGCTGCGTTTACAGTCGGGCAGTGCTGCGTTTACAGTAGAGCAGTGCTGCGTTTAAGGTCGGGCAGTGCTGCGTTTACAGTCGAGTAATGCTGCGTTTACAGTCGGGCAGTGCTGCGTTTACAGTCGAGTAATGCTGCGTTTACAGTCGGGCAATGCTGCGTTTATAGTAGAGTAATGCTGCGTTTACAGTCGGGCAGTGCTGCGTTTACAGTCGAGTAATGTTGTAACGTGTGTTTGCAGAACGAGAATGTGCACAGGTCTGTGAAACCCCAGATCCTGTCTGTCTTTGGTGATATTGCTCTTGCCATTGGAGGGGAATTCAAGAAGTACCTGGACATTGTGCTGGACACACTGCAGCAGGCCTCGCAGGCACAGGTGGACAAGGTAACCCCACACACACACACATGCACTCCCCAAAACACTACCTCTGTATTAGTATTAATATTACTATTCTCTGCTCTCTTCCCAACGCCTGGTGCTTCCCCTCAGCACAAGTTTCGTTTTAAAGCACAGTATTCCAACTTTGTGAATATTCTTAGCGAATCCTCAATGACATGAGTCTGATTTTGAAACTCTGGGTTAGGGACGCTGATGTTACTCGCGCTGACTGACAGAGCCGAAGCGTGTGCACAAAGACGCCTCAGACGTCAATAGGTGTGTGTGGGAATAGATTATTTCGTACTAACTGTTCCAGGTAAGGGTTGTGGAGCTCATTCCAGAAGTGATGGGAGTCTGGGCTTCCACATCAGTGTCCTCATGCACACGTGTAAAACAGCTGGCCATACGTGGGTTATAGTGCATTTAAAAGGGTTGTTGTTTTGCTTCAGAGGACATTAATTCATCCTCCGGGGTCGTCATCAATGCCTGAAATGAAGTTGGCCTTTTCCTGAACTGCTTCCTCTCTTTTCTTCGTTCAAACTGGAAGCTAAACCAGGCTAACTGGGAGATTAACTAGTTGCTGCTTATGTTGTTTCAGACAGACTATGATATGGTGGACTATTTGAATGAGCTGAGAGAAGGCTGTCTGGAAGCTTACACTGGGATCATCCAGGGCTTGAAAGGAGACCAGGAGAATGTACACCGTAAGTTTACCTTGATATCCATCTCGTAACTGTGAAGATGAGAGCATGTATAAACCCTGTGTTTCCCTCAATCTGTGCAGCCGATGTAATGCTGGTACAGCCTCGTGTCGAGTTTATCTTGTCTTTCATTCAACACATTGCTGAGGATGAAGACCGTTCTGACGGGGTCGTTGCCAACGCTGTCGGCCTCATAGGGTAAGAGCTGAGACGGGCCAGTGCTTCAGGCTCTCACTGGATGTTGTTACTGACCAATATAACCTTGTGTTCTGATTAAGTGCAGTTTAACAGTTCTCAATTCCAGAGAATAAAATAGAAGTAATAAAATAAGAACAGAAACAGATGACAAGCCAGTGTTTTCCCATTCATCATCTAGACTCTTGAGTGGTTGTGGTAGGTCTAACAGTAGTACTGAGATAAGAGATTGTCCCGTCAGCGGTCCTGAGTGTCTCACGCTGACCGTGTTGTCGAGCCCTGGACCGTTTACTAAAACAATACTAGGTTTAGTCTGTAAATTGGCCAGTTTTTTCTTCATTATTATAGTCTTCAACCTTTTGGGCTCATATGGTTCAGAGCTCCAGCAGGAGGATCTGTGGGTGTGCTCTGCGTTTATGGAGAGGTTGTAGTGTAGATTAGCCCTTTTCTGCTCTCGCGAGTCATTGGGTTTAGAAGGACACTGCCGTTTTCTTTTTTGGGTTATTCTTATTAATCTTGTAGTTTATTGGTCTAGCATTTTGTTTATTGGTCTAGCATGTTTCTTCTGTTGCTCTAGCATGCAAGTTGACTTTTCTTCCCCCTCCTAAAGTGACCTGTGTACAACTTTTGGGAAAGACGTGATGAAGCTGGTAGAGGTTCGACCTCAGATCAACGACCTGCTGACTGAAGGCCGGAGGTCCAAGATCACCAAGACCAAGACTTTAGCCACATGGGCCACGAAGGAGCTGCGCAAGCTGAAGAGCCAAGCTTGGTATGTGTCTACGCCTCACTCATCAGACCTGTGTTTCTGCAGGGCTTCATTCGCATGTACACACATGAAGGCGTCTGGTTTTATGACTGCTGAGCAAGTCTTCAGGCCTGTTCACACCAACATGAATGTTTGGCACGAAATGTCCGTCCGATTTATGTTTAGACCAGTGCTGAAAAACCCATCAGATGTGCTGAATGAAAAAGCAGTTTCATTCTCTAGCAGAATGTGGAAATACAGCAGAATGTGTTTGCTCATCAGGCCTGGACTGGTCATAAATATTAGATGCATAAAAATGTGCCATGTACGTGTTTGTCTTACATTTGTGTTTTTCCATAGTTTAAGGTCCTCAAAGTCCCTAGTCTGCCACTTAATGGCCAGTTTTACTCCATTACTTTAGATTTCTTCTCAGCCATTGTTTTCTTGTTGTTTTCAGATTACTGGCTGTGGAAATTCTACCAAGAATAATGGAAATCAAACCCACTGAGGTTTCTTCTGTCTTTTACACATAGAAGTCGAAGCAGAAGTGACGTGTGCGCTGAGATGAGTGTCTGAGAATGTGAGCGAGTGAGAACGAGTGCGAGAGACATCACACCACCTTCAGAGTGCAACTCCAGCAGTTGCCAGCAGAAACTCAGTGGCCCACGACCTTCACCTCTTCATGTGCAGAACGTGTCTCTGACCCCACAAAAAATTATTAAAAATGATCTACATTCTGTACACACTTGTGTTTGAAAAGCTAGTGCATCATATTAGTACAGACTTGCCAGCTAAAGAAAGGACAGTTTTGTTGATCTGCAGAGTTCATCTTTGAGGTGTTGCGACTGCAGATTGTTCCCTATCACACAATTCATTTGTCAGAAGATGTGAACGAGAAGGAAATGCTGCTGCTGGAGTTTATAATGGCGTGACTGGAGTGTGAGTGTGTGAATGAACGGAGGGGAAGCTGTTTCCACATCCCCTCTTACTATTTCAACCAATAATAAATAAACATGATAAATATCTTGTTTGCAAATTCCGTGAGATGCACTTATGTAAACCTAGGAGAGCGGCAGTAGTCAGGGACGGGCAGCACTCGGGTGAACTGGCGCTGAGCTTCGTCATGCTTTTCTGAAAGTCAAATGCTGCAGTATAAATTTTTCCCCTTTCCCTTTTTTTTTTTTTTTTTTTACTAAATAAAAATAAATGGTTCTCTTATTAGTATGGATGGTGCAGAGATGCAGAGCTTTCATCTGTCCTAGGAAGGGAAGACTTTCGCCACTCGAGGGGGAAGTTCTAGCGGAGCGCTCCGTGTTCGAAGGGTTCAGGAATTACACACATCCTACTTTATTCTCCATTTGTTTTGCAGGAAATTGAGTGCCAAATCCTTGCGGATACCAATGGACTTGAGCTTAATATGTTAACATGTAGAAGATGCAAAATAAACATGTCAACAATGTCACAAATTTATTTGCATTGATATGCTTTGGTTGTAATTTTTTTATTTGTTTCTTGCGGCACTTAATTGGAGTCATTCACCGAGCTTTTAAAAAGAGACAATGGACAGAATTAGACATTTGTATGAGGTTATATTTTTCCATTGATATGAAAATAAAGTTAAATTAAACCTTTCTGTTTGTACTTCTGATAAATTTCCTTGTAATGCAGAGTCATAATTCCCATCAAGGCAGTCCAGTTTTACAGAATCTTCACTGGATCCAATGGCACTGACACCTTTAATGTGTTGAAGAAATGGCCTTCGGACACGACTGTGGGTTATCCTGCTGATGTCTTTTCCACATGTATGTGGGTCATGTTGATGTTCAACATTGTTCTGAAATGTGCTTCATTAAGTTTTATAGACTTAACTAATGAGGGTGTAATGGGAAGCTTTCCAGAAACTAGCAGATGCTGCAAGAGCTGTTAGCAAACTCAACTCAAGAATCTGTCTTTACTGGAAACATTGTGGTTCATAAAGTCAAGTGTGATTTAAGGTGTTCTATCAAGGGTTAAGAGTAAAGGCCAACAGATTTTGCATGACTGGTGTTAAATAAAAGAGCCTGATTTGAAACACTGGTGCAGTGTAATTGTTGATGGATGTCACGTAAACTCTTAAGCCACCTTGTGTGCATTTATCAGTCGTTTTAAACCGAATAAATGAGCCACTTCAAAGTTTGGTGCTTCATGCTGATGCTTTCCTGCATGGTTTTCTTTTTTCTTTATTGCCTGCTAGATGTGTCCATATGAGATATGTGGGGAACCGTGGTCTTGGTGTGCACCATTATTACCTTAAAGGGGAACTATTATGCACCTTTTTACAAAATGTAATGCAAGTCTCAGGTGTCCCCAGAATGTGTCTGTGAAGTTTCAGCTCAAAATACCCCACAGATTATTTATTATACCATGTTGTAAATACCAATTTTGCAAGAAAACATTCTGTTTTCGTGCATGTATCTTTAAATGCAAATGAGCTGAAGAAGAAGGCGGAGCTTGTACAGATCGTGCCTCCTCGGACACTGCCAAAAACTAACAAAGCATCTTTGGTTTTGATTATCATCTCTATCGAGGACATTGCAGTTCTTCATCATCGTGAAAGTTTATTATCTGCATGCGTTTTAAAGCCATATCAGTGTAAACTTCTGAAATATGGTTTTCTGAGCGCACACACCCGAAGCACGTGCACATAGAGCTGGCTGAGTATTAAACTAAGTTCTCCTTTTCACGTCTTATTGCGCTTAAACTGAGTGTCAAATACACACAAAGTTCACATAAAAGCCGTCGGTCATGGCTATGAATGTAAACAGCAAGTAAAGAAATAAATTAGACCTGTTTATTAAAGTGAAAGGAGTGAATATACAGTAAGACTGCTAAATATGCTTATATGAATCAAACAACAAAAGAAAAACTGAAAATCACTCACTGCTCTTGATTGAATAACTTGGTAGCTTTAATAAGAATACATCTCTTACTTGAATGCTGCTGTTAAATGCTCTGGTGTTAAAACGGCTCTGAAACACTGCTTATGATTTGGGGATTAAAAAAGGAGTGGGTGGGTTTTTACCATTATAGGGTGGTTGTTTACACACTGCCGGCAAATTTATGTTCAAACACCATGTAAAAGTGAAATTTGCATAATAGGTTCCCTTTAATGAGGGAAAAGATTTTTAAAATGTAAGGCCCGTTGATGGGTTATTTTACATTTATGTTTATTCATTTAGCAGACGCTTTTATCCAAAGCGACTTACAAATGAGAGCAATAGAAGCAGTTTAACTAACAATAGGACAACAATATGCAAGTACTATGACCCTTCCCAGTTTAACGCAGTACATGTACTTTTTTTTTTTTAGGGTTAGGTTAGTTTTTTTAAAAGATAGATATAGAATAGAAGATAAAGTGTTAGTATTAATGGATCAAGTGTTGCCGAAAAAGATGCGTCTTCAGCCATTTCTTGAGAATGTCCACGGACTCAGCCGCTCTGGTTGAGTTAGATCATTCCTCCAGCAGGGATCAGTCCAGGTGAAGGTCAGAGAAAGAGATTTAGTGCCTCTTTGAGATGATGCACCACAAGACGGCGTTCACTTGCAGAGCGCTGGGTTCTGGATGGCACGTAAGTCTGGAGTAATGAGTTTAGGTAAAAGGGAGCAGAGCCAGTGGTTGTTCTCTAGACAAACGACAGTGACTTGAATTTGATGCGAGCGGCTGTTGGCAACCAGTGCAGTTCAGTGAGGAGAGGAGTGACGTGTGCTCTCTTTGGCTCGTTAAAGACCACTCTAGCTGCAGCATCTGGATCAGTTGCAGAGGATTGACAGTGAAGCTGGAAGACCAGCCAGGAGAGCATTACAATAGTCCAGTCTGGATAGAACAAGTGCTTGGACAAGGAGTTGTGTAGCTCTGATAGGAAGGGTCTGATCCTCCTGATGTTGTCCAAGGCAAATCTGCAGGACCGGGCAGTTCTAGAAATGTGGTCTGTGAAGTTCAATTGATCATCAATCACAACTCCAAGGTTCCTGGCTGACCTTGATGGAGTTATGGATGATGAAACTAGCTGAATGGAGAAGTTGTGGTGTAGTGTTGGGTTGGCCGGGGCCACAAGTAGCTCTGTCTTCGCAAGGTATAGTTGAAGGTGGTGGTCCTTCATCCAGTCAGAAATGTCTGTCAGGCTGAGATGCGAGCAGCAACGGTTGGATCATCAGGCTGGAATGAGAGGTTGAGTTGTGTGTCATCAGCGTAGCAGTGATGGGAAAAGCCATGTTTCTGAATCACAGATCCTAGTGATGTCATGTAGATGGAAAAGAGAAGCGGTCCCAGCACTGAGCCCTGAGGCACACCAGTAGCTAGATGATAACAGTGATGGGATAAACCATGTTTCTGAATCACAGATCCTAGTGATGTCATGTAGATGGAGAAGAGAAGCGGTCCCAGCACTGAACCCTGAGGCACTCCAGTAACTAGATGATAACAGTGATGGGAAAAGCCATGTTTTTGAATCACAGATCCTAGTGATGTCATGTAGATGGAAAAGAGAAGCGGTCCCAGCACTGAGCCCTGAGGCACTCCAGTAACTAGATGATAACAGTGATGGGAAAAGCCATGTTTCTGAATCACAGATCCTAGTGATGTCATGTAGATGGAAAAGAGAAGTGGTCCCAGCACTGAACCCTGAGGCACTCCAGTAACTAGATGATAACAGTGATGGGATAAACCATGTTTCTGAATCACAGATCCTAGTGATGTCATGTAGATGGAGAAGAGAAGCGGTTCCAGCACTGAGCCCTGAGGCACTCCAGTAGCTGGATGATAACAGTGATGGGATAAACCATGTTTCTGAATCACAGATCCTAGTGATGTCATGTAGATGGAGAAGAGAAGTGGTCCCAGCACTGAACCCTGAGGCACACCAGTAACTAGATGATAACAGTGATGGGAAAAGCCATGTTTTTGAGTGACAGATCCTAGTGATGTCATGTAGATGGAGAAGAGAAGTGGTCCCAGCACTGAACCCTGAGGCACACCAGTAACTAGATGATAACAGTGATGGGATAAACCATGTTTCTGAATCACAGATCCTAGTGATGTCATGTAGATGAAGAAGAGAAGCGGTCCCAGCACTGAGCCCTGAGGCACTCCAGTAGCTGGATGATAACAGTGATGGGATAAACCATGTTTCTGAATCACAGATCCTAGTGATGTCATGTAGATGGAGAAGAGAAGCGGTTCCAGCACTGAGCCCTGAGGCACTCCAGTAGCTGGATGATAACAGTGATGGGATAAACCATGTTTCTGAATCACAGATCCTAGTGATGTCATGTAGATGGAGAAGAGAAGTGGTCCCAGCACTGAACCCTGAGGCACTCCAGTAACTAGATGATAACAGTGATGGGAAAAGCCATGTTTTTGAGTGACAGATCCTAGTGATGTCATGTAGATGGAGAAGAGAAGTGGTCCCAGCACTGAACCCTGAGGTACTCCAGTAACTAGATGATAACAGTGATGGGAAAAGCCATGTTTCTGAATCACAGATCCTAGTGATGTCATGTAGATGGAGAAGAGAAGCGGTCCCAGCACTGAGCCCTGAGGCACACCAGTAGCTAGATGATAACAGTGATGGGAAAAGCCATGTTTCTGAGTGACAGATCCTAGTGATGTCATGTAGATGGAGAAGAGAAGCGGTCCCAGCACTGAGCCCTGAGGCACTCCAGTAACTAGATGATAACAGTGATGGGAAAAGCCATGTTTCTGAGTGACAGATCCTAGTGATGTCATGTAGATGGAGAAGAGAAAGCGGTCCCAGCACTGAGCCCTGAGGCACTCCAGTAACTAGATGATAACAGTGATGGGATAAGCCATGTTTCTGAATCACAGATCCTAGTGATGTCATGTAGATGGAGAAGAGAAGCGGTCCCAGCACTGAGCCCTGAGGCACTCCAGTAACTAGATGATAACAGTGATGGGAAAAGCCATGTTTCTGAGTGACAGATCCTAGTGATGTCATGTAGATGGAGAAGAGAAGCGGTCCCAGCACTGAGCCCTGAGGCACTCCAGTAACTAGATGATAACAGTGATGGGAAAAGCCATGTTTCTGAGTGACAGATCCTAGTGATGTCATGTAGATGGAGAAGAGAAGTGGTCCCAGCACTGAACCCTGAGGCACTCCAGTAACTAAATGATAACAGTGATGGGAAAAGCCATGTTTCTGAGTGACAGATCCTAGTGATGTCATGTAGATGGAGAAGAGAAGCGGTCCCAGCACTGAGCCCTGAGGCACACCAGTAGCTAGATGATAACAGTGATGGGATAAACCATGTTTCTGAATCACAGATCCTAGTGATGTCATGTAGATGGAGAAGAGAAGCGGTCCCAGCACTGAGCCCTGAGGCACTCCAGTAACTAGATGATAACAGTGATGGGAAAAGCCATGTTTCTGAGTGACAGATCCTAGTGATGTCATGTAGATGGAGAAGAGAAGCGGTCCCAGCACTGAACCCTGAGGCACTCCAGTAACTAGATGATAACAGTGATGGGAAAAGCCATGTTTCTGAGTGACAGATCCTAGTGATGTCATGTAGATGGAGAAGAGAAGCGGTCCCAGCACTGAGCCCTGAGGCACACCAGTAGCTAGATGATAACAGTGATGGGAAAAGCCATGTTTCTGAGTGACAGATCCTAGTGATGTCATGTAGATGGAGAAGAGAAGCGGTCCCAGCACTGAGCCCTGAGGCACTCCAGTAACTAGATGATAACAGTGATGGGAAAAGCCATGTTTCTGAGTGACAGATCCTAGTGATGTCATGTAGATGGAGAAGAGAAGTGGTCCCAGCACTGAACCCTGAGGCACTCCAGTAACTAGATGATAACAGTGATGGGAAAAGCCATGTTTCTGAGTGACAGATCCTAGTGATGTCATGTAGATGGAGAAGAGAAGTGGTCCCAGCACTGAATCCTGAGGCACTCCAGTAACTAGATGATAACAGTGATGGGAAAAGCCATGTTTCTGAGTGACAGATCCTAGTGATGTCATGTAGATGGAGAAGAGAAGCGGTCCCAGCACTGAGCCCTGAGGCACACCAGTAGCTAGATGATAACAGTGATGGGAAAAGCCATGTTTCTGAGTGACAGATCCTAGTGATGTCATGTAGATGGAGAAGAGAAGCGGTCCCAGCACTGAGCCCTGAGGCACTCCAGTAACTAGATGATAACAGTGATGGGAAAAGCCATGTTTCTGAGTGACAGATCCTAGTGATGTCATGTAGATGGAGAAGAGAAAGCGGTCCCAGCACTGAGCCCTGAGGCACTCCAGTAACTAGATGATAAGAGTGATGGGATAAGCCATGTTTCTGAATCACAGATCCTAGTGATGTCATGTAGATGGAGAAGAGAAGCGGTCCCAGCACTGAGCCCTGAGGCACTCCAGTAACTAGATGATAACAGTGATGGGAAAAGCCATGTTTCTGAGTGACAGATCCTAGTGATGTCATGTAGATGGAGAAGAGAAGCGGTCCCAGCACTGAGCCCTGAGGCACTCCAGTAACTAGATGATAACAGTGATGGGAAAAGCCATGTTTCTGAGTGACAGATCCTAGTGATGTCATGTAGATGGAGAAGAGAAGCGGTCCCAGCACTGAGCCCTGAGGCACACCAGTAGCTAGATAATAACAGTGATGGGATAAACCATGTTTCTGAATCACAGATCCTAGTGATGTCATGTAGATGGAGAAGAGAAGTGGTCCCAGCACTGAACCCTGAGGCACTCCAGTAACTAGATGATAACAGTGATGGGAAAAGCCATGTTTCTGAGTGACAGATCCTAGTGATGTCATGTAGATGGAGAAGAGAAGCGGTCCCAGCACTGAGCCCTGAGGCACACCAGTAGCTAGATGATAACAGTGATGGGATAAACCATGTTTCTGAATCACAGATCCTAGTGATGTCATGTAGATGGAGAAGAGAAGCGGTCCCAGCACTGAGCCCTGAGGCACTCCAGTAACTAGATGATAACAGTGATGGGAAAAGCCATGTTTCTGAGTGACAGATCCTAGTGATGTCATGTAGATGGAGAAGAGAAGCGGTCCCAGCACTGAGCCCTGAGGCACACCAGTAGCTAGATGATAACAGTGATGGGATAAACCATGTTTCTGAATCACAGATCCTAGTGATGTCATGTAGATGGAGAAGAGAAGTGGTCCCAGCACTGAACCCTGAGGCACTCCAGTAACTAGATGATAACAGTGATGGGAAAAGCCATGTTTCTGAGTGACAGATCCTAGTGATGTCATGTAGATGGAGAAGAGAAGCGGTCCCAGCACTGAGCCCTGAGGCACACCAGTAGCTAGATGATAACAGTGATGGGAAAAGCCATGTTTCTGAGTGACAGATCCTAGTGATGTCATGTAGATGGAGAAGAGAAGCGGTCCCAGCACTGAGCCCTGAGGCACTCCAGCAACTAGATGATAACAGTGATGGGAAAAGCCATGTTTCTGAGTGACAGATCCTAGTGATGTCATGTAGATGGAGAAGAGAAAGCGGTCCCAGCACTGAGCCCTGAGGCACTCCAGTAACTAGATGATAACAGTGATGGGAAAAGCCATGTTTCTGAGTGACAGATCCTAGTGATGTCATGTAGATGGAGAAGAGAAGCGGTCCCAGCACTGAGCCCTGAGGCACTCCAGTAACTAGATGATAAGAGTGATGGGATAAGCCATGTTTCTGAATCACAGATCCTAGTGATGTCATGTAGATGGAGAAGAGAAAGCGGTCCCAGCACTGAGCCCTGAGGCACTCCAGTAACTAGATGATAAGAGTGATGGGATAAGCCATGTTTCTGAATCACAGATCCTAGTGATGTCATGTAGATGGAGAAGAGAAGCGGTCCCAGCACTGAGCCCTGAGGCACTCCAGTAACTAGATGATAACAGTGATGGGAAAAGCCATGTTTCTGAGTGACAGATCCTAGTGATGTCATGTAGATGGAGAAGAGAAGCGGTCCCAGCACTGAGCCCTGAGGCACTCCAGTAACTAGATGATAACAGTGATGGGAAAAGCCATGTTTCTGAGTGACAGATCCTAGTGATGTCATGTAGATGGAGAAGAGAAGCGGTCCCAGCACTGAGCCCTGAGGCACACCAGTAGCTAGATGATAACAGTGATGGGATAAACCATGTTTCTGAATCACAGATCCTAGTGATGTCATGTAGATGGAGAAGAGAAGCGGTCCCAGCACTGAGCCCTGAGGCACTCCAGTAACTAGATGATAACAGTGATGGGAAAAGCCATGTTTCTGAGTGACAGATCCTAGTGATGTCATGTAGATGGAGAAGAGAAGCGGTCCCAGCACTGAGCCCTGAGGCACACCAGTAGCTAGATGATAACAGTGATGGGATAAACCATGTTTCTGAATCACAGATCCTAGTGATGTCATGTAGATGGAGAACAGAAGTGGTCCCAGCACTGAACCCTGAGGCACTCCAGTAACTAGATGATAACAGTGATGGGAAAAGCCATGTTTCTGAGTGACAGATCCTAGTGATGTCATGTAGATGGAGAAGAGAAGTGGTCCCAGCACTGAACCCTGAGGCACTCCAGTAACTAGATGATAACAGTGATGGGAAAAGCCATGTTTCTGAGTGACAGATCCTAGTGATGTCATGTAGATGGAGAAGAGAAGCGGTCCCAGCACTGAGCCCTGAGGCACACCAGTAGCTAGATGATAACAGTGATGGGAAAAGCCATATTTCTGAGTGACAGATCCTAGTGATGTCATGTAGATGGAGAAGAGAAGCGGTCCCAGCACTGAGCCCTGAGGCACTCCAGTAACTAGATGATAACAGTGATGGGAAAAGCCATGTTTCTGAGTGACAGATCCTAGTGATGTCATGTAGATGGAGAAGAGAAGTGGTCCCAGCACTGAACCCTGAGGCACTCCAGTAACTAGATGATAACAGTGATGGGAAAAGCCATGTTTCTGAGTGACAGATCCTAGTGATGTCATGTAGATGGAGAAGAGAAGTGGTCCCAGCACTGAATCCTGAGGCACTCCAGTAACTAGATGATAACAGTGATGGGAAAAGCCATGTTTCTGAGTGACAGATCCTAGTGATGTCATGTAGATGGAGAAGAGAAGCGGTCCCAGCACTGAGCCCTGAGGCACACCAGTAGCTAGATGATAACAGTGATGGGAAAAGCCATGTTTCTGAGTGACAGATCCTAGTGATGTCATGTAGATGGAGAAGAGAAGCGGTCCCAGCACTGAGCCCTGAGGCACTCCAGTAACTAGATGATAACAGTGATGGGAAAAGCCATGTTTCTGAGTGACAGATCCTAGTGATGTCATGTAGATGGAGAAGAGAAAGCGGTCCCAGCACTGAGCCCTGAGGCACTCCAGTAACTAGATGATAAGAGTGATGGGATAAGCCATGTTTCTGAATCACAGATCCTAGTGATGTCATGTAGATGGAGAAGAGAAGCGGTCCCAGCACTGAGCCCTGAGGCACTCCAGTAACTAGATGATAACAGTGATGGGAAAAGCCATGTTTCTGAGTGACAGATCCTAGTGATGTCATGTAGATGGAGAAGAGAAGCGGTCCCAGCACTGAGCCCTGAGGCACTCCAGTAACTAGATGATAACAGTGATGGGAAAAGCCATGTTTCTGAGTGACAGATCCTAGTGATGTCATGTAGATGGAGAAGAGAAGCGGTCCCAGCACTGAGCCCTGAGGCACACCAGTAGCTAGATGATAACAGTGATGGGATAAACCATGTTTCTGAATCACAGATCCTAGTGATGTCATGTAGATGGAGAAGAGAAGCGGTCCCAGCACTGAGCCCTGAGGCACTCCAGTAACTAGATGATAACAGTGATGGGAAAAGCCATGTTTCTGAGTGACAGATCCTAGTGATGTCATGTAGATGGAGAAGAGAAGCGGTCCCAGCACTGAGCCCTGAGGCACACCAGTAACTAGATGATAACAGTGATGGGATAAACCATGTTTCTGAATCACAGATCCTAGTGATGTCATGTAGATGGAGAACAGAAGTGGTCCCAGCACTGAACCCTGAGGCACTCCAGTAACTAGATGATAACAGTGATGGGAAAAGCCATGTTTCTGAGTGACAGATCCTAGTGATGTCATGTAGATGGAGAAGAGAAGTGGTCCCAGCACTGAACCCTGAGGCACTCCAGTAACTAGATGATAACAGTGATGGGAAAAGCCATGTTTCTGAGTGACAGATCCTAGTGATGTCATGTAGATGGAGAAGAGAAGCGGTCCCAGCACTGAGCCCTGAGGCACACCAGTAGCTAGATGATAACAGTGATGGGAAAAGCCATGTTTCTGAGTGACAGATCCTAGTGATGTCATGTAGATGGAGAAGAGAAGCGGTCCCAGCACTGAGCCCTGAGGCACTCCAGTAACTAGATGATAACAGTGATGGGAAAAGCCATGTTTCTGAGTGACAGATCCTAGTGATGTCATGTAGATGGAGAAGAGAAGTGGTCCCAGCACTGAACCCTGAGGCACTCCAGTAACTAGATGATAACAGTGATGGGAAAAGCCATGTTTCTGAGTGACAGATCCTAGTGATGTCATGTAGATGGAGAAGAGAAGTGGTCCCAGCACTGAATCCTGAGGCACTCCAGTAACTAGATGATAACAGTGATGGGAAAAGCCATGTTTCTGAGTGACAGATCCTAGTGATGTCATGTAGATGGAGAAGAGAAGCGGTCCCAGCACTGAGCCCTGAGGCACACCAGTAGCTAGATGATAACAGTGATGGGAAAAGCCATGTTTCTGAGTGACAGATCCTAGTGATGTCATGTAGATGGAGAAGAGAAGCGGTCCCAGCACTGAGCCCTGAGGCACTCCAGTAACTAGATGATAACAGTGATGGGAAAAGCCATGTTTCTGAGTGACAGATCCTAGTGATGTCATGTAGATGGAGAAGAGAAAGCGGTCCCAGCACTGAGCCCTGAGGCACTCCAGTAACTAGATGATAAGAGTGATGGGATAAGCCATGTTTCTGAATCACAGATCCTAGTGATGTCATGTAGATGGAGAAGAGAAGCGGTCCCAGCACTGAGCCCTGAGGCACTCCAGTAACTAGATGATAACAGTGATGGGAAAAGCCATGTTTCTGAGTGACAGATCCTAGTGATGTCATGTAGATGGAGAAGAGAAGCGGTCCCAGCACTGAGCCCTGAGGCACTCCAGTAACTAGATGATAACAGTGATGGGAAAAGCCATGTTTCTGAGTGACAGATCCTAGTGATGTCATGTAGATGGAGAAGAGAAGCGGTCCCAGCACTGAGCCCTGAGGCACACCAGTAGCTAGATAATAACAGTGATGGGATAAACCATGTTTCTGAATCACAGATCCTAGTGATGTCATGTAGATGGAGAAGAGAAGTGGTCCCAGCACTGAACCCTGAGGCACTCCAGTAACTAGATGATAACAGTGATGGGAAAAGCCATGTTTCTGAGTGACAGATCCTAGTGATGTCATGTAGATGGAGAAGAGAAGCGGTCCCAGCACTGAGCCCTGAGGCACACCAGTAGCTAGATGATAACAGTGATGGGATAAACCATGTTTCTGAATCACAGATCCTAGTGATGTCATGTAGATGGAGAAGAGAAGCGGTCCCAGCACTGAGCCCTGAGGCACTCCAGTAACTAGATGATAACAGTGATGGGAAAAGCCATGTTTCTGAGTGACAGATCCTAGTGATGTCATGTAGATGGAGAAGAGAAGCGGTCCCAGCACTGAGCCCTGAGGCACACCAGTAGCTAGATGATAACAGTGATGGGATAAACCATGTTTCTGAATCACAGATCCTAGTGATGTCATGTAGATGGAGAAGAGAAGTGGTCCCAGCACTGAACCCTGAGGCACTCCAGTAACTAGATGATAACAGTGATGGGAAAAGCCATGTTTCTGAGTGACAGATCCTAGTGATGTCATGTAGATGGAGAAGAGAAGTGGTCCCAGCACTGAACCCTGAGGCACTCCAGTAACTAGATGATAACAGTGATGGGAAAAGCCATGTTTCTGAGTGACAGATCCTAGTGATGTCATGTAGATGGAGAAGAGAAGCGGTCCCAGCACTGAGCCCTGAGGCACACCAGTAGCTAGATGATAACAGTGATGGGAAATGCCATGTTTCTGAGTGACAGATCCTAGTGATGTCATGTAGATGGAGAAGAGAAGCGGTCCCAGCACTGAGCCCTGAGGCACTCCAGCAACTAGATGATAACAGTGATGGGAAAAGCCATGTTTCTGAGTGACAGATCCTAGTGATGTCATGTAGATGGAGAAGAGAAAGCGGTCCCAGCACTGAGCCCTGAGGCACTCCAGTAACTAGATGATAACAGTGATGGGAAAAGCCATGTTTCTGAGTGACAGATCCTAGTGATGTCATGTAGATGGAGAAGAGAAGCGGTCCCAGCACTGAGCCCTGAGGCACACCAGTAGCTAGATGATAACAGTGATGGGATAAACCATGTTTCTGAATCACAGATCCTAGTGATGTCATGTAGATGGAGAAGAGAAGTGGTCCCAGCACTGAACCCTGAGGCACTCCAGTAACTAGATGATAACAGTGATGGGAAAAGCCATGTTTCTGAGTGACAGATCCTAGTGATGTCATGTAGATGGAGAAGAGAAGCGGTCCCAGCACTGAGCCCTGAGGCACACCAGTAGCTAGATGATAACAGTGATGGGAAAAGCCATGTTTCTGAGTGACAGATCCTAGTGATGTCATGTAGATGGAGAAGAGAAGCGGTCCCAGCACTGAGCCCTGAGGCACTCCAGTAACTAGATGATAACAGTGATGGGAAAAGCCATGTTTCTGAGTGACAGATCCTAGTGATGTCATGTAGATGGAGAAGAGAAGCGGTCCCAGCACTGAGCCCTGAGGCACACCAGTAGCTAGATGATAACAGTGATGGGATAAACCATGTTTCTGAATCACAGATCCTAGTGATGTCATGTAGATGGAGAAGAGAAGTGGTCCCAGCACTGAACCCTGAGGCACTTCAGTAGCTAGATGATAACAGTGATGGGAAAAGCCATGTTTCTGAATCACAGATCCTAGTGATGTCATGTAGATGGAGAAGAGAAGTGGTCCCAGCACTGAACCCTGAGGCACACCAGTAGCTAGATGATAACAGTGATGGGAAAAGCCATGTTTCTGAATCACAGATCCTAGTGATGACATGTAGATGAAGAAGAGAAGCGGTCCCTGAGGCACTCCAGTAGCTAGATGATAACAGTGATGGGAAAAGCCATGTTTCTGAATCACAGATCCTAGTGATGTCATGTAGATGGAGAAGAGAAGTGGTCCCAGCACTGAACCCTGAGGCACTTCAGTAGCTAGATGATAACAGTGATGGGAAAAGCCATGTTTCTGAATCACAGATCCTAGTGATGACATGTAGATGGAGAAGAGAAGTGGTCCCAGCACTGAACCCTGAGGCACTTCAGTAGCTAGATGATAACAGTGATGGGAAAAGCCATGTTTCTGAATCACAGATCCTAGTGATGACATGTAGATGGAGAAGAGAAGTGGTCCCAGCACTGAACCCTGAGGCACTCCAGTAGCTAGATGATAACAGTGATGGGAAAAGCCATGTTTCTGAGTGACAGATCCTAGTGATGTCATGTAGATGGAGAAGAGAAGCGGTCCCAGCACTGAGCCCTGAGGCACACCAGTAGCTAGATGATAACAGTGATGGGAAAAGCCATGTTTCTGAGTGACAGATCCTAGTGATGTCATGTAGATGGAGAAGAGAAGCGGTCCCAGCACTGAGCCCTGAGGCACTCCAGCAACTAGATGATAACAGTGATGGGAAAAGCCATGTTTCTGAGTGACAGATCCTAGTGATGTCATGTAGATGGAGAAGAGAAAGCGGTCCCAGCACTGAGCCCTGAGGCACTCCAGTAACTAGATGATAACAGTGATGGGAAAAGCCATGTTTCTGAGTGACAGATCCTAGTGATGTCATGTAGATGGAGAAGAGAAGCGGTCCCTGAGGCACTCCAGTAGCTAGATGATAACAGTGATGGGAAAAGCCATGTTTCTGAATCACAGATCCTAGTGATGTCATGTAGATGGAGAAGAGAAGTGGTCCCAGCACTGAACCCTGAGGCACTTCAGTAGCTAGATGATAACAGTGATGGGAAAAGCCATGTTTCTGAATCACAGATCCTAGTGATGACATGTAGATGAAGAAGAGAAGTGGTCCCAGCACTGAACCCTGAGGCACTTCAGTAGCTAGATGATAACAGTGATGGGAAAAGCCATGTTTCTGAATCACAGATCCTAGTGATGACATGTAGATGGAGAAGAGAAGTGGTCCCAGCACTGAACCCTGAGGCACTCCAGTAGCTAGATGATAACAGTGATGGGAAAACCATGTTTCTGAGTGACAGATCCTAGTGATGTCATGTAGATGGAGAAGAGAAGCGGTCCCAGCACTGAGCCCTGAGGCACACCAGTAGCTAGATGATAACAGTGATGGGAAAAGCCATGTTTCTGAGTGACAGATCCTAGTGATGTCATGTAGATGGAGAAGAGAAGCGGTCCCAGCACTGAGCCCTGAGGCACTCCAGTAACTAGATGATAACAGTGATGGGAAAAGCCATGTTTCTGAGTGACAGATCCTAGTGATGTCATGTAGATGGAGAAGAGAAGCGGTCCCAGCACTGAGCCCTGAGGCACTCCAGTAACTAGATGATAAGAGTGATGGGATAAGCCATGTTTCTGAATCACAGATCCTAGTGATGTCATGTAGATGGAGAAGAGAAAGCGGTCCCAGCACTGAGCCCTGAGGCACTCCAGTAACTAGATGATAAGAGTGATGGGATAAGCCATGTTTCTGAATCACAGATCCTAGTGATGTCATGTAGATGGAGAAGAGAAGCGGTCCCAGCACTGAGCCCTGAGGCACTCCAGTAACTAGATGATAACAGTGATGGGAAAAGCCATGTTTCTGAGTGACAGATCCTAGTGATGTCATGTAGATGGAGAAGAGAAGCGGTCCCAGCACTGAGCCCTGAGGCACTCCAGTAACTAGATGATAACAGTGATGGGAAAAGCCATGTTTCTGAGTGACAGATCCTAGTGATGTCATGTAGATGGAGAAGAGAAAGCGGTCCCAGCACTGAGCCCTGAGGCACTCCAGTAACTAGATGATAAGAGTGATGGGATAAGCCATGTTTCTGAATCACAGATCCTAGTGATGTCATGTAGATGGAGAAGAGAAGCGGTCCCAGCACTGAGCCCTGAGGCACTCCAGTAACTAGATGATAACAGTGATGGGAAAAGCCATGTTTCTGAGTGACAGATCCTAGTGATGTCATGTAGATGGAGAAGAGAAGCGGTCCCAGCACTGAGCCCTGAGGCACTCCAGTAACTAGATGATAACAGTGATGGGAAAAGCCATGTTTCTGAGTGACAGATCCTAGTGATGTCATGTAGATGGAGAAGAGAAGCGGTCCCAGCACTGAGCCCTGAGGCACACCAGTAGCTAGATAATAACAGTGATGGGATAAACCATGTTTCTGAATCACAGATCCTAGTGATGTCATGTAGATGGAGAAGAGAAGTGGTCCCAGCACTGAACCCTGAGGCACTCCAGTAACTAGATGATAACAGTGATGGGAAAAGCCATGTTTCTGAGTGACAGATCCTAGTGATGTCATGTAGATGGAGAAGAGAAGCGGTCCCAGCACTGAGCCCTGAGGCACACCAGTAGCTAGATGATAACAGTGATGGGATAAACCATGTTTCTGAATCACAGATCCTAGTGATGTCATGTAGATGGAGAAGAGAAGCGGTCCCAGCACTGAGCCCTGAGGCACTCCAGTAACTAGATGATAACAGTGATGGGAAAAGCCATGTTTCTGAGTGACAGATCCTAGTGATGTCATGTAGATGGAGAAGAGAAGCGGTCCCAGCACTGAGCCCTGAGGCACACCAGTAGCTAGATGATAACAGTGATGGGATAAACCATGTTTCTGAATCACAGATCCTAGTGATGTCATGTAGATGGAGAAGAGAAGTGGTCCCAGCACTGAACCCTGAGGCACTCCAGTAACTAGATGATAACAGTGATGGGAAAAGCCATGTTTCTGATTGACAGATCCTAGTGATGTCATGTAGATGGAGAAGAGAAGTGGTCCCAGCACTGAACCCTGAGGCACTCCAGTAACTAGATGATAACAGTGATGGGAAAAGCCATGTTTCTGAGTGACAGATCCTAGTGATGTCATGTAGATGGAGAAGAGAAGCGGTCCCAGCACTGAGCCCTGAGGCACACCAGTAGCTAGATGATAACAGTGATGGGAAAAGCCATGTTTCTGAGTGACAGATCCTAGTGATGTCATGTAGATGGAGAAGAGAAGCGGTCCCAGCACTGAGCCCTGAGGCACTCCAGCAACTAGATGATAACAGTGATGGGAAAAGCCATGTTTCTGAGTGACAGATCCTAGTGATGTCATGTAGATGGAGAAGAGAAAGCGGTCCCAGCACTGAGCCCTGAGGCACTCCAGTAACTAGATGATAACAGTGATGGGAAAAGCCATGTTTCTGAGTGACAGATCCTAGTGATGTCATGTAGATGGAGAAGAGAAGCGGTCCCAGCACTGAGCCCTGAGGCACTCCAGTAACTAGATGATAAGAGTGATGGGATAAGCCATGTTTCTGAATCACAGATCCTAGTGATGTCATGTAGATGGAGAAGAGAAAGCGGTCCCAGCACTGAGCCCTGAGGCACTCCAGTAACTAGATGATAAGAGTGATGGGATAAGCCATGTTTCTGAATCACAGATCCTAGTGATGTCATGTAGATGGAGAAGAGAAGCGGTCCCAGCACTGAGCCCTGAGGCACTCCAGTAACTAGATGATAACAGTGATGGGAACAGCCATGTTTCTGAGTGACAGATCCTAGTGATGTCATGTAGATGGAGAAGAGAAGCGGTCCCAGCACTGAGCCCTGAGGCACTCCAGTAACTAGATGATAACAGTGATGGGAAAAGCCATGTTTCTGAGTGACAGATCCTAGTGATGTCATGTAGATGGAGAAGAGAAGCGGTCCCAGCACTGAGCCCTGAGGCACACCAGTAGCTAGATAATAACAGTGATGGGATAAACCATGTTTCTGAATCACAGATCCTAGTGATGTCATGTAGATGGAGAAGAGAAGCGGTCCCAGCACTGAGCCCTGAGGCACTCCAGTAACTAGATGATAACAGTGATGGGAAAAGCCATGTTTCTGAGTGACAGATCCTAGTGATGTCATGTAGATGGAGAAGAGAAGCGGTCCCAGCACTGAGCCCTGAGGCACACCAGTAGCTAGATGATAACAGTGATGGGATAAACCATGTTTCTGAATCACAGATCCTAGTGATGTCATGTAGATGGAGAAGAGAAGTGGTCCCAGCACTGAACCCTGAGGCACTCCAGTAACTAGATGATAACAGTGATGGGAAAAGCCATGTTTCTGAGTGACAGATCCTAGTGATGTCATGTAGATGGAGAAGAGAAGCGGTCCCAGCACTGAGCCCTGAGGCACACCAGTAGCTAGATGATAACAGTGATGGGAAAAGCCATGTTTCTGAGTGACAGATCCTAGTGATGTCATGTAGATGGAGAAGAGAAGCGGTCCCAGCACTGAGCCCTGAGGCACTCCAGTAACTAGATGATAACAGTGATGGGAAAAGCCATGTTTCTGAGTGACAGATCCTAGTGATGTCATGTAGATGGAGAAGAGAAGCGGTCCCAGCACTGAGCCCTGAGGCACACCAGTAGCTAGATGATAACAGTGATGGGATAAACCATGTTTCTGAATCACAGATCCTAGTGATGTCATGTAGATGGAGAAGAGAAGTGGTCCCAGCACTGAACCCTGAGGCACTTCAGTAGCTAGATGATAACAGTGATGGGAAAAGCCATGTTTCTGAATCACAGATCCTAGTGATGTCATGTAGATGGAGAAGAGAAGTGGTCCCAGCACTGAACCCTGAGGCACACCAGTAGCTAGATGATAACAGTGATGGGAAAAGCCATGTTTCTGAATCACAGATCCTAGTGATGACATGTAGATGAAGAAGAGAAGCGGTCCCTGAGGCACTCCAGTAGCTAGATGATAACAGTGATGGGAAAAGCCATGTTTCTGAATCACAGATCCTAGTGATGTCATGTAGATGGAGAAGAGAAGTGGTCCCAGCACTGAACCCTGAGGCACTTCAGTAGCTAGATGATAACAGTGATGGGAAAAGCCATGTTTCTGAATCACAGATCCTAGTGATGACATGTAGATGGAGAAGAGAAGTGGTCCCAGCACTGAACCCTGAGGCACTTCAGTAGCTAGATGATAACAGTGATGGGAAAAGCCATGTTTCTGAATCACAGATCCTAGTGATGACATGTAGATGGAGAAGAGAAGTGGTCCCAGCACTGAACCCTGAGGCACTCCAGTAGCTAGATGATAACAGTGATGGGAAAAGCCATGTTTCTGAGTGACAGATCCTAGTGATGTCATGTAGATGGAGAAGAGAAGCGGTCCCAGCACTGAGCCCTGAGGCACACCAGTAGCTAGATGATAACAGTGATGGGAAAAGCCATGTTTCTGAGTGACAGATCCTAGTGATGTCATGTAGATGGAGAAGAGAAGCGGCCCCAGCACTGAGCCCTGAGGCACTCCAGCAACTAGATGATAACAGTGATGGGAAAAGCCATGTTTCTGAGTGACAGATCCTAGTGATGTCATGTAGATGGAGAAGAGAAAGCGGTCCCAGCACTGAGCCCTGAGGCACTCCAGTAACTAGATGATAACAGTGATGGGAAAAGCCATGTTTCTGAGTGACAGATCCTAGTGATGTCATGTAGATGGAGAAGAGAAGCGGTCCCTGAGGCACTCCAGTAGCTAGATGATAACAGTGATGGGAAAAGCCATGTTTCTGAATCACAGATCCTAGTGATGTCATGTAGATGGAGAAGAGAAGTGGTCCCAGCACTGAACCCTGAGGCACTTCAGTAGCTAGATGATAACAGTGATGGGAAAAGCCATGTTTCTGAATCACAGATCCTAGTGATGACATGTAGATGGAGAAGAGAAGTGGTCCCAGCACTGAACCCTGAGGCACTTCAGTAGCTAGATGATAACAGTGATGGGAAAAGCCATGTTTCTGAATCACAGATCCTAGTGATGACATGTAGATGGAGAAGAGAAGTGGTCCCAGCACTGAACCCTGAGGCACTCCAGTAGCTAGATGATAACAGTGATGGGAAAAGCCATGTTTCTGAGTGACAGATCCTAGTGATGTCATGTAGATGGAGAAGAGAAGCGGTCCCAGCACTGAGCCCTGAGGCACACCAGTAGCTAGATGATAACAGTGATGGGAAAAGCCATGTTTCTGAGTGACAGATCCTAGTGATGTCATGTAGATGGAGAAGAGAAGCGGTCCCAGCACTGAGCCCTGAGGCACTCCAGCAACTAGATGATAACAGTGATGGGAAAAGCCATGTTTCTGAGTGACAGATCCTAGTGATGTCATGTAGATGGAGAAGAGAAAGCGGTCCCAGCACTGAGCCCTGAGGCACTCCAGTAACTAGATGATAACAGTGATGGGAAAAGCCATGTTTCTGAGTGACAGATCCTAGTGATGTCATGTAGATGGAGAAGAGAAGCGGTCCCAGCACTGAGCCCTGAGGCACTCCAGTAACTAGATGATAAGAGTGATGGGATAAGCCATGTTTCTGAATCACAGATCCTAGTGATGTCATGTAGATGGAGAAGAGAAAGCGGTCCCAGCACTGAGCCCTGAGGCACTCCAGTAACTAGATGATAAGAGTGATGGGATAAGCCATGTTTCTGAATCACAGATCCTAGTGATGTCATGTAGATGGAGAAGAGAAGCGGTCCCAGCACTGAGCCCTGAGGCACTCCAGTAACTAGATGATAACAGTGATGGGAAAAGCCATGTTTCTGAGTGACAGATCCTAGTGATGTCATGTAGATGGAGAAGAGAAGCGGTCCCAGCACTGAGCCCTGAGGCACTCCAGTAACTAGATGATAACAGTGATGGGAAAAGCCATGTTTCTGAGTGACAGATCCTAGTGATGTCATGTAGATGGAGAAGAGAAGCGGTCCCAGCACTGAGCCCTGAGGCACACCAGTAGCTAGATAATAACAGTGATGGGATAAACCATGTTTCTGAATCACAGATCCTAGTGATGTCATGTAGATGGAGAAGAGAAGTGGTCCCAGCACTGAACCCTGAGGCACTCCAGTAACTAGATGATAACAGTGATGGGAAAAGCCATGTTTCTGAGTGACAGATCCTAGTGATGTCATGTAGATGGAGAAGAGAAGCGGTCCCAGCACTGAGCCCTGAGGCACACCAGTAGCTAGATGATAACAGTGATGGGATAAACCATGTTTCTGAATCACAGATCCTAGTGATGTCATGTAGATGGAGAAGAGAAGCGGTCCCAGCACTGAGCCCTGAGGCACTCCAGTAACTAGATGATAACAGTGATGGGAAAAGCCATGTTTCTGAGTGACAGATCCTAGTGATGTCATGTAGATGGAGAAGAGAAGCGGTCCCAGCACTGAGCCCTGAGGCACACCAGTAGCTAGATGATAACAGTGATGGGATAAACCATGTTTCTGAATCACAGATCCTAGTGATGTCATGTAGATGGAGAAGAGAAGTGGTCCCAGCACTGAACCCTGAGGCACTCCAGTAACTAGATGATAACAGTGATGGGAAAAGCCATGTTTCTGAGTGACAGATCCTAGTGATGTCATGTAGATGGAGAAGAGAAGCGGTCCCAGCACTGAGCCCTGAGGCACACCAGTAGCTAGATGATAACAGTGATGGGAAAAGCCATGTTTCTGAGTGACAGATCCTAGTGATGTCATGTAGATGGAGAAGAGAAGCGGTCCCAGCACTGAGCCCTGAGGCACTCCAGTAACTAGATGATAACAGTGATGGGAAAAGCCATGTTTCTGAGTGACAGATCCTAGTGATGTCATGTAGATGGAGAAGAGAAGCGGTCCCAGCACTGAGCCCTGAGGCACACCAGTAGCTAGATGATAACAGTGATGGGATAAACCATGTTTCTGAATCACAGATCCTAGTGATGTCATGTAGATGGAGAAGAGAAGTGGTCCCAGCACTGAACCCTGAGGCACTTCAGTAGCTAGATGATAACAGTGATGGGAAAAGCCATGTTTCTGAATCACAAATCCTAGTGATGTCATGTAGATGGAGAAGAGAAGTGGTCCCAGCACTGAACCCTGAGGCACACCAGTAGCTAGATGATAACAGTGATGGGAAAAGCCATGTTTCTGAATCACAGATCCTAGTGATGACATGTAGATGAAGAAGAGAAGCGGTCCCAGCACTGAACCCTGAGGCACTCCAGTAGCTAGATGATAACAGTGATGGGAAAAGCCATGTTTCTGAATCACAGATCCTAGTGATGTCATGTAGATGGAGAAGAGAAGTGGTCCCAGCACTGAGCCCTGAGGCACTTCAGTAGCTAGATGATAACAGTGATGGGAAAAGCCATGTTTCTGAATCACAGATCCTAGTGATGACATGTAGATGGAGAAGAGAAGTGGTCCCAGCACTGAACCCTGAGGCACTTCAGTAGCTAGATGATAACAGTGATGGGAAAAGCCATGTTTCTGAATCACAGATCCTAGTGATGACATGTAGATGGAGAAGAGAAGTGGTCCCAGCACTGAACCCTGAGGCACTCCAGTAGCTAGATGATAACAGTGATGGGATAAACCATGTTTCTGAATCACAGATCCTAGTGATGTCATGTAGATGGAGAAGAGAAGTGGTCCCAGCACTGAACCCTGAGGCACTTCAGTAGCTAGATGATAACAGTGATGGGAAAAGCCATATTTCTGAATCACAGATCCTAGTGATGACATGTAGATGGAGAAGAGAATTGGTCCCAGCACTGAACCCTGAGGCACTCCAGTAACTAGATGATAACAGTGATGGGAAAAGCCATGTTTCTGAATCACAGATCCTAGTGATGTCATGTAGATGGAGAAGAGAAGCGGTCCCAGCACTGAGCCCTGAGGCACACCAGTAGCTAGATGATAACAGTGATGGGATAAACCATGTTTCTGAATCACAGATCCTAGTGATGTCATGTAGATGGAGAAGAGAAGCGGTCCCAGCACTGAGCCCTGAGGCACTCCAGTAACTAGATGATAACAGTGATGGGAAAAGCCATGTTTCTGAGTGACAGATCCTAGTGATGTCATGTAGATGGAGAAGAGAAGTGGTCCCAGCACTGAACCCTGAGGCACTTCAGTAGCTAGATGATAACAGTGATGGGAAAAGCCATGTTTCTGAATCACAGATCCTAGTGATGACATGTAGATGAAGAAGAGAAGCGGTCCCAGCACTGAACCCTGAGGCACTCCAGTAGCTAGATGATAACAGTGATGGGATAAACCATGTTTCTGAATCACAGATCCTAGTGATGTCATGTAGATGGAGAAGAGAAGCGGTCCCAGCACTGAGCCCTGAGGCACTCCAGTAACTAGATGATAACAGTGATGGGAAAAGCCATGTTTCTGAGTGACAGATCCTAGTGATGTCATGTAGATGGAGAAGAGAAGCGGTCCCAGCACTGAGCCCTGAGGCACACCAGTAGCTAGATGATAACAGTGATGGGATAAACCATGTTTCTGAATCACAGATCCTAGTGATGTCATGTAGATGGAGAAGAGAAGTGGTCCCAGCACTGAACCCTGAGGAACTCCAGTAACTAGATGATAACAGTGATGGGAAAAGCCATGTTTCTGAGTGACAGATCCTAGTGATGTCATGTAGATGGAGAAGAGAAGCGGTCCCAGCACTGAGCCCTGAGGCACACCAGTAGCTAGATGATAACAGTGATGGGAAAAGCCATGTTTCTGAGTGACAGATCCTAGTGATGTCATGTAGATGGAGAAGAGAAGCGGTCCCAGCACTGAGCCCTGAGGCACTCCAGTAACTAGATGATAACAGTGATGGGAAAAGCCATGTTTCTGAGTGACAGATCCTAGTGATGTCATGTAGATGGAGAAGAGAAGCGGTCCCAGCACTGAGCCCTGAGGCACACCAGTAGCTAGATGATAACAGTGATGGGATAAACCATGTTTCTGAATCACAGATCCTAGTGATGTCATGTAGATGGAGAAGAGAAGTGGTCCCAGCACTGAACCCTGAGGCACTTCAGTAGCTAGATGATAACAGTGATGGGAAAAGCCATGTTTCTGAATCACAGATCCTAGTGATGACATGTAGATGGAGAAGAGAAGCGGTCCCAGCACTGAACCCTGAGGCACTCCAGTAACTAGATGATAACAGTGATGGGATAAACCATGTTTCTGAATCACAGATCCTAGTGATGTCATGTAGATGGAGAAGAGAAGTGGTCCCAGCACTGAACCCTGAGGCACTTCAGTAGCTAGATGATAACAGTGATGGGAAAAGCCATGTTTCTGAATCACAGATCCTAGTGATGACATGTAGATGGAGAAGAGAAGTGGTCCCAGCACTGAACCCTGAGGCACTCCAGTAACTAGATGATAACAGTGATGGGATAAACCATGTTTCTGAATCACAGATCCTAGTGATGTCATGTAGATGGAGAAGAGAAGCGGTCCCAGCACTGAGCCCTGAGGCACTCCAGTAGCTAGATGATAACAGTGATGGGAAAAGCCATGTTTCTGAATCACAGATCCTAGTGATGTCATGTAGATGAAGAAGAGAAGCGGTCCCAGCACTGAGCCCTGAGGCACTCCAGTAGCTAGATGATAACAGTGATGGGAAAAGCCATGTTTCTGAATCACAGATCCTAGTGATGTCATGTAGATGAAGAAGAGAAGCGGTCCCAGCACTGAACCCTGAGGCACTCCAGTAACTAGATGATAACAGTGATGGGAAAAGCCATGTTTCTGAATCACAGATCCTAGTGATGCCATGTAGATGGAGAAGAGAAGTGGAAGCACTGAGCCCTGAGGCACTCCAGTAACTAGATGTTGGGTCTTAGACACCTCACCCCTCCGTGACACCCTGAAGGACCTACCTGAGAGGTAAGACTTGAACCATTGGAGTGCGGTTCCCGAGATGCCCTTCGTCTGTAGGATTGACAGGAGGACAGGAGGGTTATAAATATGAACTTTAGAACAGCTTTAATTGTGAGGCAATTTTGTATCTCTGATTTCATTTCTGTCTGCAGTTTTAACACAATAAGTGATTTTCTCAACGCATAGTTTCTCTGGTCACCTATAGGCTGTTGGTCTGATATGAATGAAATCTGGCACGTATCAATGTGACCCTAATTACAACATTATCAGACGAATTTACAGGCATATTTACATTTTTGCTGATAATTCTGGAACTGTGATGCTAGACTAAAGTCTCAAGTTAATTTTCAGCTACATGAAGTTCTACCTCACCAGTCAGCTCTGCAGCTGGGTGAACCCAAGGGTCAAGGGTCATCAGTTAGAGACGGGTCAAGAAAAACAGCAAAAATGTGAGTCCTGAGTCCAGCTACATCACGTGTCTGCGTCTGGTGTTGCTCAGACTGATGGCCTCCTCATGCATGCTTCAGTGAAGGGTTCCAGGTTTGAAAGAGGCAGAGACGGGGGTGTGTGTGTGTGTGTGTGTGTGTGTGTGTGTGTGAGTGAGAGAGAGAGGCTCACATACGTTCATGGACACAGATGACCTTTTGCATGGTGGTTATGGTCAGATCTGTAGTGTTTTAGGAACCCAGATCTTTTTTTGAAAAGAAGCATCAGTTTTTGCTTATCCATATGAATATTTATTATGTGAGCAATGGTGTTTTCCTTGGGTGACGACCTCGAAGTCCTTTATGTCTTAACTTCAAATCCAGAAGAGTCCAGTTCAGCAACAGGGGATTCTTGTTGACCATTCTGATGATTTTCCTCTCCAGAGTAGTAGATGTCTTTCTTGCCCAGGTTTGTTTCTAACAGAATCTCTGTATTTGTGCTTTGTGATGATCAGCTGTGAAATATCCTCCTCCAGAATTATTTTGCTCACTTCATGGCATTATGTAATTACTTGAATGAATCAATCAGCACTGAATTCTGTATACGTCAGGTAGGGTTCAGACGTGATTTGAAAGCCATTAATTTCAACTTGGCACATTTTCGAGAAGAGTTCACATGGAGTTTAATAATTGAGCAGTGTTGAAGAAAGAGAAAGTCGGGTTGAGAGCCACTGGATCAGAGCAAAGCAGGTTGGAAAATGCCATCGTGTTTGAAAACGCTGCACTGATTGAACTTGCTTTTTTCAGAGATATAAACTTGCCAGATCTTGTAGCTATCTATTATAAATCAATGTTAGATCTATGTCACTATCACCATCCATGTGTGCTCATGGCTTTCATAAAAATGTAAATGCTGATCCAGCATACTTCAAACATTCAAATTTCAATAAGTGGCCATTCTCTAAGAAACTAACTTTACACCCATGACAGGGAAAGAACTGTTAAAATGAGGGAACAGTTTACTGTAATGTTATTTACCATGAGAATAATATATGCATATAGCTTTCTGGAGTATAAAGATGGCTTTTTTTTAATAAAGATATTAATGGATCTTTCAGGCATTTATTAAATTATGACCATTAAATATTTTTGATTAAATATACATTTTGATATTTTACAGAGACAAAATCTTTAAAAAATGCATTTGTTTTCTGAAATATTTTAATAGTTATTCACAAGTAAAAAATAATTTATAATCAGTAATAAATACAAATCTGGTTAAATATAAATCTACACCGCACCCATAGGGTACAACTTCTGTAGAGATAAATAACATCATAAAAATAATACTAACTACAATAAATAAATATATCAAAGTCATATAAAATTATATCCAGTTAAAACAATAGTATTATTCCAAAGTTGAATTTAACTTTGCCAAGAAAATCCATTTTAACTTTTCTATTACAAAAATACAGTTACAGAAAATACCAAGTTTATCCAGTTGGACATTGAGTTGTTGGCCTGGTTCGGTCACTACAGGTCAGCTTTAGGGCATTGAGTTGTTGGCCTGGTTCGGTCACTACAGGTCAGCTTTAGGGCATTGAGTTGTTGGCCTGGTTCGGTCACTACAGGTCAGCTTTAGGGCATTGAGTTGTTGGCCTGGTTCGGTCACTACAGGTCAGCTTTAGGGCATTGAGTTGTTGGCCTGGTTCGGTCACTACAGGTCAGCTTTAGGGCATTGAGTTGTTGGCCTGGTTCGGTCACTACGGGTCAGCCATAGACGCAGAGATGTGGCGAAGAGTCCGAAACACGTCCTGGGTGAAGCTCCGCAGCTGCTGAAGGGTAAGATGAGCCGACACTTGGACCTGATAATCACTGCGTTGCTGCAGGGAAAGCCCTGGAAACCCGTCCTGGGATTCTAGACTGGGAATCTGGGCCAGCCGTTGCATCTGAGCCAGAAGAGAGAGAGCATTAATAATCTAAGATCAGCTCGTTTTAGAAAGAAATGCTGAGTGTTGCTCAGTGAAATGTAACGTGTGCAATACTGTAGGGTTTTCAAGAAAATGGGAAAGACTGGTGAATTTTTAGATGTTCATGAAATTTTCTTGTCACTTTAGGCCCACTTTAGTTTTGTACTTTTTTTTTTCATTCAAACATAATACGATAGGCAGCATTATTTAATTTTATAATAATTGTAATTCCTCTAAAATGGTATGTATTCAGCCACATATAATAATAATCTAACATATGTTCTTAAAATCGGCATGAAACAGAAGTCGCGCCAGTAAACGTCTTCAGAGAAGGGAAGAGATGTTGGGAATATATTCTGATTCAAGATTACGAGGCACGTGAATTGAAATGATGATCAATTCTTTAGAATAAACTGCAATATTCCATTAAAAGCAGAACTGATGTGATGGTGTTGGAGAGGCTGAAGCGTGAGAATTACCTCTTTCACCTGATCACACAGATCTCTGACGCCCGCGAGCAAAGGCTTCAGCTCTTCTGAGGAGCTCAAGACCACTCCGATTTCCTCCAGAAGTTTGTGGTGAAGCTCCAGGCCGTTTACAATACGGTTTAAACTCGTTTCCTGGTCAAAACAAACAGTCAAGAACTGTTAAACACCTCTTTGAAATGTTTAACATGCAAGCTTCATTCATTTAAAACATCTAATTAGGACTGATTTGGGGTGATGCCAGTGTTTAAACTCGACTTCTAACAACATTTGCAGGTTTGATTCAGAATTAGATCCATAAATTAGAAGAGCTGCTGTCCTGCTCCAACAGTTATGCTTCATCTATATCAAATATCAAAATGCTCTACTGGCTCTACAATCATCAATAGCAACATGCATCTCAATAGTATTCCTAAACTATTGTATGCTTCTTCCAGTTCTACATTCAACATGCTTACACACACTTTACCATGCTAGAGAGTATTTACCATGGTGAACTCCTCTGACTTGAGCACTGGAGGCGCAGGAATGCCAATGTCACTTAATAAATACTCCAAGCTTTTTGCTTCACTGGAAAGAGTCAAACCCTGCAAACAAACAAACACAGTATCCATTAGTATATAAAATATAACGCCAATAATTAACTCCTGTATTCTGTATCACTGTTGTGAACTAAAATGCATTGTGTAATCAGATGTAAGATAAAATATATGATAAATCTGACAGGAATGTATTATTAGCTTGTGCTGATCTAAAGTTTGTCCATGAAATGTAAGATCTGACCTAATTTGACAGTGCATTAATGTCTCAAGTTAGGCAGTGGTTCTCAATTCCAGTCCTCGGGACCCGCTGCTCTGCACATTTTTTATGTCTCCCTTATTTAACACCATAATTTAAACCAGATCATCAGCTCATTAGGAGAGACTCCATGAACTGAACTGAGTGTGTCAGATAAGAGAGACATACAAAATGTGCATAGCAAGGGGTCCCGAGGACTGGAATTGAGAACCACTGAGTTAAGGTAAGCCTGCTCACCGCTGATGTGACGCACGCGTCGTGCGCTCCGCGAATGTTGCTCAGGATCTCCTTCGCTAAACTCATGGCGTTCTCCACCGCGCGCGTCAGCTCGTGCCCGTGGAGCGGCGCGTTATAGACCAGCGTCAAACAGCAGTGCGCGACGAGAACTGGAGAAAACAGTGTTATCAGAATATCAGAAATCTACATCACAAACACTGACGGAACCAACGCTCCACACACACACACACACACACACACACACACACTGAGTGCACAGCGAACACAGCTGACAAAGTTGTAATGTATCATTTTTTTTTATTATCTTAATTTGTATCATTATTCGTAATGTGTTAAAGAATATTTTCTAAAAATGGTTAAGATCTACTTACTGAGGTAGAACTTCATTGTGGTTCGAAGTGCATCTAATAAGTTGCAGTGGATTTCTAGTCTATTTAAACCCATTGAGATTGTTCAACCAGGGAAACTTCCATGAGTTATCCACTTGTGGATTGCGTGTGCACTGCCGTATGAGATGCGTTGCGAAAAAACATATAGGCCTAAGGAAAAAAAGGCATTTCTAACCCTTCCGGTTGTTGGGCTAGGGGGGATATTACACGCATGACACTCATTTAACATGACACAAAAACACTTCAATATCACACTAACGCTCAACTCACGGGAATTCTCCAGTTTCGTCACTGCAGGAAGAACAATACAAAAACCCAACCCACTGCTTTATCAGCGTCACTGAGAGTTTAATAGTTGCTCAATTCGTTATTTCCCATTCGGCGTTTCCTGCACAGGGTTAGATTAACCCTAACCCTAATCTATACATCCTTTGTGGGAATAGAATAGATCAGAAATATAATATCTTCAACATTATAATTATCATAACATTATGCGATGGGTGAAAAAAGATTCACTTTGATTTCTAATCAGATGCTTTTCGTTATTTTATCTCTGCCAGTTCAGCATTAAGTCTCATGAGACAATAAGAATAATTGCTCAGGAACTAAATGAATTACACAACTAATGAATTATATTAGTCAGCACACTTTTAGTTATAAAATACAATTGCATTATTAATTATGATTAGGCTAATTGTGCCTGTTTATTCCCATGTAGAATACATTTTTCTCAAACGATCAGATATATTTCTCCTAAAAGCGTCAAAACAATAATAAAAAAATAAAATAAAAAAAAACTTTGATAACATCATAATGAATATAAAGCCTAACAACATGGGTAACACTTTAGAATACTGTATCTTACTTACTGCATAACTAATAAGGAATTATTGAAGAACTAATAGGTAATTCTTCATTAACCACTTCTTCACTACTGTTAACTACTAAGGAAGATGTGTTAACTAATCAGTATTTAATAGGATTTTATGATTGTGTTAAGTATCAGTTAGTTAATCAATAACTAATGAATTATGTCATATATCCTGAAGAACTACTATTAATTATCTACTAATTAAGGTTCAAGAAAAATAACTTTGAAGTAACTACTAATGAACAGTCATATACAGTAGTTACCGGTACTACAATAATCCAGGTTTTTTTCAGTGGAGTGGTGGATAAAGTACACAAATCAAGAGCTTGAATAAAAGTACGGATACCCCAATAAAATATGACTTCAGTAATTTGGCCTATTCATTTTCAAATTAACTTTAAACATTTACAAATGTAATTAATTTTTAAAGTACTTAAAAAGTAAAAAGCACTGAACAATATTTTTTAGTTTTTTAGACAGTTTTAGTCATTCAGCACTAATAAGAAAGATAAGTGGAGAACAGAGACCGGGTGATTACACTTGGAATAGTTTTTATCTGAGTTCCAAGAGTTTTCAGATACGCAAAATGAGCACACAGATCGATTAACTGTGACAAAAACAAAATAAAATAAGCTGTATTAAGAAATGTCCTCATCTGAAATAAAGGAAGATATAATGTACCCTAAACGAGTCATTGTCATGTATTTTACAAAGGTTAAGATGATTACGTTAATAGTGTTTTTTTTTTTTAACAGTAAGTTCGATTTGAGTGGGAAGTATGTGGTAATTCTTTATTAATTACTAATGGGTTCCCTATATTTTCACTTTAGAATACTGTCTCAGGTTCTAAGTAATTCCTGAAGAATTATCTAATAATTATTTATTAATTACTAATAGGTTCCCTATATTTTCACATTTAGAATCCTGTTTCAGGTTATAAGTAATTCCTGAAGAATTATCTAATAATTATTTATTAATTACTAATAAGTTCCCTATATTTTCACATTTAGAATCCTGTTTCAGGTTATAAGTAATTCCTGAAGAATTATCTAATAATTATTTATTAATTACTAATAAGTTCCCTATATTTTCACATTTAGAATCCTGTTTCAGGTTATAAGTAGGCTAATTCCTGTATAATTATTTGGTAATTCTTTATTAATTACTAATGGGTTTCCTATATTTTGACTTTAGAATACTGTTTCAGGTTCTAAGTAATTCCTGAAGAATTATCTAATAATTATTTATTAATTACTAATAAGTTCCCTACATGTTCAGTTTCCCTCAGTCGTTGCCTCAAATACATGAATTTACTCAATGGCATTCTATGCTGAGCAATACAGACACACAGTACTGTATATACAATATAAAAACTAATCTGAGGTTAGTTAAGGCAAGGCACTTGAGTGGGGTTCCTTTCTGAGGTTTATTTCTTACAGAACACACTCACAAAACCACATAGGCCAAAACCTCTTTAACATTTATATGCATTTGTTAAAATTGTATTTTCTTCTATTAATAACATTAGTAAATAAGGAAGGTCACAACTCAATGTAGTTTTTTATGACTGTTCATTAGTTACTTCTTAGTTATTTTTCTTGAACCTTAATTAGTAGATAATTAATAGTAGTTCTTCAGGAGATATGACATAATTCATTAGTTATTGATTAACTAACCGTTACTTAACACAATCATAAAATTCTATTACATACTGATTAGTTAACACATCTTCCTTAGTAGTTAACAGTAGTAAAGAAGTAGTTAATGAAGAATTACCTATTAGTTCTTCAATAATTCCTTATTAGTTATGCAGTAAGTAAGATACAGTATTCTAAAGTGTTACCAACAACATGTTCTCCATTACTTCCTCAGTTCTATTCTAAGTAATGGAGAAATCTGCTGTTCTGATTCAGTTGCTTTCGTAACCGAATAAATAATAGTTAATAAGAACGAGCTGTCAGATGAGATCAGGTTTTACTAGCAGTGCAAAGCATCTTTAGTTGCAATAATTTGAATATGCTGGAACAGAAAAAGAGAATTTAAAGCTAAAACTTCTTTGTTATGTGTTTGAATTTTGAAGAACAAGACTGAATATTTTGAATTAAATCATTAAATTGAATTATTTAATAAATCTTCCTATATTAAGGGTTCTGAATTATGCCTGATTCACACTGACAGCGTTTCAATATTTTCAATAGTTTAGCAACATATTTGCACGTTCACAGTTTTCTGATGGTCATGATGACATTCAGGTAATCACATAAAACATTTGTTTATTTTTATTTATTTTTATTTTTAAAATATTTTAATTTAACATTATGATCAAGTTCATTATTAGCTTTTCAATAACTCACTGACCTCCGTTTGGTGTTGATAGAGAATTGAATATATTTTATTTCACTTTGTATTTTTAGATAAATATGGTAAAAAAAATCCTATTAAAATGTGTGTGTTTTAGTAAGCCAGCACTGTGTAAAGTGTGTGTATATACACTGTGGATACTAGTGTGCAACTCCCATCAAACCCTCCCTGACCTTTACAGTAAAGAGGTCAGAGGTCGAAAGGTTGTGTCCAGGGAAAGCATCAGATGGTGTGTGTGTGTGTGTGTGTGTGTGTGTGTGTGTGTGAAGCCCAGCTGAACCTCTTCAGTTCTGTTCGCTCGTTGGCCAGAGGAGAACTGAGCGACTGAGTCTGGTTTCTCATGAGGGTTTTCTCCATTCTGTCACTGATGGAGTTTTAGTTCCTTCACTGTCACTTTTGGCTTTTGTCTTGCTTAGTTGAGGACATCTAATATTCAACAATATTATTGATCTCCTGCATTGACATCATTACATGAGAACTGAACTGAGCTGGACGATGACATCACTGTTTCTCCAGAGCGGCTGTATATATATATATACTAAATTAATAACTTTTTTACAACAGAAATGCACCATCACTGAACTGACTGAAGCTGGAACATGACGCTGTTTTCTTCTAGATCTGCTGTACAGCAGAAACACACTTTGCCGCATTATTTTCCTGTTATCACTGTAAAGCTGCTTTGAAACAATCCGTACTGTAAAATGTGCTTCATGAATAAAGATGACTACAGACGGGAAGGTGTCCGGGATAAAGCTGGGCTCTTGTAGGAGAGGAATGACCAGTTGCACTCACTCACATGATGATCCCGAACCTCTGGAGACCCGCGACTGCACTGGATCCTCTTCAGCTTGTTGATCAGTGTATTCGAGAGGATGATGTGGTTCATGTTCATGTTCACTCGATGAGCCCGGCTGTTACACGAGGATGCTGTTTTTTGACTTTTCTAGTGTATTTAAAGCCATCAGGTCCCCCGTCCTGAGATAAACTGGAGTGCAGGGGTTGATGACCTGGATAAGTGAGCCACAGTTGCTCCGGCTGGGAACGGTGTCTCCTAACCCTAACCCTAACCTCCATTCTGCTTCACTCTATTTACATCGGACTTTAAAGGGACACTCCACCCATTTGCACTAAGCTTTGCATTGTTAGAAACCCAGTCATACTATTGAATGGTCGTGCAACACTCTCTCATTTTCCCCTGAGACGGGAGAAATTTGTTATTTACCTCTTACACTTCCTCCCACAATGACGCAAAAATCGTCATTTTGCGTCATTGTCGGAGGAAGTGTAAGAGGGGGGGATTTCTGTTGAGACTACAAGCACTAGTTCCTCATCTCTCCAATCTTTCCCAGGGGGCGGGACCCGCTCACGCTACAGACCTATTACAGATCAGTGGGTGGGACTTTACTCTCTGAAACTGAAAGCAATATCCTCCATCTTGTTTGAAGCTAAGCTAACAGGCGCTGTGGAGACAGATGTAAAGTTATAACAATAGCGGAGGAGAGTGCTCAATATGATATAGAAGAAGAGGATTTCGGAAGTCTGATGCTTGAATCAGGTGTTTGTGGCTACCTTTACAAGCCGCATTATAGCGAAGAGCAGCCGAGGCAGAAGACCTGCCTGACGCGGACGAGGAGCCCGGACTGGCTCGAGTTAGGGCGGACTGGTGGCGCCGGTGATCTCACTATGCAACTACGAACACAGAGATAGAGTCCGTCTGCGGCAAAGAATTTCAACGATGACAATTTCACCTGGACGAAATCTCTGAATCAGACGAGGACACGGACGTTTGTGTTGTGAACTATCCTAGTTTCGCACCGCATATGTTCTGACTGAACATCCCGGTACCATGCAATAATTCACCTTTTCGAAAGAAATACAAACGAGGAGTAATGCACTAATGAGTTCGCCAACTAACTAGACATTTTGTGTGAAATGAATTTCAAGCTCTGGTGGTAGCTAGCCTTGTAGACGGAAGAGTGATTTCTCTTATATGCAGATATGCGCTGTTCTGGATTAGTGGGAGTGGCTTGCGGAGCTGTGCAATGTGGTGCATTGTGGGAGTTGTTGTCTTTCATACAAATGCGTCCTGAAGTTATTTTTTGTCTTTCCTCGGTCACGAAGGCACCAAATTCAAAATTTATTTTACATTTCGACTACATATATGACCCACTTTCAATAAAAAACAATGTTCCTATGGGTGGAATGCCCCTTTAAATACAACTCTGAGTTCTGCTGTTCACAGAAATGTTGTTGTGGCGTGTGTCAGGGACCTTGTGAAGGCCTTCAGTGACGGGAGTAATAACACCTGCCTTCAGAACACCATGAAGACTGAGGAGGAGGAGCTGGACTTGTGCAGATCCAGGACACATGTGCAGCTGTTCGTGTCCGTGAGGAGCAGCCGTCCTGTACGTGTCTGGAGTGTACCTGGATATGAGCTGGACTGGTGCCTAAACACAGATGCCCTGAAGGAGCAGATCCGCCTCAGGAGACTCGGGTGATGCTGTGTGTTTCTCCATCAGTCATGTGACCTCAGGAGACTCGGGTGATGCTGTGTGTTCTCCATCAGTCATGTGACCTCAGGAGACTCGGGTGATGCTGTGTGTTCTCCATCAGTCATGTGACCTCAGGAGACTCAGGGCTGCGTTCAGCCCCGACAAAACGTTGCACAACGTTTTTTAAACAGAAACGGTGATGCGTTGAACACACTGTTCTGATGACGCAAGAGTTGCAACTATGGCAGCTGAGAAGGCCATTCTTTGTGTTCTTTGTGAAGAATTTTCGGAGCCTGATGAAGTCGGTATAAATATGTGTTTAATACTACAAAATGTTACAGTTACTGCACTTGCCGCCCAGAACAAAAGAGAACATCCCACTTGAGTGAAGGGATTGCTGAAACTGAAACTGAAGCACACATCTTACCTAATTCAGACTAAAACACATCTATTTAGCCTCACATACTGACTTTATTTGTAGTTCATACTGTTTTAATACCCTGTATTTTCTTTCTCATTTTTAGGAAAAGCACTTAATTACCATTGTTTATTTCTATACCAAATGTCATACACTTGCAATGAAGCTAAAAATATAAACAACTACATCATGTTGATATCCTATATTTTTACAATAAAATTTACGACAAACATGTCTTCTAATATCCTCAGTTGTTGCGTATACCGAGCTGCATGAACACATTGTGCAAGTTCACTTTAATACCGCGTGCTTTATATACATGTTGCTGCTGATTGGACTGCAGTTCTGACACACCCACCAAACAAGAGAAAACGCATCTCAAACCCCGTTGCACACCGGTGCACGCCGTTTCCAGGAAACATGACGTTCAACCCGGAAACCGTAGCAAAACGTTGCGCACCGTTTTGAACTTGAACGTGCCCCAGGTGATGCTGTGTGTTCTCCATCAGTCATGTGACCTCAGGAGACTCGGGCGATGCTGTGTGTTTCTCCATCAGTCATGTGACCTCAGGAGACTCGGGTGATGCTGTGTGTTCTCCATCAGTCATGTGACCTCAGGAGACTCGGGCGATGCTGTGTGTTCTCCATCAGTCATGTGACCTCAGGAGACTCGGGCGATGCTGTGTGTTTCTCCATCAGTCATGTGACCTCAGGAGACTCGGGCGATGCTGTGTGTTCTCCATCAGTCATGTGACCTCAGGAGACTCGGGCGATGCTGTGTGTGTTCTCCATCAGTCATGTGACCTCAGGAGACTCGGGCGATGCTGTGTGTTCTCCATCAGTCATGTGACCTCAGGAGACTCGGGCGATGCTGTGTGTTCTCCATCAGTCATGTGACCTCAGGAGACTCGGGTGATGCTGTGTGTTCTCCATCAGTCATGTGACCTCAGGAGACTCGGGTGATGCTGTGTGTTCTCCATCAGTCATGTGACCTCAGGAGACTTGGGCGATGCTGTGTGTTCTCCATCAGTCATGTGACCTCAGGAGACTCGGGCGATGCTGTGTGTTCTCCATCAGTCATGTGACCTCAGGAGACTCGGGCGATGCTGTGTGTGTTCTCCATCAGTCATGTGACCTCAGGAGACTCGGGCGATGCTGTGTGTTCTCCATCAGTCATGTGACCTCAGGAGACTCGGGCGATGCTGTGTGTTCTCCATCAGTCATGTGACCTCAGGAGACTCGGGCGATGCTGTGTGTTCTCCATCAGTCATGTGACCTCAGGAGACTCGGGCGAGACTTCATGTGACCTCAGGAGACTCGGGTGCTTTAATGCGGTGTATAGGCTTGTTCGACTTGACGATCGGTTTATGACATCAAAGTACCGCGAGAGCAATTCAAAAGAATAAGGAGCCGTCTACTTTCTATTCGCTCTCGCGGTACTTTGATGTCATTCACCGATCGGTCTGTGCAGCGCCGGTTCAAGTCAAACAAGCCTAACGTTTCATCAGTCATGTGACCTCTTCTGTGCTGAAGTCTGAGAGGCAGTATGAGGGATAGGAACAACAGGCGGTGGAGAAAGCTAGCTTGATGCTTGTGTAGTGGGATGTACTACTGCGTCTAATTAATCTAATGCGTTCGGGCGTGAGTTCAATCATAACGATGCGGGACCATATAAAAAAGGGTTTCGAGTCACTGTTTAGGTGTGTCGTCTGCGTGGTGCGTCATGGCCCGGGCACCGCCTCTTGTTCCTGTAGCGCTTCCGCTTTGAGGTACGTGCTGTTTGAGCTAGATAGTGAACACAGATGTGGGATTTTGTGTAAACTATTGTTTGGTTCATAGCTTCGGGATAGTTTGCGGCTGTTGGCGGCTCCGGCTCTCACGTTACATGCCTCTCTTGCAGTCCCGTGTCTCATGATGCTTTGAGGTAACCTTATGTGTGTGCGTGGGCTGCTTAGTTAATACACAGGTATGTGATTTGTCGTAACGACTGTGTGATTCATAGCTGTGGCGTGAGCTTTGAGCGACGGCTGCTTCCCTTTTGCATTCCGTGCTTCGGGGGATGTTGTGTCCCGTTTCCTGTGTATGCGTGGCGCAGATGGGCGACGGGTTTATGAATTTAAAGGTATGTGAAACGTCCACTTTTGTACAGCGCTCATTCTTTTATGTATTGCAAGTATGCTTATGTTTGGATTTTTAGGAGGAATGGATGTTCTGCGACGCCTGGTGGGTAATGCTGATTTGACGCTGCTGCTTATATTAAGTTTATCTCGATAACAAACTCTCTTCCAACACGTGTGTGTGCGCAGTCAAGCGCCTTGTGTGACGCCCGCTCGTTCTCCAGTACGTGCCACTGTGACTGCTGGTGTCTTCTACACTACGTCCAATTGTTTTGTATTTGGTTTGTCTTTGGTATTTGTTTTTTTTTGGTATTTATTTTTCTACCTTTTCCAGTATATTCATTTATCATTGTTTGTGTTACTGACTGTTCTGATTGGTTTATTTTGAGTGTTTTGCAGTGTTGTATTTGTTTGATTTGTGCATGTTTGGAGTGAGTGTCATTGTTGTAATTTGAGACCTATAGTAATTTCTTGCTCTCGTTACAGGAGCCGAGGCTTCAGGGCAGGCCGCTAGTAGGCCCTTACGCGGTGGTGGAGGGCTCGTCACAGAGTGCTGTGTGGCTATTTCTTGACTTTAGTGCAGTGTGTGTGCTGATACTTGTACACGGGGTGCTGAGAGTGATATAGAAGCCTTGTGCTTACTGAGTTTGTGCATCTGCCGTCAAGCCTCTGTCTCCTTATCTCGTGGTCTCTTTTGTATGGTGAATGTTGATGTCCCAGCTTTGATATCTTTTAAAATTATTGTGAGTATTTAAATAAAGTTTTTTGTATTTTTGGTATCCACGTCTCTAGCCCTTCTTGACAATCACGTTCCTGTGTGTCTTGTGTTAAATTTTAGATCCATAATATTTCCCTGGTAAACAGGGTGGCGTAGTCATGTTTAAGCTAGAGGTAGTGTTTCTATACTTGCTCCTCATCTAAAAGAGGTCGTCCCGCTACATTCTGGTGTAGTCGGCCGGGTTAATTTCTCCGTTGGGCTGAAGACGTGGATGCTTGTTGCTATCTGGGTAATTGTGTGAATGTGTACATTGTATGAATGCATTAGTGTTTTTTTGGTTTTCTTTCTTTCTTTTTTTTTTTTTTCTCAAGCCTAGTGTTGGAGACAAAGCAGCAGCGTCATTTCAGGGGATTTGGAGCATTTCAACAGCTGTTTTCCGTATCTGTGCCATTTACTCAGAGGTTGCTCTGGAGAGGCACGTGAGGAGATTCGACATCGCCCTGTAGCTGAGCGCGGAGACCTAGAGAATTTATGTAATGTTGTAAGAGCTGTATGGTTGCCCCCAGTCTTG